>NW_022595248.1:2825305-2916460 GCF_009176505.1 Sitodiplosis mosellana | reverse complement strand
GAGAGAGAGAGAGAGAGAGAGAGAGAGAGAGAGAGAGAGAGAGAGAGCAAAAAAAAGAGTGATTAACAACAATGGCACATGGCATCGTCGCGTTGATTTTATATTCGCAATGCTACGTAATGAACGCTCTTCATAAAATTAACGATGCGATCTATGGAAAATGAGCAAAGCAATATCGGAGAATGCGCTCTCAGCGCTGCACAGCCGAAAACATCATCAACACCAATCACAAGGCGAAAAAATGTTAATCACAACGTGTTTATTCTCGTTGGTGTTTTAATTGTGCTTCTTTTGCTTTGTTCGTCTCATTCTTGGTACCCGTCCAGCGGCACATAAACATTTTCATTACACACTGACTATGAATGGGATTTGTAATGATTGCTTTTCTTTCATTGTTGCTGTTGTTGTGCTCGTAGTATAATCAAATTGAAATATCAGAACAATGTGATTATGAAATGCGAAACCGATGTTGCCGACTGGAAAAGTGAGAAACCATTCAGAGATTTTTATTCCGTTGTTGTTGTTGTTGTTTTTGGTGAGACTTACACATATTTCATATATGGTTATTTTTTCACGCTGCTGCAAAATGCTATAAAAAACGAAACATTGTGTTCAAACGAGCAATTTTAAGTGTGTTCTAATTTTTAAGTGCACTAATTTTTTTTCATGGTGTTGATGCTATTGTTAAAAACGTAAGCATCATTCAATAACACACACTCGCGCGGCCTTTTCGCATAACTTTGTTTCCGTTTCTTTGAGAGTCTGAGAATTGATGCGGTTTTGATACGTGTTCTCATTTCTAATTTTTTGTTTTTGTTTTTGTTTTGTTGGTAGGTTGTTCCTCTTTTCCGACACTTTCATGCACACAATGAAATCAACGTCGATCGGCGATACTATGTAAATCGAGTGAAACGTGCATCAAATGTGAAATGAACACCGCACTCGCTTTTCCGCGTCTCTATTGTCTTCTCTCATTTTCTGTCTTTTCTTTCTTATTCTTCGATTGGTGCAGCTCCGTTGCTCAACACTGAAAATCGTACATTTGAATGAACGTGATTTAATTTATTTACCATTTGAATTCATCAGCGAGAAACACAATTATCAAGCTCAATGGATTGTAATCTGAAAAGCACCTCTTTTTCACGGCACGCTTACCTCTTTTCAGCAAACGAGAGAAAAAAAAAACCACCAACAACAACAACGAACGAATTTTATTCATCATCTGTAATTTTCTTTTTGGTTGCACATTTTGTGTCTTCATTGAGTTACAAACCTCATTGAACAAACGAACACACCGATTATTTTAAATTCAATTTAACTCCACACAATTCAATTGAACGTAATACCGATGAAATGGTTGTGACAAGGTTTTTTTTTTCAATTCATCCCGTTTCGTTTCGGTCGAAACCAAAACCGGAGCTAAAGCCAAAAATTGATTACAGACACAGTAACGGAAGTCCATGTGATGCAGGTGGATGGAATAAGTTGCAGTTTCCTTCATTCAATTGACCTCAGTTCCATCGAGTTTGTGTTTTAAAATAAACATTTTATTTTCGATCAACAAATTTTCAACAAGTCAAAAGCATCCATTTTCAGTTGCTGTTGCTCGAGAAAATCGTTCGATTGAATAAACAGAATTGTTTGCTTTTTTCTTTGTTGTTGATGAACAAATTTTTCATGTTTTTTATGATAAAAGAAAGCTCGTCAAATTCACTCATTCGAAAATGAAAAAAAAGAAAAAGAAGAAGAAGCATTGTCAACGACCACTCAATTTCAATTAGGTTACATTCATCGGCAATATTCTTCGTAATTTACCAGATAAATATTGAATTTTTCCATCGAAAGCAATTTCTGCTTCGAAAAATGCAATAACAGCAATGGAAAAATAGACAAGGCAATAAACGAGCCGAAACTTGTGAAAAAATTTTCATCGAAAAATATGGAGAAAAACAACAAGAACACAAAGATGTCAGTGGAAACGGAAAATGAATTGTGAATTAACATGACTTGCACGTCCTGTCCAGTTGAATTTGGCACGAACGTTTGTTTTTATCGATTTGTACGGTTGTGAGCGATGTCGACGATCGTCTTGTTGCCGGTTATATGTTTCCATTTTGACAGGCGTCGCATGCAATCATTTTTCCAAAAAATTAAGTGCCTGTCGATAAGTCATATCGTGTCCATTTTTCATTAAAATTCCAATAAAAATCTGTCATGTGAAAGCATGTGCACATATACGAAGCAATTGGCTTGCCTGAGTTACCGGCAACAATGTTAACCGAAAAAGAAAGTAAATGCTCAATGTTATTACTGTTCAATTTTACTTTTCACTATTTAATGTTCAGTGTTATTATAGAGTATCATGCTATGCTGTTTGGGATATGTTTTATTCGGAGTGGAGTGCATTTTGCACGGCCATTTGCTGAAATATACGATTCATGAATTGGCAGACTTAACTAATAGCATTTGGAAAATTTATTGAGCGTAATTTGGCCATAGTAAAAGTGGAATTTTAGTAAAATGAGAATGTTTGAATAGTTAATGATAAATTCGTCGAAAAATGTAATGAAAATGGTTAAAATTGAATGTGAACGAGAATGAGCCGAGCTTTTCAATGTATACGTTTGATATACAATGTAATGTACATTAATGGTTTTTACTTTTTATCGTAATACCCATTCGCAATGGTTGGAAATGAACATTTGGCTGTGATTTGTGTGCCGAAAAACTATTTCGAGCACCTATACCATCCCCGTTTACCTACTGAATATTTCAAAAACTTTAATTTACCAATCACAAATATTCATAGAATGTGTATAAAATGTTTGGAATAGAATACCAAAAGTTTTAAATTAATTTGGAATTCGGGACATGTTCTCATTTTGCAGAGGGGAAACTCCATGATTTATGCCATAGTTTTGCCAATTAAAAGCGTACAATATTTGGAATTCAACTAAAACTAAAATGTTTGGTTTTGACGATCTCATCATTAAAACTTGGATGCTTTGAATCATATTTCAATCCTAATACCCTTATACGGCCTACTTATACGGAGTTTGCATGCTAGTAGGCTTGTTATACTTTTGCGCTCGCTGTAAATATATTAGGTTTTTGCGCTCGCAAATTTGCTGTTCGCCTTTCTGCGCACAGGTTTTGTAGGAAAGGTTCTTCTTCTCAGGCCGTCATGTGAGGTATACATTTAAGTTGGATCTGCAGCGTTTCTTGTTAAGCGGGCTTTGTGTGCTTTGTATGAAGTCACGAAACGTATCGAATTTGCGATATAAACAAAGATATAATATGTCAAATAGAATGACAGTGATAACAAGTTCAGCAGGCAATATTTCACCACCGGTAGCTAATCGCTTTCAATGAATGCGGCTCAGACAGTATAATAATAATTGCCAATTAGTTGATAAAAAATAATACGCACTGTAGGAGTTTGCTGATCTTCTTATGTATCCAATCGATTTATTAGGCAAACGTGTTTTTGGATTCTCTTTCAAACATCTACCTCAGTGATAATTCTGATGCGTGTATTCGACAATATTGCTTTTTTGTATTGTGCAATAAACTTTTTAGTAGTAAAAGTGACTGAAAGAGACGGCTTTGAGCGGAATAGAAGCGAATATTCTTGTGAGCCGATTCATGAATATTTGATGAATTTTTCGAATGTGTTACCAACAAAGCGAGCATAAAATGGATGTCATGAGTTGTGACAGAGCTTATAAAACTGAATGCAAGGCTTTGAAGTAAATTAGTTATTCGATATTCCTCCCACACTCCGTCGAATCTATATATATGTTTTGAAAATTCATTGGATTTTGTTTCACATTCGTTACAAGATGAAAATCTTTTCCACTGCTGAGCCGCACATCTTCAGAATAAATTCATTATGCCATTATCTGGCGCACGGTGAATGGGCGTTTCATCCAATTAGGATGCTTCAGTGTTATGTTGGCATTACGCCATCTATTTCCCACGGTTATGGTGATCGACGACTACTCCTTCTGCTGCTACTGATGCTATCAAAACAAAGTTGAAAAAAATAGTAATTTGATGGCACAAATCTTTATTTGTCGACCCGGCACATGAATGCTCCAGAGAAAAATCGATTTGAAATCGACACTCAGTGTGACGCAAAATGTGCTAAAAATAGTTCGGCTTCATGTGACTGTTGTGCGCCAGTTAGAAATCCAATATTTCATGGGCCTCGAGTGTACAGGTTTTAAGTGTAAATGTGATTTGTGTTGCACGCACATCAACACACAGCATCGACATCCAATCAAGAACCAATCTCACCAAGCCCAACTGACGACTCATATTGCACTTCGGCATGGGATCAATTAGCCGAATGCCAACTATATATCGGTTTTTTTTCTTTCTCGATTTTTCAATTGAGTCTCTTTGTGGTGGTGGTGGTGGTGGTGTATGGAGTAAGTACCTTGTAGTAACATCAAAATGATTGGATTCGAATACATAACTTTTCAATTCTATGAGCCTGACGATGAAAATAGCAAGAGAGAGAAAAAATCATGTCAACGACCACTCGATGCTTGTGTGGAGAGCCGAAAACGATGGATTGACGCTTTTGACGCTGGAATTGAAAAATGACGATTGTAAAAAAGTGACAGAAATAAATGTGGAATCCATAAGGATCGTTCGCTTAACATATATATATATGCGGGCATTATTCATCACGCAGCAAAACCAACCTTGGGAAATTAATGGCTGATATTTGTGCTTGTACGGCCACACTTCTACTTTATCTTTCTCTCTCTCTCTCTTTTTCATGTTCGCTCTTCAAACGCGCACACACACAATTTATCTCGATACGTTTTTCTGTCGCAATTTTTCATATTGTGTATGTGTGTGTGTGTGTGTGTGTGTGTGTGTGTGTGTGTGAGTATTCCGCGAGCGCTCGTTCGCAGGCTTTTCACGATTTTATTGCCATCGCTTTGGCTCTGAGTCATAAGTGTTTATGGAATTTAGAGATCTAGTATATTGCGTTGCTAAACAACGAGCTTACTAAGCACGTATCCGCCAACACCAACAACCAGTCAATGCGCAAACATAAACCGCGTTCATAAATCAATTTATGTAATTTGATTCTTGTTATGCGAGTGATAATGGCATAACGATATGACATCAATTCAGCGTCGACAGTTTTGCTGTCGTCGAAATATACGTATATATCTGTGGTTCGATGTGTGCGCGTGGAGTGTCTAAATCGCTTGATCCCCCGCACATACACACACACATACACACACTCCTTCACATTTATACGTTGCTTGAATTTAAATTGTCATTGCAATCGAGGTATCGCTCGTAATTTGCAATCGTTTGCTATATTGAAGCTCATTTGGTCTTTGCATTTTCATTCGAAAACATGATCAATATCCAATATTCGGATGGAGAGCAAGAGCATTAGCAGTATGCCAAAAAATTTGTAAACGTAATCGATGTAAGAGCATTATCGACAACAGCACATATGCACGAACAATGTTATTTTCTTGCTGCTCTGGTAGGTGTTTATTCATCGACGTGCTAACAACCGATTTTGATCCCGGTTTTGCTTGGCGGTATCACACCGTATTCGTGATGATGGTGGTTGGTAGTTGGAACGGTGCACAAAATCGAAAATTAAAATTTACATTCCAGCTAATAATTCGGTGGCGCGATGTGTCAACGCATTAGAAATCAAGAGGTGTATTGTTGTTACGTTCCATTTTTCAAACTGATGACAATCGAAGAATGTCAAACGAGCGCGCGTACAATCTCACCTCATTATCCATCAATTGTATTGCCGATGGTACGAAAATATCTCTTTCGCTCCAGTTACGATAAGCATTTTCCGTTCTCATGAACAAATTGAAGATCTATACTTCTGTTTCACTCTTGCCGCCTTTCGCTCCCCTATCTCTATCACTCACATTGCCTCTATCTCTTTTGCTCTCATTGCCTACATCACTTGTTGTGTGCGTATTTTTTCCGTCATCATTTATTCTTATCGCAAGCGTGACTAAAGCTTCTTTACAAAATAGCAACAATTTGATATAGATCCGATTCTACTTACCGAAAGGTACACCAAATCGATTCTAATTGAAAACTGAGCGCAGATTCGATTGACGTTAAATTGAAATGAAATGAAGGGAGAGAGGGAGGGAAAGGATATACAAGTCTAAAATGTTCTTATATAAAATCCGAAAATTCCATTTACTTCTGCCTTAGCATGACTGATGGGTCGGCTTACCTGGCGCTTGCTAATTCGTTGCTGGAAGTTGACGGAAGCAAAAAAAACTGCGAACGTATCAGAATTTCAATGACAAGGTGAAGGAAAATCAAGCTAAAGAGAGACGAGAAAGGAAAGCTGATAAAGAGAAAAAATCAAGCTGATGAACGACAAGCTCAGAAACCGAGGAGATGGGACTCACTTGGAGAAAATAAAATGGATTGCAAATCCTACGTTGGATGTGACATTTCACCTTTTGATTGGATTTACCAAAAACACAGCAACATCCGAACAAAATGCTTCGTGAAAATATCGACAGTTAATTTAAAGTTTGTGCCATCGAATTGAGAGCCCAGAAATAACGACGATACAAAAAGCAACACAACAAAACATGAACAAAAAAGAAGAACAACAATTGAGAGCCGATAAAATGAAATTGTTTATGGTAGTGACAGTTTGTAATGCGCTTCCGTTATTGTTCCGAAAATGAGGCAAAAGTTTACATTGTCAATATGAAACGTTGACGATAATGTTTGAAAATTGATTGTGACAGCGTTTGGATGGTGAACGACAAAATCAACAACTTTTGAACAATGTTCCGTCGAGATCATACACTATTGTTTTCGGCACCTCAAACATAACGCCCAAATCGAAATACCCGTTGAAATTAAATCTGGTCGCGCGTTTGAAAACTCTCTTTCTCGCCCTCCCATAATTTTCGTAAAACTTTTTTCTGCGAGCTTGTGGCTTATCTTACACACATATTCAGTGAGCCGCAACGTGTTTGTGTGCAAAGTCGAGCGTGATTTTCGTACAACGCAGTAGTGGTAAGTGTGGCAAAGACGTGGCGGCACGTTCGTTGTATATATAGTCGTGATTTCATAAAGCCAGCTGTAATTAACTGCGTTTGTTTGGCCTCAAAACACACATAAATTCGCCAAACGATTTAAATGCCGCTTGAGCCCATGTTTTTGATCGATAATAACCATGTAAACTGATTTTAAATTGACATAACATGGTGTATTTCCAACTTTGAAAAGCTGATCTACCCGGGTTTTATCTCGGGAACATGTTTTTCCCCAAATGTTGTTGAAAAGGAATTTGTTTAATGAAAATTCAGCAAGCCGCTTAAAACAAATGTAAAAAAATAAAATATCGTGGAATCATTGATGCGCAAGTGTTGTTAAATGGGTTGGGATATTAAGGAAATTCCACCATTAAATAGAAATGCTGTATGCGTCATTTTTCATCGAGATTACTACACAAACGCTTTTTGGCAACAGCCTTCAATTGCCACAGTTACCAAAGTAAACTAGTTCAAATGTGTACATGGATTGAATTATTTGCAGTTACCAAAGGTGTCATGCCGAAGGACGCTTGAGGTGGTTGATTGCGAATTGCCTTGCACAGCCATACAAACCGCAAACATTATTGCTCTAATGGATTAAATATTGATTAATTTTGCCAACAAACACATTCTCGGTGACATTGTGTGCGTGTTTAAATTAATGATTGAATTTGATCTGCGACACATTGGAATGATTTATAAGTTTCGAATCTTTAGAATGCTGTCGCCTCCGCAGTCATCGTTCGACTCCCTCCATTGGAAATGTTGTATGTGTCTGGGAATGGAACTGTTTCGTTTTAGTGGATGAAAAAAGCGATGTCATTTAATATTTCACAACTGTTTCAGCGTGAAATTGAGCAAGCGCCGCACTGATTTTTCGATTAAAATGATATTAATTTAAATTTGCACATTTACATTTAGATTTGGGTGGATTAGAGCCAATTACGCCATCCATTTTAACGATGAATTTTCCAGAGTTGTGGCACGTTGTGTGGTTTCACATCTATTTAAAATCAGTTGTTTCATTGCCTGATAAGGCATTTATTAAAATAATTATGATGGAATTTTTGGCGATTTCATTCGACAAATATTTGACTCTTTCGCCCGACAAACCTTTCGACTCGTGGAAAGGCCGTTTACGTTGAAGCTATGTACTCCTGCTGTTGCTATTCCTGCTGCTGTTATATTTTAATATCGTGCACAGCTCCAAGGTAAATGGCAAATGTTTGCGATAACGACAGTAGAAATTCCCTGCCGTTCATATCAGCAAATGGCTTTTTCTAACTTTTGATTATTCATGATGATAAAATGAAATCGTGCCGTCGTTATTTTTCGTCATCGAGCAAATATATATGGATGTGTGCCATTTCCGCCTTTGACATTTATGCGGATACGACGATGATAGATGTGTGCAAATATTTTTGCCGGCTCTTTTGAATTTCTTTTCGTTAAAGCGAGCACTAGACGTGCACAGTGCACACTTAACATTGTTGGAATTGTTCTCGGTTCAATTGTTTGTGCTTGGGTGCCTCAATTTGCTGCATGGAATTTTTTCGAAGAAAAATTTGTTTATTTTGTCGATTACGGTGACGGCGATTCATTCTTTGCCTGTTTTGGTGTTGTCTATCGCAAACTTGATATATGATTTTTCCGTTCTTTTTTTTGCTCCAGCGCTCAAAAAAGCGAAAAATTGTCTCCTTCTGCCAAATTCTTTGCGCGAGCAAAGCAAAGCAGCTCTTCCGAAATTTCTCGCATCTCGAATTTTCTCGCAGAAATTTAGCATTTCTCTATCATTCCGCACATCGTGGACATTTTTTCGCATCTTTTACCAGTTCAAACAGAAAAAACGAGTACTAATAAAACTTGCAAATTGCTAAAATCTAGTGCATTTTCCCAAGGAAAAGTACAAATTGCTGTTTTTCTGTCTCTCGATTTTCCCTTTTTTTTTTAAACATGTAGCGATTTTATTACACAACTCCAGCAGCAATAACTGTATCAAATATATTTTTTTTTTGCGCGAAAAATATTTTCAATTTTTTTCTCTCTTTCTCTCGCTCTTTACTTGCTATACGAACTTAAATGTTGCTCGCTCTTTTGTATTTTCTTCCGAGGAATATTCAACGAGCGGGTAAAATTCAATTTGCCATATATCTACGAAATGCATATTTGCATTGTATTTGTAATTCCAGTTAAATATATATCCGTTATTTTCGGATCGAAAGAGGAATTTTCACTCCATTTTGACGATGGGATCTTCTCTATTTCATTCTTTAACGAAACAAAATGTACAATGTTTTTTTTAGTGTTCAAAATATGAACGGCAATCATTTTAAACGGCATCAAACTATTTTAATTATGCGCTTCGGAGAATCCAGTAAATTGGATTAGCTGAACTCCCAACGGATAGTTTTCCTCTTTGCATTGTTGCAAATGATTTACAAGTTCGGCCATAAAACAAAAGTTTTTGTACATAAAGTTAAAAGTCCCATTTCGTTAAAATCGGCAAAAATTCACAATTCGCTCGCAAGTCGCTCGTCAAGTCAATAAAAATGTAAATCAATCTCGTTAATTATTCAATCGAGACCAGAGCCCGACCAATCTTTCAACTTGAAATCGTTCTGCTCTCGCATAATAAAATTACTGCATTGAGCGCGCCGTGTCCAAAGAAGGTCAATCGAAAGTGATTTGTGAGTGTTCGTTCTACAATCGTCGTCGTGTTGACGACAGTCGTCAAGCGGCAAAAGCGAACAGAAAAAAACGAGTCGTAGCAAGTGCAGTTGAGTATACTTTTTCACTTATTTTCCTTCTCCTTCTTTTTTTTTCTATCTACAACTACAGCGTTTCTTACTTATTTGAATGCATTTGACTTTTAGATGCAGCGTGAAATAAACACTCGACTGAACTTTATTTTACTATAAAATCGATCGAGAATGAAGAAAAAAATCGGTATCACTGTTCGATCCAAATTGCATACTAACCTTATTTCACAATTTAAATTGGCTGCTATAGCACTCTACACTTGTGTGCAGAAAGAGAGGAAAAAAGCGGCGTCAATACACAACATGAATTTTCCATTTTCGAAACTAGTTGGAATTTGATCAACTTATTTAGCTTGATGTAATACCAATCAAGTAACAGTTTAGCCTTTGGATTGTCAACCAGAAAAAAAGTAAATAATTACTTAACTCATCTACAGCACATCTATCAATCTATCAATCACAGTCAATTTACAGCTGTGTTTTTTTCTCTCTCTCTCACTTTCTTTCTCTCTCTCTCTCTCTCTCTCTCTCTCTCTCTCTCTCTCTCCCTCTCTCCCTCTCTCTTTATTTTCCTCTGTGTCACTGTTGCCGCGTCGATGTTGTGAAACGTGAAAAGTTGTAAAGGTCGCTTTACTCTCTTTTTCTCTCGTCTCTAACGTAATTCGATTACGAAAGGCGAGTGAAACATTGATGATCCATAGCGTGTATTTTTGCATTTCGATGGTTCATTGATTGCAACCTTGAGCTTCATCAGTGTACCGCTATATTTTTTTCCGTCTCACTCTCTGTGTCTATACCAACAATTCGGCATAGGGTTTTTTTTTGTCGTTGTCGCTGTCGTCTGCGACCAACTACAACAATGTAAATGGGAGTCACAGAGAGAACTTGGCACCGTGCCTCCGACCGTAAATTACAACATGCACCATGATAAAATTCATATTCAAAGTTATGTTGAGCACGTAGCGTCATGAAGAAAACACACAAAATTTTTTATTTGTGCGTTTTTTTCATATTTGGCTTGTGTTGGTGGCGTGGTAGTGACGCGCGTGTTACTCATTGTTAAAATACATAGCCGTCTAGGGTTTAAGTTGACTTTTATTTCTGTCCAGAGAAAATATTAACACACAACAGCTGATTTGTAGTCGACAGAAGAACCGCGGCGAACGGGAAAAAGAACACGGTCCGGCTTTTGTTTTCATGGATTCAACTTGAATCAACAAACTAACGCTTGGCTTTTCGCAATTGACGCGACTGCATTGTTTGAGTCTATTGTCATTTAAATTTATGGTCGCAGCGCAGTTTTTTTTCTCATTAATTTGCAAAATTTCAAGAACGCACACGCTCGGCTCAGCTACGCCATTAGCAACTCTAGGGAGTCGCCCATAGTGAATGTCACAATTCATGCTGTGATTTTATAATGCAGCATAATTTTCAAATTTCATTATTGTAAAAAATTAAGACAACGAAATTGCATCTGCTCGCACTCCCTCGCGCTCATTTTCGCTCAGTGCGCTGAAAAGTTTTGCTGACTATGCAGATGAAAGAGGGAGAGAAAGAGCAAGAGCAACGTACAACGTCAGCGGCATCATAAAATCGCCGCTTAAATTACTGTGTCTGTAGGAAGATACATAGCGCCAAACTATAAAACCAACCGAAAAAAGAGCAACACGAACGATAGCGAGAGATGGAGAGAAAAAAAACGTCGACCAAATTACTAAATACCATAATTTGTTTAAATTACTCATTTGGTGCGGTTGTCTTAAAACCGTAGCTACCGTCATTATTTTCAACGCTTGTCATATTCTACTCCGGATTCGCTCACTTTTTCACACTCTCTCCACGCACACACAGCGTCTTGTTTCGTAAAGCATATTCTTCGGAGAGCGTCAACTCATCCGTTTGCCAGAAGCAATTTATTAATTAGTACCGGCCAAATAATGATAACTGCTGTTGCTGCTGCTGCTGTTGGCACTTTAGCTTCTGTCGTCTGCTGCTACTGATGATGATTATGTCTGTTGTTGTGTGCTCACTGACCCATCATAAACTATTCCAGCATTTAGATAGTAAAACACGGCCACAACTATATTTTTCATTACATCGCTCAGTTTTGTTTTTTGCTTACAGGCGGTTTTCTTTCTATGTCGTTCGTTTGTTTTATCATCGGGTCAATCATTCAAAGTGAAAAATGCAAACGATTTACAGCTTTGTACCAATTTTTGCTTTTGCAATGATTTTCGTAATTCTGTGTTGGTAATGTTTCAATTTGGTTGCAAGAAAAAAAAACGCGAAACATTGAATGAACAAAAAGAAAGATTGAAATGAACAGAAAAATGGAATGGTTACGGTTACTTGAGAAAAACGGCGAAACATTAAAGACAAATTAAATAGGATTGTGCCTTTGCAGGGGACACATTGAAGCATTTTTCTCGCGTTTTTTTCTCACTCCTTTCTGCTCTTATAAATCCCTTAGCTAGCAGTAGGTTAAAGCTAATATGCAACGACATGATTTTCACATCCAACCGGCACAAGAAGTTAACCGTCTGGTCATTTATTTGCCTTGCAGCTGCTACTCAATTGATATATAAATGGATAATCCGATGAAATATTTGCGTTTGGTTTATGCGATTTCGTTGTTTTGTATCGATAAACAATGTGCTGTGCTGTTCCATTTTCAATGAATGATGCGTGCTCGAATCAGCCACTTGAATCAAGATGTCGGCTTTCATTTTCTTTTGGTTTGAGCCATCGTTGAGCTGTCAATTGTATATGTGATAACGTTTGTGTTGTGGCCTCCAAAAACTTGCTCAAAATACATGGATTACAAGGCCACATTAGAAACAAGAATACTAAGTTGTATCATAAAAATACAAGAAAAACAGAAGGAGCTTATGTTCGTTTTTTTTACTCCTATTGATGGGTCAAAGTGGCATAGAAGAAAAAAAAGAAAAGAAGAGGGAAAGAGAAACGACGGGCCTTCCGGATATAGCAATAAAACCTATCGAAATCGCAAAGAGCATCAATTACACATGCGTCAAAACACGCAACAACAGTAGCAGCAACAACGACACAAAAACACCAATCCTCAACGAAAATAAACTAAGTGTGATTGTGCTAAAAGCTTATAATAACCTACATTATGATGCGGAGTAGGTAGAGGCAGAGGGAGTTTGGTACATATATATATGTGTGTGTGTTTTAGCGGCGAAGCTCATAAAATTGGCCATTGTTGAACTTTATCCGACTGGACGAAAATTTATGACTACAACAGATTCAGACTAAAGAAACGAACAACAAGAACAGAAAAACTCCTTTTCAACAAACATCCAAAACAGAATGGGGAAAAAAAAGAAACAATTCTATAAAAAGTAAGGACAAAAAACAACTTCGACTAGAAAACGTTGTTGAAATCGTATCCGAACTATACTAAATGGATTTTTGTGTATCTTTAACGTTATGTTCCCATTCTTCTGAGCGCGCGTTCGCGTTTTCCGACAGTTCTTATTTTGTCGATTTGAGTTTTTGTTTCTTTTTTCACTTCGGCTTTGGATTTGTGAGTGTTCTCGCTTGTTTTGTTTCGTTTTTTTCTTCTTTCTATTTTTTATTCTTTCTTCGTTCTGCCATTGTTTTTTCATGCTCTACTCGACTTAGATTTGGCTGCTTACTTAACTTTCAATTGTTATTTTACTGGCTGAATATGAAGCGAAATAGAAGAAGAAAAAAAAACAATCCATGAGCACGCACTGATAATGGGTATTAGTGCTGATGACGACTGTCAGTTAAAGATGCAAAAAGCTCCGTATCGAATAGATTTTTATTCGAGCATTCGCAGTAAATACGCTTTTAATACTTAAACGAGCATTCGCACACAA
Organism: Sitodiplosis mosellana; assembly: GCF_009176505.1. NCBI lineage: Eukaryota > Metazoa > Arthropoda > Insecta > Diptera > Cecidomyiidae > Sitodiplosis > Sitodiplosis mosellana. The sequence goes on along the minus strand of NW_022595248.1, from coordinate 2,902,756 downwards.
ATTCTCAAGTTTTTTTTTATCCTCTCTTTCGGACGCAGTCAGAGAGAAAGACAGAGATAGATGCCAAACAATCAGAGAGACAGAGAGCAAACATGTGTAATACAATAAACTTCAATGCGAATATAACATTAAGTAGTATATCGCATCGCATTGCATCGCAAAACACACCAGCAGCACTGTATTCGAAAAGATATCAGAGAAAAGAGACGAAAACAAAACGGAAAAATTAAGCACATCCGACAGAACAAACTTTCCAAGCAAAATAAGTACAAGTAACGATCGAAATCGGACACAAGAGTAGTTACAACGAGAAAGAAAAAAAAAACAAAAAAAAGTAGATGTGATACACGAGGATGAGCTCAAATCATTTCCGTCCCGTCGATTCCATTGCTGATGCAGCTTCATTCTGGTGTACGTTTGCATTCACAATGAGGATTACTGGCCGAATACAATGAACACACAAGAGAAAAACAAGTTTAGCACGATTACATAACATCATTACAATACCTTATGCAAACGGCATTTGTTTTTGGTCAGTTGCTGATGCTATCGCTGTGTGTATATGCCATGGTACCATCAGAGAGAAAAAGCCAAGCGCACAAATGTGCGGCACACGTGCATGACTTTGATACACTGTCAAACCAAGCGCCCGCAGTAAATGATCAATGAATAAATTTTCAGTTAGAAAAGTTTCGGCATTCAACCAAATCTGATGTATGCAAACAAAAAATGTGGGGCCAACAGAAAGAAAACGTAAACTAAATAAAATGCGGCAAACATTCCAGAGAGAGAAACAGCAGGCGAAATCAGCACTACAACAACAACAGTGAAAACCGAAAAGCCGTTGAATCTGTTTGCAGGGAAATTGAAACGAGATTATCAGTTCAAAAGCCAGAACAAAACAATCGGAAAAAGATTTTAAAATCTGCTACTACCACTTGCAGTGTGCACGTTTTCAATGGCTAGGCGCAACGGTATTTTTTTCACTTTTGTAAGAATGAAATTTAAAGTGGTTGGCCAGTGGAACGGAATGAGAAAGGAGGCGAAAATTTGAAATAAAAAATGATTCAGCTATGATTTGATTTTCGGTGGTTGCGCAACTCTGTTATGACCAAACCGTATTTTTAGCTGTCTTCGTTATCATAATAGCCCATGAACATTCGAGAAAACCAGGGAAATCACCTTTTTGTGATCAGGTTATCTTTTGAACTTGAGCAAAAATTTTTCCATTAATCACTGTGTTTCAGCTTTCCCTCGCTGTTTGCTTTCATTTCTTTTTTCGCTTCTTGCTCCCTTTCTCTCGCAAAGAATTTCCATGTCATCTAAGCACTGTTTGCATTCATGACTCCACAATTTTTGATATATGTGTACACTGATGCGATAATCTTTTTTTGAGCTAACAAGCGTGCACATACAAAGAATAACTTTTATTCGCAGATCCTAATGAGTTCCTTTTGATTTTTCTCAAGGCTTCGACTTGTGTGAAATGACGTCAATGTGCGTGTGTGTTGCATTACTTTGAGAGCTAAACGTGTTTTAAGAACAGAGCGTGAATTTTTGCTTTTAAGAGTGAATATCACTTGCTTATAGAGGAGGCCATATAGGCCTAAAAATATTTTGTGATGTTTGCTGGACAAAATTCGATTTGGATTATGAAATAACGACAACCAATGATTTCGGTCGAAAAATATTCCGAGCTTCATATCAAGTTGACGAAATTAGATTCAATTTGATGGGATATAAAAAGAGCGAGAGTGGCAAAGAGGGAGATTGAAAAACCGAAGAAAGAGGACGAAAGGGAGAGAGAGTTTTGTGAACTTGTTTTCATAACTCTAATTAAATTGTTTTTGAGGACTTCCTGAAATAACAACATCATAATGAAATCAACAACATACATCAAAATCAAAACAATGTATATCGTTTCGCCAATGATTTGGTATTGTCTATGTTTTGGTCTCTATACCGCATAAGCCTTGTTAGCCCGATGTTAAAGTGCTGCAAATGGAATTTTGAAAGTTTTCGATAAATACGAAACCCGACAACACAAACTTATTGATAACCGTCTTTTTTTATACGACCTCGGCAAATCATTACAAACTTTTCCGGTTTTACTATCGCAAGCGAAACGAATGGAACGACTTGCTTTTTTAGGATTTGGTGCGGCTGTTATCGGGGATGCGACACACAGACGCGCGCGCACACAAAGCAATATCCAAATTAAAGTCTCTATCAGACTGTTACCATTAGTTAGGCGTAGGATGTTTGATGTATGGCATGACATTGAGATTGGTCCTTTGAACTGCCTCACTCCAACTGCCACTCTATCACTCGCTCAATATCTCTTCTCTATCTCGGTCACCCTACCACCAGCTCTCCTTCTATTTCACTTTATTAACCCTCTGTAACAAATAGAAAACGTTTCATACAGATTTTTTTTCAATTTTTTTCGCGACATTTTTAAATGTGCACGTGGAACGGTAGAAAAATCATGCACGTATTCATTTCAATTTATTGTAAACTTTGTGAAATACGGTTCATTTTCCCTCTTTCCCGCCCTGTCGTACATACGTTCTAGAGTCTGCATTTGCTGAAGCTTATACGAAAAAGGATTTTCCGCACTAAGAAGCAACGTGCCTTTGTTTGATGACAACCGAATGGAGCCGACCGTAATCGACAATGGGAAAAAATTTCTTCTTTGAAATAAAATACATGATTCTATTTAGAATACGTGAACGTGACATTCACTCTCGAATTCTCTCTATGTCTCTCTGTGTGTCACTGTCTACTTTTTACATTGGAACAGCTTCGAATTCATTCGCTTGCTAGTTTGTTTTCGGTGTACGCTTCGATACAACTATCTCCCTTGCTCCTTCATTTTAAACCAGCCTTGTCTCCAAATTCAATCCAATGGTTCTCTCAAGTCGCGTTCGAGAGTCAATTTTAACTTTGTTTTCCAATGTGCACACTGAATTCGAGCGTGCCTCTCAACGAAATGCCAAAATAAACGAGAAATGTCGAAAAAAAATTCCCAAACAGAAGAAAAAAAAAACTTTCAAATAAGTATCGCATTTCAAGCAAATGAAAAACTATCGCATTTATAATGGAATTCCTTTAGTACAGTAATAATAGTCATCAGTGTGTTGTGTGTGCATTGTTGATTTTCGTACGACGTTTTCGTTTCCCGTTCCGAAAGTTTGCGATTGGTAAAGAGTTTTGGTTGAACACACGTCGTAACATCTCAAAAGTTTTCACTTGAAATACGAAAAGAGGAATCAAAAAAGGCGATCCGCGTGCTCTGCGAGCACGTATCGAAAAACTTGAAGATTGTTTTCGATGTTCACTTATTTGTAAACTGTGCAATGTATTGCATAAGTTTTTACATTACAATCAATTCTTTTTAATGGAATTTTCGGTCGTATTCGCTGACATTGTGATGTTTATTGTTCACTTGGTCGGATGCTTGTATCGACGTTCCCTGCAGAGAAAAAAAGGAGTTAATCTTACCTTTCGGCATAGGGAGCGTTCTTTTGGGGTGCAAACAGTCCTTGGACATGGAAAATAGTGGGGAAAATAGTCATAGCTTTTCTTAATTGTGGCAAATACTACTTGGATATAAATAGGATTCAGCTTGGATAGAGAATATTGCTTGGATTGGCAATGGTAAAATGTGTTGCGACACATAAAATGGCTATATTCGGATGAATTATGACTTGGAACAGCATTAAACCGGACACAATCTCGATTAAAATACAAAAGCCCGAAGACAATCGGTTGCTGCATTGCCATTTCTATCCGAATGTGGCTCCGAATCCTCGTGTGGCTGTGATTGTATATATTTTAATCGGTAGAGAGTGTCAGTTTTTAATCCATTTCCGTGCCCATAATTCATCGTAAAGTGGCCATTTGCTCCGTCACAACGATTTTATATTTCCTTGTTGGGTATATTCTTTCGATGTGGGTAATTTATCTGAGTGGCGGCTTGCTATTTTGACTTATATCTTGGATTGGATTGGATTGAAAAGGGAAAAAAGAACTAAAATCCCTTTTTTTGATTTGTTGAAATGTACAATGAAAATAGAAAACTTAACTCCTTTGCATACCTTTTGGCCGTACGCACGCGAGAATAAATAGCACACACAATGGAAGCATTCGCCATGAGGTGAACACAAAGTCTGCTGCTTGCACAAAAGCATTCCCATAAAATTTATTGTAATTTTCCGCTTCTTATTTTATATCATGTCGGTGCTTACTAGTTCTCGTTTCCTTATTTTTCGTTATCCAAAGTCTTGGGGTGTTCAAGATTTTGGTTTTTGTCGTTGGTAAAAATGTTGTCGGTAGATAAAAAAAAGGATTTTCCTTCATGCTTTTGCATTTAACTGAAAATGAAAACTATGAAAATACCATGGTATGGTGCAGAATGGGAGTGAAAGGTGGTTTGGTACAGGGAAAAAAAAGTAGCGAGATAAATTGCGAAAAATAATGTGAACGAAATGTGCGACAAGATAGAACATGACAACGACAGTATTACACACAGTGGCACATGAGCGACTGAATGAAATTGCCACACGGCGCTAAAAGGGTGTCTTCCCCAAACTAAAAATGCTTCCGTTTAAGTTTCAACTTCACAAATGCATTCTATTTGAATATACTTTGTATCTAGTGGCGTAGCCCGCTATTCTTCTAATATATACCGTTTGGTTCCCACTTCACTTATGCTAATGTTCACCATTTTCGCCATTTCGAATTTTGGATTCGGTTGGTGTGCGATGATGGCAATTCAGTGGCAACATTAGCTTCAGATGACCTGTTTACGAATACGGTTCCTCACCTTATGGAATGCTCCGTCTTATCAGAATTAATGTATGCAGTTTTTTTTTCTCACTTCTGTTCTGTTCGTTTCGTTCTCTGTTTTGTGCTGTTCGTTTCGTCTGACATAGATCTGAGCATGTTGTTGAGTGTAATAACCCTGGTGTGTGTGTGTGTGCGTGTGTGTGTGTGAAAGAGAGTTCTGGTTTCAGCACATAAAATATTGCCATCGCCGGAAAATCACAGGTTAATTTCGCATTCAACCCAAATGTCTTACGTATGTATGGTGTATGCTTCAACCCCAACCGCTGACGCAACAACAGCTACAACAAAGAAATTCCACGTAAATTTTCTTGATATACACATAAAGTATATTTAAATGAATGTACCTTCGTTGAAGCTTTTAAATAAATTCGCACTGAACCAATTTGATGTTTTCGTCTGCATTATATGGGTATTGCGTGTGCGAAAAGACTCTTTTTTCCACACTTTTTTCTCTTTGTTCTTCGCCTTTCTATCTAAGTCTTCACTACTTCTTCCTTTTCTTTATTCCTTCTCTCTCTCTTTCCACATTCACCGAATTAATTTTGCTCCTGTTACTGAGTGCTCGCACACAAACTTTGGTCGGTTGGAGTCTTTGATTCTCTCCTCTCGCTATTTCTCTCGCGAATTGGCTTTGAATTTGAAACGTTTTTTTTGTTTTTGTTGATATATGCGAATAAAAACAAAATGGAAGAGGTACAATATCCATAGTGCTTTTATCCCAAATATCGTTTTCGCGTTTTATATATATTTCGCGCACGTTTGCACGAAAACACCTTTAATATCGCCCTGAAAGCTTGTCAACATATAGATAAACTCGAAATCATCATGCCAATTGATGTTTTTCTTTGCGAGCGGACGCGTACACGTTATTCCGTCGTTGTCGGTTTGATTTAGCTGATTTGATACATATCCCGTACGAAAAATGTTTCAAAGCATCGAATCGGAAGAAAACAACAACAACAACAACAACGAAGGAATTCCAGCTCTCATGGGAATGCGAACGAGGGACAGAAAGAGCAAAAGAGTGGGAGCGATGGAAGGAGTGAAAAAGACAGAAAGAGGCTGATAAAGAAAAAACTAAAAGAGAAACAGACATAAATAAAGACACATAGAGAGAGATGGTTCGTGTCATCTTTTCCAATGAATGGGAAACAGACTGAAGCGATAAATTACATGTTATATCGAGTGGTTTCGCCCACATGGTCATTGATTATGGACAATCAGAGCGTTTAATTTACACTTGATTGCAATAACACACTCAAATTAGCTATCAAATCTCAAATACAGCTTAATGAATTGATGTGGTTTTGATAATGGCAATGGGAACAAACGAAACACACTGCCCCTCTTTTATCGTTTTAATGTGCCCGAAAATTTCCACTTGGAAAGAATAATATTGATCAATGTGCAATCTTTTGGCTGAAACCATTGATCCGATATCGATTACAGAGATTTTGCTTCTTTGCCATATAGGCATTGTCGATTCCATGCTCTTTACTTCGTTTTGGTTCATTTGAACCACTTCAGGGAATGCAGCGTATTTTGTATCGCCACAATAACACACTTTGTTGGAGCTACGGAAGAAAAAAACTATTTTGCTTATCCGGTGCTTGATTGTGGTGACTACGGAAACAAAATGGTTCAAGCTATTTTAAAGCCTGTCGGCGAACAGCATTTAGTGCGGGTTATATAAATAAACACCGGAAATCAACGAAAATAGCCTTGTTGTAAAAGAATATATTTACCGAATACGTGTGTTGTGTGGAAAAAGTGCAAGCGAACATTATTTGCTTGGTTGATCAGAATGAGTGTGTGTAAATGCGGCGCAAGCCGATCAAAAGCCGTTCCGCTCGCCTAAACGGTAACATGCAATGCGACACCATTCAAGAATAATGGCTTAGTTTTGGATATTTATATAGATTTGAGGTCAGTCGAGGCTCGAATTGCCCCATACATTTTTCTAGGCTAGGATTTCGGAGATCTTTTCATTGGGTTTTGTATTGTACGGATGTTTTATATTTTGATGTCACATAAAACCCAAAATGATAGGTAAAGAACATATGCTTTCGATATGGCTGGCATGCATCGAACATGGTGTCACACTTTGTCACTTCCAATTTGCTGCAATAAATCACCGGAAAAATGGTTCAATGCAAAAGTATAGGCACAGTGTGCGTCGCAAACACATAAATACCCCATTATAAATATTCCACGTTCGTTTTTCTTTATCCTTTTCAGTGAGTGGTCATGTGTTTATTATCTTTGGAGTGCTTAAAAGCACCGAAAAGCACAGCTAACCGGGTGCGGGTATATCACGTATGCGTTGGGATGAAGGCAAAAATAGGTCAATGCTGTTCATCTCTTGACGAAAAGCCCCCAACACATGGCAATTCGGCAAGAGACTTTACGTGCGGGTTACTCTCATAGCCAATAGAAACAATGCTCAAGCTTTATCTTTATGTCTTTGCTTTAGAAGTCAACGCTCTTACTCGTTTCCATACGATTATGCGTATTAATTCCGAAGAAAAAAAGCAGGTTTATATGAATTGATGGTGGTTTTTGGCAACGATATCATCGAATTGTAATTCAAAGCGTAGGAAAATAAATTGGTTTTTGTGCGAACATCCCGTTCACGTTTGAATCGGCGATGTATATGACAATAGGACCAAATACATCATTTTTAATATAGTGATAATTCAGCAGAATGTCACTTTGCCCGCCGAACTTTTATCGCTTTCCTCGATTCCGATGTCAACGCAGACAATGTCGAAAAAACCGTAATCGGAAATTTATCATGAAAACAATGTGTTCACATCACGTGGTTGGATCAAGAAAACAACAACAACAACAACAACACACGCACAGTGTACTTATCGCGTGAAAGGAGTTGGATCGGTATAGTAGGCAATTTGTCATGTTGTCAAGCTTCCATACTCTTTCTCTCTCTCTCCGTGTGCACCAGTGAAAACGTTTACACTTCCGAAAAGCTATGTGGCTTTTTCATGCATAAATTTCTCAATTTCCCTTCATTTTAAAACGACCCATAACCTTTTTTTCTCCTGCATTGACGTATGAAGTACACGCTTGCATAAGCCCGAATGGCAGTGAGTACACCCGTAAACATATTGATGAATTATGCTACACATCGAATAGTGTGTGTGTCGTGTATGCGTGCGTCTGTGGTTTTGGATGTATTCAAAACTGGTCCAAGTATTGAATGATAAAGAGATAATAAGAGATTAATGATCATTATACGGATTACAAGCGAAAGACGAAGAGTATGGGATGGCGAATCGAAAGCTATCACAAAATTACAGCCATCTATCCGATGTCACATTGATAATCGTTTGTTTGGCAATGATAAATATTTTATCGGTGCACCGTCGGTTGCTTTGTGCTAAATGAAAGAGAAGGGAATTAGCAATATCAAAATGCCTTGCATGAAAAAATGAACAGGTTTATGCTTCATATACTCTCACTCAGTATGCTGTCACCCATTTTGTATGCTACGAATTATTTGGGCCGGTTCTTGTGCTTTATAACGGAAATATGACAAGAATGGTTAAAACACTTCGAACATGGAGCAAAAGAAAGCCGCATGCCATTAAACTTCAATGTGGGTCGTTCGAAAGCTTTCGCTTCAATTAAACGAAATTACAATATATTTTGCGATGGCGTTCGCAAAAAAAAAACTGGCGTCGCTTCCGTTATTGATGTTTATGGATGAGAGATAAGATTTAACTTTTCACTCCATTAATCGCGATTGGTTCCATGTTTTTATGCATAACCAAGAATCAACATCCAGAGACAGAGAGACAGCCATCCCCATTTTGACAACTGATCGATTGATTTTCTAATTGATGCCGTTAAATTATGATGATGCCAGTTGTACAACGTTCTGTCGTATCAAATCATGTATGACATGGAAATCAAACTGGACACATTTCTCTGTGACCCAAAAAATTTGCCAGCTTGCGTATATTGATGAGAAAGTTGAAATGGTTCTAGCTGAAATTTGATGCCGATTCACCATAAATCCTTCATTCAACTCAGTTCCAAATGGTGCACATGAATATTTCATTTGATTTTACTTTATGTGTCATTTTTTGTTTCGCACATTTCAGTCTGATTGTTATTTCACAAAATGCGACACATATCAGGCCAGGCGATACAAAACCACCCAGATCACTGTGCTGGGCTATATAGCAGCATCCCGATCAGAGCCGGGCATTATTCAACTTTCAATACATTTCACTCTACCATCATTTTCTTTCAATTTAAATTTTGCCTGTTTAAAATGCACCATTTGAAAATCTAGCACGAACAAACCGTAACAACTGGCCCATTCTAACACATTCGGTATTGTTGAGTTTGTAAAGAATTATGACTGCCGGCAATCGTATTTAATAAAATGATATGGAAAATGATGTGTTTTTATCACATCTGGGAAATGGCACAAGAGACAGACCGAAAACGGAATTTCTGCCTCTCGATCGTGCATGACAAATACACGCAATATGAATATAGACGCAAAGAGAGAAACGATTGAACGTAACATTTTATGTGATTTCCATATCCGGTTGGTTGGAAGCACGGCGATAAACCCAGTGAAAAAGTGAAAAAAAATTTTAATGTGCCAGAATGACGCGTTTAGTTATTGAACAGACAATGCCATTCAACACCAGCAGTAGCACCATCAACAGCAGTTGTCTGACACACGATAGCTCCGCTTCCTTTGCATTTACGCCGAGACAGAAAGGGAAAGAGAGAGATTGAGAGTGAGAGAATGAAAGAGGGAAAAAAACGAACAACAACCTATGTGCCTAAGTATTTATACAGCAAACGTACGTGCCATTTGCTTTTCCGCATCATTCATAAAAATTGAGAGATGGAAATATAAAGTATGTATTCCATCATTTCAGTGTTCCTTATGCTAGTTCGTTTATATACATTTTTTTGTTGTTGTTCATTCCTGCTCATCTCGATGTGTATTTATATGGTTCGAATTTAAGTGCCTTTTGAAAATTTGTCGCTGTGTACAAAATATTCACATGCAAAGCATTCAACTAAACGTTATGAATGCTGTTTTTTTTGCGAGCATCGAAAACAACACACTAAACCATTCATAAAAGCGGCAACAAGAGTTATGATCCACACTCCTGCCGAAACATTCCAAATTTGCGTATCGACAGCGACTATTTGTTACGTATTCGATACAAAACATTCATGTTGAATTGAATGCCGTACGATTCCGTTTTGTTAGCGCATACATCCGAATCATAATGTGAGCAAAGGCTTTTGTAGCCGAAGACTTCATTTGCATATTAATGCAATGACATAAATGATTGAAATTGTATCGAATGGCTGTCTCTCTGTATGAATGGCTGTATGCTGTGGCTATAAAAGATCGTCCCAATAGAAACGTACATTCGTTACAAACATGAAATGTCGCATCGCATTCATAATAAATAATAAAAGGAACGCCCGTTAAACACACGTGATATATTTGGCATACATATTCATAAATTGCATGGCGCCAACAAACATCCTTTAGTTGAGGCATTTGGCCTCACCTTAATCAAAGCATAATCTCCTTTTTGCGTTTTTCGTTGAATAAAATACACTTTTGTTAGTTTCGTTTCTGTTCCATGTTTATTTAGATTTATTCAGAGAATTTTTTGTCGCTCGGATTTTTTTTCCCTGGAATTCCACGAAAAAATTCTTGAGCCGTGAATTAACTTTGATTTCATTTCATCTCTCGCGATTTTAACAAACGAATACAAAAACACCGATTTTGACCAAACGGAATGTGTGCGGAAAAACACACGGATTTGAGGGAAAACATTCGTTGTAAATGTCTATAGAGTCAAAGAAAAACAAAAACTAAGCGACGAAGCATTTGCAATAAGACCAACGAAAACCGCATTAATAAAAAATCCAACCGTCATAATTTAAACGACACAAATATTTTATGTGTATATGAAGCAGTCAGCAGCAGCAGTGTGAAAAAAGAAACAGGACGGCAGAACCGGAATCGTTGCGATGAATTGATGAAACACAAAATACATCCGGCTTCAGCCGAAAGAGAGGAAAAAAGCCTTTCCTTTTATATTACTTTCTCGCTTTAGGAATGATCATAAATAAAAATGATAAAGTTGTTTTCGCTTACTAACGTCGGCATTATTTTCGGTGTGCTAGGCTCTATTGAAAGAACACACATTGAAACTGTTTTAAATGTACACCCCCAACGCAAACACACACAATTTTTTTTTTTGGCGAATGGAAAACGGTATGTACGGTTTTTGTCGTGTTTGTGTCAACCCAAACATGAAATATACACAGAGCGAACGTTTCAAAAGCGAGAGTACCAACGGAAATAATAATCAACGAGTCAATGTTGCTGGGTGCGGGTACCGAAAAAGCGCACCGAAAATGAGCCAAGTGACATGAAAACGGAATGCTAAAGAGAGAAATATGAAATATTTCCGATGATAAGCGAAAGAAGAGCAAAGTAGAAAAAGTGCTTCTAACTGAATTCGAAGAGGCATAAAAAAGGAACGATCTCGGCAGATGCTATGGCCAATCCACACTTGTGTATTAGCTTCGCGTATCATGCCTTTGACTGAGGTGTATGTGTGCGTGTACTGGACTGTCGCCCAGAGAAATGCTTTTTGTTGGTTGTGAAAAAGAAGAATGTGTCACCTTACCCACCGTTCCAACAGCGAAACGGGCTAAGAAAAAATTGCAATACTTTTTATATGTCATTTTGTGTGCGTGCTTTTGAGCGACAAACAGTCTCAGTTGAAATTGAATTTTCCACAGAAAAACATGTGCAAAGTATTCAAGCGACCCACGCCTGTAGATGAAACGTGGCTGCAGGTAATATTCAATGTGCGAATTGAATGGAATCGCTGCAAAAACTCTTGCCAAGCTCGTCTTGGCAAGAAAAAGATTCTTGCGAATGGGTCAACATGGATAACCGAGAGAAAACTTTGTTCGAAATTCGAAAATACACTCCAGAGACAGACAGAAAGAAGAAAACAGATTGGAGCATACACAAAGGTCATATCGAAAAGACGACATTCGCTTCATTCGCTGATTCATGCGTTGTTGTTGGTCGAAATTCAGCGCATTTAGCCGAATGTATACAAGTTTCCTCTCCTCCTAACGCAGCCTCAAGTTTCACTTCACTTCACTTGTGTACGCTTCTTCTTAATTTCGATAAACTTTATCTTGCATTTCCCACACTTTCGCTTCGTTTTTCTTGTGCATCTCAGTTTTTCGAATAACGTCAAGATTATGAACACCATGTATCATGTTGCATGGTTGCTTACAGGAATCAGTAGCAGCAACCAAAACTCATCAGCAAATCGATGTAGCCATGTAATTTTATGTATGTAAACGTGTCCCATTTTAAGTTTTGCACACGGTGAATTCTTAATTAGTGAGCATTTAGCACTTTGAAACGCATATAAACAGTGATTCAGTTTCATTTTCGATGACTCTATCTCTCCCTGTCTCTCTCATCCGCTCTGTTTGTCTCTACCTCTATTGAAGAATTTTCTGAAGAATGTATGCGCTTTTGCGCTTATTTATGGTACCGCGATGCATTTCGCAATTATACGCTCAACGAAACGAAGCGTTTGACTTTTCTATGACGATTTATATTAATTAACTGAAAAACATAAGCTGCAGTTGTGCCATCGCATACACTGACGCTTTTTCCAACGAACGAAAAAGTAAATTAGTGTTGCTGTGAGTTTTTCAGGGGTCGTGATTTTGCTTCAGGGATGGCTGGTTGCGAAGCTGAAAAACGATTTTATTGCGTTAGAAACACAAAGATGAAAATATCTCTTTTCGAAAGTTTGTTTGAGAGATAGAAAGGAAGAAAGAGGAGAACAGAGAAAGAGCGAACAAGAAACACACAGAGGGTGAAAACGTAGGAGAATGTGCTTCGTTCTTAATGCGCTTTTCTCGAGAGAAAAAAACATTTAACGCGATTAAATCCTTCGCAATTATGTTATAAGTTTTGTTTTCAACTTTTTGCCATGCCACTATTGCGTTTGATTTTGCTTCGGTGTACAATAAATTGGGCTGATGAAAAGTTTTCAGGCCATTTTTCTTTTCGTCTTCTTTTGTGTGTGTTTTCGAGTTTTATTGCTCAAACTATTGGAGATGATGTTTGTGCACTTTGGTATTTTATGGAGTTAATTAAAAAAAACGATTGAATTCATGTGGCCAATACTATACCTATCCTCCATCAGCCACAACAAATGCACCCATACAAAGTCTCATGTTGAACTTTTCGAACAGCCTTACTCATTCGAGCCAAAAACAAACACCGAAAAAAAATAGTGAGAAAAGAAGAAAGGCGATGACTGGAGGGAGTAGCTGTATAAGAATGTGAAGTAGATCAAAATGAATGGAGTGGAAATGAAAAGGATTAAGTTACCCAAAGTTCGTCTCTATGCTTCAATTTTAATTCGTCTTCGGGAAAACTTGTAAACATCTTTTGCGAAAATGAGATTTTCTTCAACAAGAAATGGGATTTTTTTCCCTCTCATTGGTGTCGATCTGAACAAATGTCTCAAACAATGCCAACCGCTTTTGCCTGATTCCGAAATGATTGTAAACAACTAGCAAAAAGTGGATATAAGAGCATGCGAATGAGAATGAATTGGAAAAATGATGATGTATTCTCAATGTGATGTGGTTCGCATAACGACCACCGTCTGTAAGTAATAAGTATCAAAATGCAAAACTCAACCAAACGTAACGTAATGTACCGTCAAGCCACATCACATCACACCAGGGCTTAAGAATCGCACACTCAGTTCACAGTACAACTCATTTCAGTGAGAGCTACAGCGCTCGTGTGTGATGCTCTTCTCACAAAACTGAGTTGAGTGCGCACACCGCGCACTTACTTCTCCTCTGCTTTGTGCGGATCTCTGTCGGTCGAAGAAAAAAAGAAGAAGAAGAAGTAGTAGTATGTTCAACATAGCCGAAATACAGGCACAAACATGTTTTTTTACTCTGCGTGTCTGCTACAGTGGTAAACTCATTTCTATTTGAGAACTTATGAACTGTTCGTCATCCATTCGTGTGCGTGTAGCGCACACGATATTTTGATGCATTGCACTACTCACAGGGTTTACTCTGTGCGATTCTTAAGCCCTGAATCACACCATGCCATACCATACTACACATACATTCCCATAAAACAACACCATAGCATTTTGTGCGTGTATATTGACAAAGCGCACCACCGCCTGAAAAACCGAAGACCAAAAGTCTCGAGATGTGCTAAATTGAAAATTTCCGAAGTTTTCCCATGTTGCCAGCAGTCATTTGTTTTCTATTGCTTTTTTGGTACCTAGCTCAAAGTGCTTTTTACACTGTGTGCTGCTGTACCTTTTGCTTCGCTCTTCTCTCCCGTTGTACCTCCTCTCTGGTCGGAATCAATGGAGAAAGCAGTCGAAATGGTTGTTCAACGCATAAAGGTCGAATTCGATTCGATAAGTCGAAATTTCTCAACGAGAATTTTTCGCTTGGAATTCATTTCATTTGCATACATCAAGACCTTCCTTCCACCACACGTGAAGTGGAGCACATTTCTGTCATGAAAACCGCAATGGAGTCGAGCTGCATCTCATTTTCCCATTCGTTTTTAAGTTACATATTTGCGGTGATGATTTACATCCCAACTGATTTAATTTCAGGTTCGTTTTTCCTTGCTCTCATTCTCCGAATTGGAATTTACTTTGGCGTTTTAATTAAAAACATTGGGAACATTTTTGGTTCACATTTCGATTCAATATTTATGGTTCGTTTATCACTCGTTAACTTACGACACTCGATGTTGGCGAGCGAACGAAGGAGTGAGCACCGAAGCTGAATTTTCTCAAATAAACTACAAATAACCACAATCTGGAATAATGTAAAATTGAAAACAGCTCGTAGTACAGGAGCACTGTGTGTGTGTGTGTGAGAGAGAAAAACCAACGACTGAGTAGTTGTCTGAAGTGTGTTTCAAATTCATGGTTATGCTTCGAAAATGTACGTAGAAAGTTTGATAGGATCAAAATACATTGGTGTCATATGAGTTTTGTATAAATAACAGGGAAAACCACCTGAGAAATTAGCATAAAACCCACAACCATCCTCTATCCATCTTGTGAATTACAAACAGGTTTTCTCGAGCCGAACCTCGGGCAAGCTAACGAGCTTGTTGTAAGGGAAAAAAAGAACACGAACACGTCGTCCTATTACTGATTCCAAGTTTGTTGTTATCGGAATTCAAGTGGCGGGGTGTGTGTGTAAGTTCACTTCTCATCGTAATCGTGTTGCTGTTCCGAGACCAATGTAAAATATTGTGTTTGGCATTTCGAAGGGACTAACGATAGTCGTCGTCATCTGTTTGGGATCGCGCTCAAATATTTCACTATTTCATCCATCACGTACCGGCATTTATTGGCTTAAGCATTGAACTGTTGAGCTCTTGTTGGTGGTAACGGTGGTGGCTTTAGTTGCGTGCGGTTATTGCGCTTTGTTTCAATTATTTTATGATTACCGACGTCAAGTGGATGCACCCATATTTCTCTTGATCGAAACACTTTTGAACACCATATCGCCCAATCGATTAACAGAAAACAATCGACGGGGCCCTTATATATTCTCATTCTCTCTCTCGCATATTTTCTCCCCTCTCTCCATCTCTCATTATATGGAAGTTGATGTGCTGTATTGCCTCATAATTCACATATTTATTTCATTGATTGAATAAATTACGAGTCAATTCATACACTGTTCGCATGGCTTACACAACACCTTTGGCAAATGTGCGGCCAATCCTCAATCATGGCACATTTATCGTAAGTCGTTTTCTACAGCTGCCAAATTATTGATTGAGATCCGAAAATTCATTTTGAAACAATGTTCGATGCGAATCGCAAATATTCTCAATAGCTCATTCAAGTATAATAGCTAGCTAGCTAGAAAGGCGTTTCATCCGTCAGAAACGTCGATGCTCTTCACGTTCCTCATTCTCTCTACCTATCTTTCGGTTTATTCTCCCATCTATCTCTCACTCTGTCTTTCCGAGAGTTAGTGTCTTTAGCGCGCGTTCGCGTCTCATCGTTCAACGTGTGGTTAATTTGTTGAACAAACGAAAAACCCCAAGCACCGACGATTGCGATTCCAAGCACATGTCCCAATTCTCACTGTAAGTGTGTAAATGTTCTATTATCTGCTGACTGAATAAAGAATGAAGGTATGTTGGTGGGTGGTTGTGTGTGTGTGTGTTGTTTGCTTCGAATGTGAATCATGTTTTCGTTCACCGAATGTTTGGCACTAAAAGATAACATAATTTAATTAGTGAAACATAATGTTACCTCATTCATTTACTCACCGATTTTTTTTCGGGCTTTTTGATTCAGAGTTTCGAGCTCATTCAATGCAGAAACATTATTTCATTTCCTTCACTTGAGTTATAGGATGGATGAAGTGTCTGTTATACATATGGAACACTTATTCAAATGGTGGAATAAAGAGAGCATTTATCATTTGATATGCGTCATATAATCTTTTATTTCACAGAATTTTAATGATGCTACGAAGAACAGCGATTCAATGAAAAAAATTCTCTTCTATCCATTTGATATCTGATCTCATTGTCTATCTCGCTGGAATTTGCGCAAAGTTTTCGTTTCAATTGAATTTGAATCAAATAGAGACGAACGAGAGGGAGAAAAAAACGCGGTGAAGTTTTGATTTGTCTATCGTTTGCGTGCGCGCTCTGTTTCTCATTAAATCATCGACTCACCTTGTTTCGGCCGAGAAAAAACATCAACATGAAAACAAAAACCAATTTTTTTGCTATCCCAAAGGACAGCTCTCTTCGTTCGTTGGAGAAACTGTTGCTGAGCAACAATAAACCCCATTGAAATGATAAATTGGTTTTACTTCAACAACTTTGCACCATCATTATCCAAGTCGCTCATTCGCACAACTCCCAATTCACTACATAAGATGAGGGAGCAAAAAAGCCGCGCGAATTGAAATGCACAGCTGAAATAAAGAAGCACAACAACTTGTAATGTTTGCCGTTTGCCGGCATAGCAATTGAAGTAATTGTTGTTGTTTTGTTGAATTGAACAGCTCAACAGTGAACACTCGAATGGAATGAAATAAACGTAAAATTATCAAGCGATAAACAAACAATGAGCCAAAAAAAAATGACACCGGATTGGAGGACACATTTTTTTGTCCATTTAAAGCTCATTAAATTTAATTGGTTGCTATGCTATTGATTTGACCATTTATTTATGCAAATCTTTTAAATTAAGCTCATCACAATTGCAGCAGAGAAAAACGCTCATTTTTGCCCCTGTCAAAATGATGAAAATCTCCAACATCATTTAATTGATATACACTTGTAAGCTGATTATACCACAGAGCCAAATAATTAATTGATTAAAATATTATCATGTAATTTATGCAAAACCATGAAAAATATCGACAAAAACGGGGATGAACTTCCAATAATTATAGATAAGAGCAAAAATGCCAGAAATGATACGAAAAATCAATAGAAAGTAAAAAAAAAACAGGCAAAAATATGTTTTTTTTGTTAAAAAAATGAATAAAAAAAATGCAAAATCTGAATTTGTTCGACTACAAAAAATGTGAAAGAATGTAAACGACTGCAAAAACAGTCGAAAACCATTAAATTGATTAAAATTGAAATGAAAATCCGCATGGAAATAAAAGCTTATTAATTTATCTCGTTTTTTCCAATCTCTTTCAATTCACAGAATGAAAATCGAGCGCTTCGTTTACGCGAAACAGCGACCGCACCACAATACTTAGATGAAGTGTCGGCATCGACGTCACCGGCACAGCACAGTAGCGGTACCGGTGTACAATTAGGATTTTTAATCGGCGACACATCTCCGCGACTAACGTTCGATTACTTCGATGAAGCCGGATATATACAGCGTGGCGGATTGCGAACCGGTGAAGACCCATACCAGCGAAATCGGTTCAATCAACAAGCTAGCGACCAATTACCCAGCAATCGAGCCATTCCCGACACAAGAAATCAAATGTAAGTTCATGTGGAAAATCGCTTTTTGATTTGAAAGAATTTATTGTGGAAAATCGACTTGATGCTTAGCAGAAAATGACTTTGTTTTTCAATTTTGTTGTTTTTAATCTTGTTCTTTGGCTCTATTTATCTTACTATCTTACTTCCATTCACTTTCACTCGCACTATAGCTCCCGTTCTCTTATTGTCTGTTGCCAATAGCAACGTGCTATCAATGTCAATCTCATGCTACCAAAATCGGCTGCAAGATGTGAAATTGTTCGAACAAAGTGGCTCAAAATCATAAGCGCATTACCGTTTCCAGCTGATTACGTACAGTTTAATGACGACGGCTAGACATGACAAACAATTTCTCACAATAGTACACATAAAATAGATAAATACGAACCGGTAAAAGTCTCGATTACTTTCAATCAGGGGATTACCGTGCAACAGAAAACTATTAAACAGAATGCCAATTCCATTCCGCTTTGGATCAACAGCGAGTAAAATTGAGCAAATGGCATCGAGCAATGAAATTCATGGCTCATAATTGTGCTGCGCGAAAGAGAGAGAGAGAGAGAGAGAGAGAGAGAGAGAGAGAGGGAAAAAGAGACAAGGATAGTCTGAAAGAGAGATAGAGGTGGTGTGAGAGAAAGAAAAAAAATGATTGTGAAGAATAGAGAAAGAGAGAGAAAAAGCGATAGATAGAAGACAGAAAAAAGGTGTACATATTCCATAATCCACGATAATGGCGAAAGCCATAAAAACGACAGTCGTAATGATAACAATACAAACGGTAGTGAAATATGAACTGAACCAAAAACTGTGCTGTGTGGCTGCCGCCAGGCAACGTTTTCCGTCATTTTAAATATTTAATGCGAAACGGTTCTTGTCGGTGCCGGCATATAGTGCTGCTAATTTTTTTCCTGCATCCGGACGTAATTCTATCTTTTATTATTAAGCGTCGCTTAACCATGAATTCACCTGACTGGTGTCTTGGTAGCAATTGTACCAGCCATTGCAATTCCATTGACTTTTATTCTGTAGCGATAGAGGAACAAACGAACAAAAAACTTACAACATATTTTATATGTATCTTACAATTTAGTCGTATTTAAAAATGTGGTGCTCACAATGAGAAATGCATCAAAATGGTGGATAATTACACAGAGAACGATTGAAAAGGAAATTGAAGTTTTACTTGACAAATAAAATGTTAAACGAAATTAGAAAGTAAAGGGAAAAACATTATCTCATGCATTTTGAGTGAGCGCGCGCGTTACGATTACACGGTATGCAACACACGTCGTCTCTCATATGGAAAATGGCACGATTACAATTGCATTTCAAACGTCACCGAAACCGACATAACAATGAATCACGTGACGAATACGTCACGATTGCTACATCGTATGAAGTACCCCAAGACATTTCTCTCAAAATCTGAAATTTCATTTAATGCCAAATCGGAAGTGAATCATTCATTAAATTGAAAAAAAAATTACGTGTAATATTTGATTTGGCTGATAAAATATTTGGAGTAGTGGCGTGTAAATGTGGAATGTGGCAAACGAAAGCAATTCGAAATGAAAATTGTTGCAATCAACTGAATAGAAATATAAACGGAATAATTTGCACATCTTGAACACATTGCATGTGCAAAAGCCATTTCGAATGCCTGCCACAAATTCTAAATGGTCGGTGTGTATTGCGAACAAAAGAAGTGAGAGAGAGAGAGAGAGAGAGAGCGAGCGAAAAAGACCTCACAGCATAAAATGCATTGCCGTGACATGATCACGTCGCTCTGCGCGCCAGTTGTTTATTTCCATGCACCGCATGTTGTTATCATTCGTTATTCAGTCCATTTATACCTTGGCTGCTACCGATGCATCTATCTATTTCTCGCCCATTCGCTGTGTCTCTTCCTCTTCACCATTCACTTTGGTGGCTCTCGCTTCTTCATCTTCGGTTTTTCAGCCAGCGCATCGCTCTTTTCCACTCGGTCTCTGTTTTGATGTTTGTTTACATTTCTGCGATGCAATCACATCAAGTATGCGCATTGCGCACATCTCCGGTTGCGATATGCGAACGGGTGAATGTGTGTATGTTATTTATGTGGTTTGAAATCATAGAGCACATCATCAACTCGAGACAATTGCGAACATGGTTGTGTATTTGGATTGTTTGGTGCGATTGCCAAGTGGTTACTCTACAATCGCTTCGGTCACTGCGTCACACACACACACACATCGACCAGTCAGTCAAAGTGTTGTGCAATTTACAGTTTTCACTGATGCAGGCGTCGGATATTATACGATCACATTGAAATTGTACTAAATAAGAATTGCACTTACTACGGTTGCCGGCTTCCAATCCGCGCGATTCGACTACGTTCTTTGTCGGAAACGAGCACGCGGACGAAGCAATAACTTGATTAGCAAATCAATGTTGGTGTTGGTGTTGTTGTTTTTCAACGTTTCGCCGACGCGTGATGCACAATCTCCATCGATTCCATTCATTTTGCATGAGATTTATGCCAAAATCGCAATGAAGATGCTCAAGACGAACAGCAACACAAACAATAAACCCGTTGCTGTACTATTTGCTAATTTATGAATACCGTCGAAACAATAAAGTACACAACGCAAATAAAAGGTGATTGTGCATAAAAAAAGTATATGTTTTTCGTTTCGTTTATGTTTCACACACACAGCATATGTTTCGTCTTCATTCACACCGGCGCGCGTACACTGTATTTGCAATAATACTAAATTTACTGTGTTGATGCAGATATGCATTTTACTTTTCATGGCATTGCATTCGTTCATTCGCGTTTAATGCGTCGTGTAATTGCTTCGTCGTGTCATTTTCAGTCATCCAGTCATCAAAAATGCACAAACGCAATTCACATCGCATTCACTTTGACACAAACTACACAGGGAGAGGTTAGTATTCAAATATTCATGGAAAAGTTATTACCTAACGAATCATTTTGCAAAATACGTTTGTGCGATAGCGAATGCAAATGTATACAAAATGAGGATCCACATTGCACAATCAAATTGGAATCTCATTTCAATAGCATTTTAATCACGAATCAAATTTATTTGTGTGGAAATGAAAGTCCTCGAATTGGTAGCTTTTATAACGATACAATATAAGTGGCTCTCGGCTTATGTGTTTTGATACCTGTCAACAAAACGTACTTTCATGTGGTTACACACAACGCTATCAACTCAATATGACGAACAATTTCATATTTCATTCAATTTCAACTGCTAATCAAATTATTCGATAAATTTGACTAAAAACCCAGAGAGAATAATGAAATATTTCACATTTCACTATGGAAATGAGGGGAATCTACATGATATATATATATATATATATATATGCTTGATGAGTCATTACAATTTACTGCAGTAACGATATTTTGTATACTTTGTGTTTGCCCATTTAATGTGTCCCATACACGGTCATACTTGTACACAGTAGAGAACATATTAATTACGGACAATTTCCATAAAGTAAATCAAGCCAAGTTTTCATCCGAAATTTCGACCAAATCATGCTTAACATAATATTAATGTTGTGGCAGAAGAATTCGGAATTTTAACAAACTGAATGTCAATGTTTCGTAACGAAACTCTCTTTCGGATGTTGAAGCAGCGATGGTTTCATGCTAAGGAATGCCGAAAATGCAATGTTATTATTTTCCAATAAAAATTACGCTTCGTTAAATGCCATTGCTGAAGTTGCGTTCGCTTTGACTTGCATTCTTGCTTAATTGCTGTACAGCATCGCATCACTTCAGTTGACGTTTCACTTAAAATTATTTCCGAAAACATTTCAAACCGTTTCCACGAAGCTAGCTTCCTTGAAGCTTGTTGTTTGCTTATTTTACTTGGCGAATGTTTGAAAACATAAATTTTGGCTTTTTGACATAACAATTGTTCGTACCCACAAGCGAATAATAAATGGAATGTCATCAAATCTTCAAGAGCTACGATAGCAAGTGAAACATTTGTTTTCACAAGAAAATGTGAAAATTCCTGAATATATGTTCTCGAATTCACATTGAAAATTAAGTGTTCAAATTCAAAATGAATATCCTGGTGCTGAATGAAATATGGACTCTAAATGTAGAATGATTTGAATGAAAATGAAGAGTTTTTTTTTCAGTTGCAGTTTGTGCCATTTTCGAGATTAAAAAGATCAATATATCCATTGATTAGATTGGACTTTAGTGTCGATTATATGAAAAATTTGGGCAATTAAATAACAATTTATATGCGCTTGAAGCATATAACGAATGACCTCATATTATTAAGAAACTCAAAAGATGTGCAGCTTTGTGAATGATGTCATTATGCCCACCCGACCGAACAGATAAAATTATATTTTCCATTCGAGGCAAGTGAGAATTTGCTGAAACTCGTCTAATGAATTTCATTCAGTCATAAGTTGTTTGTGCTCTGGACGAAACTATAATAAAGTTGAGATTATGGTAACACCAAATCCCTTTCATGTTCGGCCTTTAATTTAATGTTGAATATCTCATCAAACATGGAAATTTTCTTTATCATTAAATCTAAATCAGCTTAAAAGCTCAAAAATTCCACTCGGAAATTAACAAGTTTTTGGAGTTGAGTGACCATAGATGCTGCAGTACGGAAATGAGAAATCAAAAAAAAAACCAAGAGACGCTTTCGATGGGCATTTCTCATGACTCATGATGAGATCTCCCGATCGCTTCACATCATAATAATAATCATCATTGGAAATGATGTTTTATACGGCATAAATTCCATTCACCGCACGACGTCCGTACAACGAACCTAATTTCGATCGTTTTCCTTTTATAAATGTTCGTTGCGGTTGATGTTGAGAGTGAGAGGGAAATTTGTGTGTGTTTTCGAGGCGATTAAATCAGTTGGTTCTCTCTCGTTTCCGATTTTCAATTTGCATTTGCAATGAACTAAATTATTAATATGATTCCTTTTCAAATTATTATCAATTTATGGTTGTGTGCTGTCCGTTTCCGTGTACTGGAGTCGATGCACGAACACACGATGGAGAATGGCCAAACTGCACCTCTGGTCAGTGCATCATAAATGCCGACATGCACGGAATATTTTGTTGATAACAAATCACATATAAATTGAGTGCAAATGGATTTGAAGTAGCCGAAATTGTACGCGAATGCACATCAAAATCAATGTGCATCATCATTCACTCGCATGCAAACTGTAAATATGTTTGGTTGAATGTTGTTCGTACCGTTGTCGAACAATTATTGGAATTAGTACCAAAACAGGTTTCTGAATACGCTTTGATTGTGTTACTATACACTGATTATTATTTGCACTCGAATCGCAATCAGCCTCGTTATCATTATTAAATATTTGGATAAATCTTCGATGCACTCATGTGTATGTTTGGGTTTCTCTCTCTCTCTCTCTCTGTCTCTCTCTCTCTCGTCTCTGGTTTCATTATCGCATCGTCTGGGTGAGGACATAGCATGTGTGCCTAGCATTTTCCACATTATTCGCTCCGGCTCACATGCACTCGATGCGGCCGAATCGAAGTGCACTTGAGATGCTATGAACACCATAAACACACACACACACACACGGCGCGCACACTGAATTCCGAATTCAGGCGATTCCATTCTATTTACGAACAATGAAAAGTTTTCTGTTTAACAGTGTGTCGAGTGTGTGCGTGAGAGTTTTGGAAAACATGGTCGAAAACTTTAGCCGAGCTGTGCTCGAGCGCATATACAAAATATTTACCCAGAAGAGAACTAATAATAATGTGTACAATTTATGAGCGTTGCATTTGCAATCAACCACAATTGAATCGTTCGAAATGGACATAAATCTTGGACAAAATTTCATACACACACCGACAACTCATATTCAGACATTCATTCAGACTCGGCATTGGGACTATATGCGTCATACAGTCCAGTGTATTTTTTTGTATGGACTCATTTTTGTATTATAGCCGCTTATTATTTCCGAACAACAAAAGACAATTTATTCAGAACAGTTCAATTGTCAGAGCACTGTCAGATCACTGCTGGCTCCTCGAAGAATGTAAAATGTAAGTGTGTGCTCAGCCAAATGCATGCAAATAAAACTGATTTTGCCTGTTTTCTGTTCAATTTGCTATTCATTGAACTGGAGCGTGCATCAACCGACGAATCGAGTGAATGTTGAACGAATGAGATAAGAAGCGTTTACAGTAAGGAGAGCAGACAGTATCTGTGAGAGAGTGAGTGAGAGAGAAAGCAATGCATTGATCTGAAAATACATAAAAATGTGGCTCATATGTTGTGGTGTGTATATGGTATTTTCCATAATTGGTCGTGTCCCTGGGTTGTGTTCGTTCAATCTTATGGTGAATATTGCGTTATGAAAAGGTCCTTGTGGTTTGTTTGACTAGAAACGGATCAAAACGTATGTCGGCCAATATTTGCGTGCATAATTTAATTAAACAACAAAATTCCCCAACCATTTCACAAAACATCGCATCCAAATGTGTATTAGTTTATTTACACCGAACACTTGTATTCAAGCCACTTCACCATAACTAAATATTGTCGATTCATTCGGAAATTCATATGCTTGCAAATAAACATTGACCTACTCTGAATAGTAACAAAAATACTAGAACAGCAAAAAAAAACATTGGAAACAATTAAAAGCAAATCATAAAGTTGCTCACATGGAAAACAGTTGAACAACTCAGTCTGAGTTTGATGCACGCTAGTGAAAATATACGAAAAAATAGCTGCATGAAAATGGGAAAAATTCTTTTTTCTACTAAAATCAAAAGCGTTTTTTGATGTAATGCTGTATTTTACAGCGGATGAGATTATAAAAATCACAGTGTAAAGTTTTTTTTGCGGAAAAAGTCGTAAACATTCACAACGATACACATAGTGGATCATTTAATGCGCATTTATGTAAAGCTCTTCAGAGTGCAATTGGATTGATTCCACTCGAGTGGATTTTCTTCGCTTTCGTCAAAAGCATTTCACGGAGCCGAGCTCAATGAAGCGTTCACATTGCATCCAATCAGCAGAAAAATGGGTATCGTATGCTGCTCTCTGTCTTTAGCATTTCACAAACAATCATATTTCCTTTTGAAGCCCTTTGTTACTTTGATACACACTAAACCCATTCATCGTATGCAAATTTCTTAGCCGACATCCCATTCAAATGTGACATAGTGCAAAGCTTCGCTCTTGCATTTCCCAGTTCGGTTTCAATGGCAAAGTAAATTGTAGTACCCGAGAGCAAAATATGTCGACTAATACAATATCTAAAATGTTCATTTTTTGGTCCAATCAACAGTTTTTTCAGTGAATCATGTTCCAACTGAACACAAAAAAAAAGAAAAAAAAATTCTAATTACCATGGAGAATCTAAAGAATCATTTTTGCAAGTTGTTGTTTCAATCTAATTCACCAATTCCGTTTGTTTAGCGGCAGTCTGCTCTGATTACCCTTGTTATTATCAAAATGTTCCACTAGAAATCCTCCATCGAAACCCATAAAATAATTCATAATTCTCTGTCGCTCCTATCTCTGAACAAGAAACATGTGTTTTGCTCTGTCCAATAAAAGGAAGTTGTAATTCCCTGGCGCAGTCAAGACTGAGTTATAGCCTCATCTCTGTTTAGTGATATCTAATGGTATGGTCGAGGTGCGAAAAATTGCTCGTATGCCTTGAGAAACTAAGCAATAAAACTGTCACGAATAATAAAGCAAAAGTGGGGCGAAATTTATCTGTTGGCCACAACCGAATCGATCATAAATTTTTCTTGTTTGGTACTATAATTTCGTGTCCATTTTCATTGCTCGTTACTTTTTGCATGTGTGGCATGGGGTATGAAGCAAATTGTGCGCGACGGGAAAATTGATTCATGGTATTTTTCACCCTCGCATGGAAATTATTCGCAGTAAATTTATATCATTTGCAGACTTCTAATCATTACGATTGAATTTTCCCAGAAAGAAAGCGAACAAATGAACGGGAGAGAAAGAGAGATGGAGGAAAAGAAAACAATAAGCAAAATGAAAGAAAAACGAGCGACTCGACGATTCTATGATTATAAGCAGAAAAAAAATTGAAGAAATAAGATACCGAGCGAAAGACATCAATAACAATAAGGACAAAATTGAAGTCGAAATATGGTCGCTTTTGCCAATTCATTTGTGTTTGTTTGTGTGTGGGACTGTGGGTGCTCCATTTGTATATTTCGTTTCGTTTCGGAGTTTGTTGTTGTTTATTGACATTTTTATTCGAATCGAATTGTGGAAAAAGCAATTTTACTATCATTGCGCTAAGGAGAAATGCCTCTATACAAAAGGTAAATTGACTAAAAGGCAGCAACTTCTTAAGGCTTTCTTCCTCCATTTGTCCCCTTCTCTCTATCTCTCTTTACTTTCTTTCTTTCTCCCTCTATGTCGTTCTCTTTTTGTTTTTGTTCGATTTTCTGTTGTTTGCTGGCAAAGCAAAAATATCACTCGAAGCAGCAGTAAGTAAATTGGGAATTTGCCAAAGGGGGCCGTCAAACACATTTCCAAGCGAAATATTCAATTTGAATGGAAGTTTTCGCTCGTCTTCGTTCAGGTGAATTTTATATCCCATCACCATCGCTGACGACGCCGCCATCAAGAATTCAAGCACTTAAACAATGTTATCAATGAACAAAATCACAAGGCAAAACGAAGCTGGCCGCAATGTCTTCTTTTGCTCCATCTCTATCTCTCTCTCTCTCTCTCTCTGTTTTCTTTGGTTATTCTTTTGCTCTTCTCTCACCAAAAATCGATGGGAAAATTTATAGGTATTTTAGAAAAGTGAATAAAAGTGAGTCAGCTTAAAAAAAGAACTGTATTAGATGATGGAATTGTACTCTAGCAACGCTATCAATAAAACCCAAAGCAAATCGTGCGTGTAAATGCAAACATCAACGAAGCCCAACTTGGCGTTGTGGTTTGAAAGTCAATCGGAATATGTGATGGTTTTCATTGTGACGAGTCGAAATCAACCATGTGACGGTCGTATCTCGAGCGACGTCTTTTATACGTTTCATCGATAGCATTCGGCCAGGTGAATATAAACACTTGCGTGTTTTGCGACGTTTCCTTATCTCTCGTTCGTTTATGAAAAGGTACAGTGCATAAGAAGGAGATGCCATTTGTAAGATTGACCTTTGTTCGTCAGTAGTTACTACAGTTGGTTTTTGGAGTTGAAATGTGTACGTATGTGCAATGATGAGAAGCAATGTGCCAAAGGCGAACGAGATATTGATCGATTTATACATTTGCACAGCATCCAATACAAATTGATAAGCTATTAAATGAATGCTACCACACTCGTTCTCTATATCTTCGTTTCATCCTTTTTACCATTTGATTCACAACAAATATTGACTCATCGAAACTATATTGTATCATCACTATGCTAGTACCACTTTTAACCATCATCCACTGAAAACCACACATTTTCGTTTCCTTTCACATTTGCACACACAAACATTTTTGACACGATTCATTTCATCGATTCACGTAAAGATGTGCATTCACACTCTGTTTGACTTTCTTCCATTGGCTTCTTGTGATTGCTATTTGCTGCTTTATGGCTTGAGCACACTTTGAGATTGAAGGGTAGTTTTGTGCTAAGCATTTTGTAAGCAATCATTTTTATTGAGTCTTACATTTTATGTTTTCGTCTTGATGAAGGGAAAAAAACAGGTGGAATGAATGAATGATTGGGAGTGCTAGAGAGAAAGCGATAGCTTCAGATAAGAAGCTATAGGAAGAAGACCATGTTCTTTTCTGAGGTAAAATTGGTAATGAAATGAGTTATCATTCACAATTTTCTAGTCGAATTACCAAGATTTGTGTTTGAAAGATACAACCTTCGTGCATCGTTCATCCAAAAAAGACCTTTTTGCTATAATGCCAATGTAATCAAGTTAATTAAAATGGAGAAAATAAGAAAAGTCTAAAGGAACTTTTGAAAAGAAGCTTCTTAACTGTTGAAAAGCAGCTTTGAATCGTTTTCGCATGAATGAGGGATGAAGAAAAGGAATGAGAAGAAGTAGAAGGAGGGAAAAAATCATTTATTCATGCGAAATACGAAAAAATGGCTGGTATACTTGATTCTAATTATGGAAAATGGAACAAGGCAGAATGACAGAATGGAATTTGTTCAAAGGAATGGAATTCAAATTGAAATCCGATTAATCGACGAGTCAACAGTCGTTCGAATTTCATGGTAATTTTTCGACATACACAATTTCAACCACACAATATCCCTACCACATGCGTTTCGTTTTCTTTCGGCATATTCATCGACTATGGCGATGATAAACGTGCTTTACAACTCGACAAAAAAATAACTCTCTTGAAGACACACGCTCAGCCGCCGAAAATAAGTTTGTTTAGCGGTGCAAAAGTTAAATTGGGTGATTTGGGACGCATATCTATTTTAGAGCTGTGAGTCTGGTCGCAGTTCTTCATTGCCTATCAAAAAAATGTTTACATGTTTATTTCATTCTCAATCTCTCTCAATCCCTCTCGAGCTCGCTCTCCTTATCTCGACCAAAAATTCCATTATCGCAGCTAGGCGGTGGTGTTTTTACAGCCGCTTCTTTTCCGTCCTCTTGTTATTCGTTTTGTGTTCTGGATTTGAAGTAATGTGTTCGGCATGGTTATTAAGTGGCAGGCGTGAACTTCATCAATTCAATTACCATATTGATCGGTTGTTTGTTATTTCGGGCTCGAGACGGACATTTTTCGCGTTGTGTGTGTATGGGTATTATTACTTTATAAATCGATTTATTTTCCTCGACCCGCATTTACTGTTGGCAAATGAATTAACTAGAAGATAATCGGCTAAACGTGCTCAAACCGTTCAATTCAATATTAAAACTCCCACCACACAGAATAATTCGATTGGGCTAACAAAAACAATCATTTTACACAGTTGCGCTGCGGAAGATAAATGGACTAATAATGAGACTTGATGGAGGATACATTTCTGTTTCGATCATTTGCTTTGTGTGTAAACAATAAACAATAAACATTTACTGGTTGATCCGCTCATAATAATAACAATCTTGAGATAATTTTTTTTCGCTTTTGGTTAGACTCTTATGGTACCTTTGTGCATCGAGCGATAAGGAAGATACGATGATCGAAATTCAATTCCCCCGAGCCATATATGCTTGATTGCGGTGACCCGATGGAAGTTTACATCATGTAATCGTTAAACTATTGTTATTCTCTATTTGGAAATTGGTATCATCGGACACAGGTCTACAGTATATAAATTCAAATGTTCATTATATTGTCCACCTGATGCTATGCATTTGACCTTTCAAGCGATGGCATTTCTGTTCGAACGCTATGGACAATAAATCGTCAATGATTTTACCATGGATACGCTTGAATGAGCTCGAATTTTCGAAAAAAAAAATTATCCAAATATTTCATTAGCTAATTGCCAATCAACAAACACTTTGAACAAAACACACTCCCTGTCTCGTTCTATGAATCGGTAATATTTATGTATCGAAACTTTGACGACAACGTCATTTATTACCTATCAAAAGCAGACGGTCTGATGAATCGTTTGTCCATACTTTGATTAATAATAACATCGGGTCGATGCTGTTATTCCACAAAATTTTATTACTTACACCGATTCAATGCAAATGCTGATTCAATCGAATACCCGGAATTCACCAAATATGCCGCAACTTTGTAGCAAACAAATTAATTTAACATTCTCGGAGAAGGCGCATTCCCACTATGACTCCATGTCCACATAAACTTGTCGGTAGATAAATGATAAAGTACTTTGTATCACCAGGGCATAACAGTGTTGCGATGTGCATGTGACAACAAAGCATAACTTTACTGTTTCCGTCTGTCTGACCACTGTAGCCAAAACCAACATAGCGAAACGAGAGCTGTGTGAGAGAGTAAACAATGTCTGTTATCGGAGGAGCTTCATCCTATTTTCAGTTCTCTTTTCAACAATTTCTATCTCTGTTGCTCTCACTTGCACTCACTCACTCACCCTTTCAATTCACTCACACTCACTCCCATTCAATCTCTTTGGTCTGGCTGTCGCAACTTTATGACCGACCAGCGTACACTGACACAAAATAGACACATTAACAACGATCACCGAATGCCAGTTTACGCTCTGCTGCTTTAATGCCTGAATTGTGAACTCGGAGCGCAAACGGCGTGAATTTGGGTCGTCTTTGTATCTATTAAATGATTTCGGTCCATGTTGTAAATTGAAAATTATGTAGATAAATTGAAAATTATGGCGAAAACAAATCGCATTAATTAAGTACGTACAATTATTCATTCGATGGGCAATGCAACGTGGAAACATTCAAACATATTTTAGGCAAACAAATGTCAAGCACCAATTAAACACGCACCATCACTTTTGATTCCTGCTACTCCATCCCATTTCACAGTTCCCATTAAATTATGACTGTTAAAGAGCTGATTTTTTTCTGTAGCATTTTGTTCCTTCATGATATGCTTTTTCTTGCCATGTTTTTTTTCTCCTCTTTAATGGCGTTGGTTTTTTCTTCTCTTGTTGTGACTTTTCTCACAATTTATGACTCAATCTGTCTGCACGAGCTAAGATAACCGACAAAACACATTTTTCACTTTCTAATCAAATGTCGCCAGCTCAAAGTTGTTGTTGTCACAACTCTTTCTCACAAGCATGCCACGCTGTGAGTTCCAAATCCTTGTCGTGACAGGAAATTTATTCATTGCACACACAATGCAGACTATTAACCGTCAATGTCAATCAAATCTGGTTGCTCAGACAACTAAAACTCTTTGGTAAAGTCTTTGAATCGTCTCTTTTCGGAAAGCCATGTAGCAAAAGCCAATTTGGAGCAGGTGAAGTGAGACTGAAACGATGGAATGACAGATTTTATTGAACGTAAAACAATAAATCCAGACTTTGATGGCTTGATTATGAAGCGGTCTTTATTTATGTGCAGCTTAAAATGGGCCAAATCTTTGCCAGGATAAACTCTCTCCAAAGAATCTTCGAATCGAACCGAGTGAATTATGGTTTCGCTCGGCTTATTTATAGGCGTGTTTATGTCTGTTCATTGACGATAAAATGAATTACTGTCGCCTCCGTACGCTTTAATTGCACTCCGCCGCGGCTATTAAACGTTAACAGTTGCCATCAAGTCACTTACTTACCAATCGCAACGAAAAATGGTGCTTAAGCCACGAGCAATTCTTCGAGCATAGTGGAAAAAGACATCAAGAGCCAAAGCTAAAGAAAGAAAAACTCTTGGAATGTTTATTTTCAGTGAATCGCATTAAAAACACATAAAAAAGACCAAGTTTTTACTTTGCAAATTTAAAAGTGCTCTTTATTTATTTTACGGCCTCTTGGCTCGTTTTATATTGACAATTTTTTCAGAGTTTTACATAAACCTGCGATGCAGAAACCAATAAATCCAAATCGGAATAATAAACAATTTAAATTAAACGTTGGGTGGCTCTAGCCTTTTCCCCAATCGAACTTTACTCGATTCCAACAAATCAAACACTAAATGGTCAATTCCCGTAATGAGTAGAAATCTCTCACGAAATGAGTTTGAATTGACCATTTAGTGTTAGCTACTACATTTGAACTATTTACGTTTCCAATCACAGTCTTTGTACAGTTTAACCCATGGATGTTGCATGACTTCCACTAGAGTTGAACGACCCCGTTTACGCAACAACTGAAAATAAATCAAACAAAAAAAAATGATCATTACTCAATACTTTATAAAATGAGTTTGATTTGGTTTTCATTTCAACATACCCCTGACACCAAATCCTTTGCACCAATCGAAACGTACGATGGATACTCGATGTCGAGAGCACGAATCTTTTCGTATGTGGCCTGCTGTTCGTTGGATTCGAATGGTGGTTTTCCAACCAGGAACTCGTAGCACAAAATTCCAAGACACCATTGATCGACTGAGTCGTCATACGTTTGACCATCAACCCTGACACACACACACAAAACATTCAGAAAAATTAGAAAAAAATATGCCGAAGATTTGCATTCGAAACATTTGGATTCGAAAGTGTTGACACCTACATTTCGGGTGGCAAATAATCCAATGTGCCGCACATTGTTTTCCGGGCGCTTGATGTTGTGTGTACCGACCATCCAAAATCGGATAATTTCACCTGATCATCGACCGACAGCAGCAAATTTTCCGGCTTCAAATCGCGATGAATGACATTGCTCAGATGACAGTAATGAAGTGCCGCAGCCACTTGATACGTATAACGACCAGAACGAGCCTCCGAGAATCGTCCATTCGGCGACATTTGCAAATGACGATACAGTTCGCCTTCGGTTGCCAACTCGAGTGCCAGATAGATTCGTCGCTCGTCATAGAACCATGTGTACAAACGCAGAATATTCGGATGACTGAAAAGACAATCGAAAATCAATTTCATAGCAAATCGATTTGGTGATTTGATTTGATTTGATGCAAATTCGCCTTGTCAATGTGCAAACGATTGATGGCGAAAAATGGGGATGAATACGTACCGTAAGCGAGATTGAATTTCGATTTCGTGAGCAATTTGCCGTTCACAGCGACCTTTCATAATCTCCGACTTGAAAAGCACTTTCATCGCTACCATGTAATGCGTCTTTTTTTCACGTGCCACAAATACACGACCAAATTTTCCTCGACCCAATGCGGCACCGAGCTCGAAATCATCCGTACTCCATTTGTAGCTGCGGAAAAAAACGACACAAGACATTTTGATGAAGACGCTCATTTGTCACACGGAAAACGAAAACAATTGACTTTTTTGCTTGACTACATCTATTCCAACCATATGCTGTTTGCTGCTTTTTTCATTTGCATTGGAAATATCGAAATGTTTGCAATCGATTGGTGAACAAATGACCTAACCCAAAGCTACGATTGAATATTCGATGAACAGAATGTACAAAATGTGACTATTCTGACTATTTTCTCATCAGATTGAGAAAGAATGGCTCAAAATCTCTTCAAATCATACGAAATATGCCACAAAAATTGAATTATGCTGAAATACTTCGTTTATTCCCTGATTCCATAAACTAAAATGCAGTGAATGACCATCGACTGTATAAAATGCTGATATTTGAAGCACCGACGATTTTTTTCTTATCAGAATGATGAAAAACATTTGACATTCAAGAAAATGGTTCGATATTCAAGAAAAACGTTTTCTTTTGTACGAAAAATCTGTTAGAATCTCACAAAAATTGCCAATGAAACTCGAATTGTGAGCAAACAAAGCCCTAACCTCAAATGTGATGACTTGGTCTGAATGAATTGCAATGACAACGACATTTTTTAATGGAATTTTTCATTTTTTCTACAGAAAAATCGTTGTTCCGAACAATTGTACAAGAAAAATGCGGAAATGGTCAGAAAAATCGAAAAATACTCACTCGGGATCACCATATGCTTCATGCTCTTGCATTTCACCTTCGATTTCAGCAGCATACGCTTTTTTGTCAAACTCTTTCGACTTAGCCATTTTTTTTTCAATTTATACACTTTCAATAAAAAAAATTCTCTCTAAAAACTAAATAACAATGCAACTAGCAAACTTTTACAAACAAAACGTTTAAAACAACCCAAAAATTGACTCGGTTAAAATGAAAACATATCGAAATAATGCTGCCGAAATTCTATTCAAGTAATCGCTTATAAAAAAAACACCATTCTTAGGCTCTAGCCGATAGCGTTCTGTGCATTTGGTATTCGTCGCCGAGTCAAGCAGCTTCGTTGTCGTTGCTCTCGTTATCGCATCGGAAACACAGAACGACACGTTTGCACATTTTCACCGCTTTAGTTCAGTGGTGCTGTTGACTTTGCCCGAATTTCGTATCGCGGAACAATTCGATTGAGCGATTGACTTTTTACACCGCTTCATCTTTTCTTGTTTGTAAAAAAAAATTCGTTCAAAAATTCCAATCGTTGTTTTTTGCCATAAATACATAAACGAAAACCCGAAAAAAAATGTGAATTTGTTTGCATAAAACAGCCGAATGTTTTTATTCGGGCGAATCAAAATCGGCTGTATGCAGAGTGCTTGCATGAATTAGTTGGGTTTGTGTACACAGTCACACAACCGAGTGGAGCAAGCGAGAGAAAGACGAGGCGTTGTGTGCGTGTGAATTTGTGACAACAGCACTTGTTCTCGTTCTTTCGATGTGCTGTCAATCAATGCACGCGGTCGACGAAACAATCGTTCATTTGCCAAAATGCTGACAAAACGTGCGGTTGCAATTGTACACACAGTCAGCACAAGGAAATGTGTTTCGTTGTCAAACTGGACATGTATGCAAAGTGTAATCAGCATACATTCGGTGATTTGTGCCAAAAACCAACGGAAACGATGTGTGCAAACAAAAGTGCAGTGAAATTTCAGCATCGTCAACCTGTCATAAGTGCTCGGGCCGGGTTTGCCATTGTTCGCCAGCCAAATCATCATAAATAATTCACGTGATAATGTTCGCCAGTTCGATGTGGTCGCATGCTGAGTGTGTATGTGTTTGCGTTTGAGGGATTGTTCTGTGCGGTCTGACGAAATAAATTTCAATTTTCTTGCGGCGAATCAGTTTTTTGTTAATAAAGCATGGCCGCGCGTCTATTCGCAACTACAACGCCGTTTTTGGGGCCGCATTCGGCCACGGCATCAATTTCGCCCTTTTTTCGGCATTTTAATTAATTTTCAATTAAACAACCGGCAAATGAACGAAAGTTAATTAAACTGGTCACACGGCGTTCGCTCGAAAGCGACACGTTTCCGTTGTGGAATCTATTGAACTGATTGTTGAATTCATGTTCGTCTTCGGAACACCGGGCATAATAATCGCAGTTTCACACGCGTTTTTTTGTTAATCACGGCATGTCGTGTCAGAACAAGTCGATTAATGACGAATAAATCGCTCGGAGTCAAACTACGTTCCATTGAATCAAAGTGTGTTTTGGAAATGGCGTTTTTTCGTTCGGAAATGAATCGGTGCCGCAAACTACGAGCCAATATCAGAAAATTTAGCTCGAGGGCCGATTTTTTTTGACGATTGCATCAAACATGGCATTGATTGGCGTGTTTTGTACTACAAAATCGAAGTAGTCAAAGCTCATGTGAGTGATTTTAAACGGTGAGTTCAATTGGTATGGGTAAAATTTGATTTTAAACCAACAAAAAGCATTCATTGCGTGTTCATGCCATCAAAATGTTCGAAATTCTATGCATAGAAGGAATTTTCCATGGAAATGATTATGGCGTGGCCATCACAATCGCATGGGCTTTCGATTTTGTTTTGACTGTCAACGTGAATGCTCATCAAATCCAACTAAAATCGAATTACAATTTCGTTCATCCAGAAAAAAATGCTTTTGATATGCTATTTCATGATATAATTTGGCATACAAGCGGCTTGTAATGGGCCGGAGGCGTGATGTAAACAAACAAATTCATCAGAGCGTAGGCTACGCCCAACGTTCGTTTATTGTCATTGTCTGACCATCACAAGAAGAAAATTGTTCGTTTAAAAGAAAAATAATCTCTTTTATTAAATTACAAATGGTCCAATTTATCTTGAGCATATTCCAAACGATTGGCGTTGCTTGATGTGATCTATCGATTGGCATTGATGCGCCCATTGACACGTCAGTCAATTTTTTTCCATTATTGGCCGCTTCATTGTGTTGTTGGAAATTATTGATTTTGGTTTTGCGTTGTCGTAAATCGTGGCCAAATCCGAGGGAAGTTCATCGTTTTAATGTTTCGATTGGCTTTCGAAAAATCGAACCATATCATTCATTGAATGGTGGAAATATGTGCTGGGTGGCTATTGACTTAGTCTTGAAAACATGGTGAGCTCATTCGTTCGCTCGCTGTCTGTTATTTGCTCGTGTAATTAGAATCATTTATCTTTTCAATGCGGTGATGAGCTACATCAACACAATGCCTGGAACAAAAGTGGAAGGTACCAAAGCGAGCGCCATCCCCACAGTTCGAATTTATTGAAATGGCTCAATGGGGACCGTTGAATGGAAAATCCAGAGAAAATAATCATAATTTATTGCGTACATTTTCTTCTCTCGACGTGGCCATGAACGTAATGAATTTCGTTTATGCGAACAGCTGATATTGTATTCGCTAAAAATATTCATTGGGCTCAAATTGGTATTCATTGTGATTCGACAACAGATTTTTCACGATAAACATGCATTTTTCAAATTGATTTGGGTCGATTTACTAAAATCTTTTGCATTTTTCATTTATTTTCTATCGCAGGTGCCGTAAGAAGCTTTATCGTCGAAAGGATCTACCACCGACTAGCGTCATCATCACCTTCCACAATGAAGCTCGATCCACCCTATTGCGAACAATAGTTAGGTAAGTAAAGTGAACTTTTTGTTTGACTTTCTCCAGCGGCCGCATAAATGAAGTAATTACATCAATCTCAATCTCTGTGCGAGTGAGGTCAATGCGAAATTAAACGACAGAGAAAATCTCAGCGAAAGAACAATCGATAGTTATGAAAGAACTTTAAAAAATTTAGCATTGCCCCTTTAGTTTGCTTGACAAAAAAGAAGAAGAAGTCAAGACAATTGCTATTATCTGCGATTATTCGTTCACTCTTTCGCCGCTATAGCCGTTAACAATGGAAGTCAGGGCTCGATTTAAATTCGAAAATGCCTTTTTTCGACTTTGTCTGTCTCCCTCATCTCTCTTGCTTTCTGGTGCTCCTTTTATCTCTCATTAAATTCGTTTTATTCTTTCTTCAACTTCACCTGGCTACGTTCACCAATGCGTACATTATCTCTTGCGTTTAAATTCACATCGCCGTGCCGACAAAAAAAAATTGTGATGTTCTGAAACAATTTTTTAAGATTTATCTAGAGCAAAATAGTAATTGCCTTGCGTAAATCTGGCTTCTTCACCACGCAATAAATTCGGTATGTTTATTTCTTCCGAATTCGGGCATATAACTCAAAATGGGTTTATGACTTGGGCCAAATAATACTCGCAGTTTGAATTTTCTTTCTTCGTGCAATTTTTTCTCTTTTGGCGTTCATTAATGCGTAAGTGGCATTTCGGCTACGAGATAAATTCAACTCGCGAAAATAATAAAATAATTCGCCGTTTTTTCGGTTTATCTTTTATGAATCCTTATTTTGATGGTTCATTTAATATATTTAATAGCGAGCGGAAATTACTGTTGAGCGCAATAAAAATGTGGGTTTTATTCTATGATTAATGCAGCAACAGGAAATTTTCCGAGTAAAAATGTTTTACGCGCATTCTGTTCCACCATAGAATTTGCATTGTATTCGTGGTGGTGGGTTTTTCACAAAACAAATGCTTATCCATTTTTGACAGTTATGCAACCAAACAACGGCAATGGTGGCGACCATTCATTCAAATCACATATTTGACTATATTTTGAATATTGTAATTAAAGTTGTGGAAAACAATGTGATAAATTTGCATTGTACAATTCGAGGCGACAAAATGTTCAACCAAATCGCATGCTGTTCGACTCCATGTGCAATGTGGTACACATTGTTGGAAAAGTTGCAGGCACTCACAAGCTTAACAACTCATTTATATCACTAATTTGTCAATAGTTAGCTGCAAAATGAATATTACGCATTTATTCATTTGTATAGTGCAAAATGTAACACATGCGACATGGCACGAAATCCAGGAAGAGAAAAAGTGAGAGAAAGAGAGAGAAAGAGAAACAGAGAGAATTGTGACAGCGGGAGTGGAATTAAAACCGAAATATTGCGAGCATTTAATCTCATTTTTCTTTGAATAAATTTTCTCTGTCGTTTAATGGCATTTCATTTTATTGTCGCCCAGCACACAATGGATGTTTGTCATTGTCGCCATTCTCCGCTCTGCTTTACGAGTCCCATCAAATTCCATTGTTATCGACGTACTTGTACACTGCACCCGAATATTATCCGATTTGTTTTTTTTTCGTGTTCATTTCCATTGCAAATTATGACAGTGCGCTGCATCAAGCGTCCAACAAGAAAAATATTACTTACCGTTCATTTGCTTGATTAAATATGAAAATTGAATGCAAATTTGTGCACATTTTGACACAATTCCATTT
The DNA here is from genome assembly GCF_009176505.1 of Sitodiplosis mosellana. NCBI lineage: Eukaryota > Metazoa > Arthropoda > Insecta > Diptera > Cecidomyiidae > Sitodiplosis > Sitodiplosis mosellana. The sequence goes on along the minus strand of NW_022595248.1, from coordinate 2,864,584 downwards.
TTATCGCACACTTTAACTCATCCGCATCAAGCGATGACACAATGTTGTCGCCGTCAACATCACCAAATCATCATTGTTGGCATGCAAAAATATCGGTCATAAAAACCGATGCGCCACCGACAGAGAAACTTTTCCAATGCATTTAAAATCATAGACAACTTAACTACTTTCTGCAACATTTGTGACTAACCGTTTTGTTTTTCTCTCCCATGCAGCGTTTTAAATCGTAGTCCAGAGCATCTAATCAAAGAAATCATTCTGGTGGATGACTTCAGTGATCATCGTAAGTATATTGACTCATTTATGTGTTGCGAAAAGTTATTTTAATTAATATTGTCATTGGAGAGAAACGGTCTCATTCTAATCCCATCGGGAGTCTCTCCAGGCGAGAGTGATTGACGTTTACATGGAATGACGTGATTTCAAAGATTGACTCAGAACGTGGCGAATAAAACTGAAAATATTTCTTTATTTCACTGACAATAAAGAGAGAGTTTTCGTGACAATACCCATAAAGGGAACACACAGCCATAAAAGAGCCACTGCTACAAATGCGACATTGCAAAGAATGACATAAGAACCGAGTTCGTTTTAACGGCTTGACTATGCTATTGCTGGATCCATGGCCCATTTCCATTCATGTTCAGCTGCTTTATGATTTGAATCAGATTTTTATGCGATTTTTGAAGAAGAAGTAGAAGAGATAAAAAAACGGAAGAGTGACGCAAAAGCCGAATGGTTGATTTTCTATCCAATTTCATTTGAAATCTTCTCACCCCCCGTGCCACTCTCATTCCGTCTTAAAAATCATCGTTATCGATCATAAAAGCAGGCTACTTTCCCTTGATGTTGTCAATCCAAAAGGGATGTGGTCATGAACAAGTAATATGTATGCTGTAAATATTAATACACACAGTTACCAAAGTTTTCAATTGGATTTATGTAACACGATGACCCAAAGATATTACGAGTCAAGGGATAATAAAAAGAGAGGAGAAACACCAAGTAACTCGTTTCGTATCGCGTGCACTTGTTACTGGCTTAACCAAAATCGGTGGAGTCGTGGCCTGATGTTACTTTTTAGTAGGCTTCATAAAAATGCAAAAGGGCTTGCTCGGAATTTTCCGCCAATTTTCTGTTTGAGCTTCCGTTCTATCGAAATTTACACACAGTTTAATGCAAATGCTGTCGCTTCGACTTAGAACTTCCCAATTTCAATATCAGACCGACATGTTTGTTTTTGTGCCGCAGATGCTCTGCATTTTTAATCGCAAAATCGTGGCAGTGGTCACATTCCCCCAGTTCCACAAAATGCACACAGACAAATTATTATGTTATATTCGACTTCTTTGCAAAGTAACTTCTCAACTGAATTTATTATTTATGAATAATTTGTTGTGTTTTGTTCGGCGTGCTTTGTCGCTTTTCATATCCATCAGACTGAACGAAAATGTATAAACGAAACGAAGCGAACCAAACACAACAACTCTTGGTTATAAATTGAATGCTTTTTGATGAAATAAATTAATTCAAGTGAATTTATCATGCATCTGGTCAACAGTTGTTACGCGGCGCGTCAACAGCACAATATTTACATGTCAATCGGCGCGGAAAAAAACACACAATCTGACCTATAGAAATTAAGTCGAACGGAAAAATTTGCACATAATGACATGGCATTTTTTCCAATCTCGGATCGTTTCGGATTTCATTTCTCATGAATCTCATCATTTTTTTTTGCAGCTGAGGATGGTTTGGAATTGGCGAAAATCAACAAAGTTCGTATCATTCGGAATGAAAAACGCGAAGGTTTGGTGCGTTCACGAGTGCGTGGTGCTGACGCTGCCATTGCTGATGTACTCACATTTCTGGACAGCCATTGTGAATGCAACGAAGACTGGCTAGAGCCGCTTCTCGAACGTGTTGCTGAAGATGAAACACGGTAAGGAAAATCGATATTTTTTCGAACGAGCAAGCATATCAGTTTTTCCTGAGCAAATTTCTTGTTTTTTTTTTAAGTCGATTCATCAGTTTTGTTACAAATTCATCATTTTTTGTACACATTCATCATTTGATTCGTTCACAAGGAACAAATTCATCACGTTTTTCTTTCAAATTAAGCAAAAAAAATATAAAATAATTCGATAAAAAAAACATTCCCCTTTGAAACAGTGTCGTGTGTCCAGTAATTGATGTCATCAGCATGGATACGTTTCAATACATTGGTGCATCAGGTACAAATATTAATAAAACCTTATAATATTAATTGTTATTTTATAATTTTCATTTTTTTGTGTTTTTAAATACATTTTTTCAAAAGCGGATCTTCGTGGTGGTTTTGATTGGAATTTGGTAAGAATCAATGCGAAAATTGTATTCAGAGTCTTAAATAACACGTCGAATCAAATCAACTATGATTGTATTCTCTCTTTTTTTTCTCAAACAGGTATTCAAGTGGGAATACTTGAGCACAGAAGAGCGAGCTGAACGACACAAAGATCCAACCACTGCCATTGAAACGCCAATGATTGCTGGCGGTCTCTTTGTTATAAATAAGAAATATTTCGAAAAATTAGGAAAATATGATATGAAAATGGATGTTTGGGGTAATTCTCTTTTTCTATACAAATTTCTGATTTTTTTTTTCTTCCCAAGAATAGCTCTTGGTCAACAACAAAAAACAAACTTGTTTTTATGTGTTGCAAATAATGAGAAAACTTTTTTCATGCTCATTTGCGAAATTCTTTTGTTCGAAAATTGAATAGGCGGCGAAAATCTAGAGATTTCGTTTCGTGTTTGGCAATGCGGAGGCAGCTTGGAGATCATACCGTGCAGTAGAGTTGGGCATGTGTTCCGTAAGCGACATCCGTACACATTCCCTGGCGGAAGTGGCAATGTGTTTGCGAAAAACACACGACGTGCAGCCGAAGTGTGGATGGATGATTACAAACAGTACTACTATGCAGCCGTGCCATTGGCCAAAAACATTCCATTCGGAAAGTAAGTTGAGCAAACAAAGAAAGGGTTCTTTTTTACTGAGAATTTTTCGTCAATGTCGAAGACTTTTCATACTCTTTGTCAATTTAATCTATCGAATTCAATGCTCAATGCCATTTGATTTTTTTTTTGCTGCGTCTTTTGTACGAAACAACAGTATTGACGATCGATTGGAATTACGGAAACGCCTACATTGCAAGCCATTCAAATGGTATTTGGAGAATGTTTACCCGCAATTGGCCGTACCTGAAATGCTATCCGTGGGCACATTACGACAAGGAATCTACTGTTTAGATACACTTGGCCACCTAATGGACGGTTCAGTTGGTATGTAACTCATTTTACTGTTGATTTCGATTTTTCGTGCTAAAATCTAACTGAGACTAATCGCATTTTCTTTTCTCATTTCCCCAACCCCAAACGAAAAAAAAACAACAACAACTACGCAGGAGTCTATCAATGCCACGATACTGGCGGTAATCAAGAATGGACAATTACAAAGAAAGGTCAGATCAAACACCATGATCTCTGCTTGACAATGGTTTCGTATGCCAAGGGCTCCATTGTGATAATGCGTGTGTGTGACGAAAGTGATAATCAACGATGGGAATTGCGTGATGGTGGCCTGTTAAAGCATAGCAAATCAAATGTTTGCCTCGATACGCGGTACGTACAGGAGCGTGGCATTACGGCCGAAGCATGCAATTCGGGCCTCGATACACAGTACTGGCGCTTTGTGAATAAACACTCGTGAACAGATACAAAATGATATAATTGAATTAGGGACAAAAGCAACCGATAGAAAATTATAATGTACACATTTACTAAAACAGAGCTTAGAAGCCCTTGTTGCGTGAATAAATGAGAAAAAGAAGAAGAGAAGAAGCATCATTTTCGATAAATTGATGCATGCGATCTGATTAATTATTGTCTACCGTCTAAGAAGACTACGAAGATTAGGCTCAATTGTGATTAGGAATATTGTTTTTGTTTTTCTACATGTTGTTTTGAATTTGCGCATCAAATTGCCGCTTAACACACAGATTTCATGCAAAGCAAACACTAGAGTGTTTTTGTTTTGTAAGCATTCCATTTGGTCAGTCATTATGCTGCATATTGACTTCGATACTGGTCAATCAAGCAAATTTTTTTCTTCAATTTTTCAATATATTTTTTATAATTTGATTTATTTTTTTACACGAAACCTGGTCAACAACATAGTAAAATCCAATTTTACGTTGTCACAATTAGATAAAAAGGAAACAATTTTAAAATCGAGTGAAATGCTGTCGTGCTATCACAACAGCAACAACGACCATCGATTTTTATGTTAAATTGAGTCTAAATATTATCGTACATTTCTAAGTGAACGTTTAAAATGAGTATAGCAATTGTAAACGAAGTGAATTATATCAAAATGGTGGTTATGGATTACCATCAATTCATCTATCTCACAATCACATTTTCCCCCATTTTCGCGGAATCCAGCCATCATGAGTTTGAAAGTATTTTCTGTTGAAAAGCTCATGGATTCGACTTGCTCGGCACACAAACCACAATAGGAGAACATTTTTAAAGACAATTCAATAAATTATGATGATTATTATCTCTTGTTTGTTTATGAATACACTCGTTTGTGTATTGGGCTTGGTATTTTTCAGACTTTGATAGCCAGAGCAAAATGGTTTGATGTGAATGTCAAACGAACTGTAAAATTTCAAAAAGTAAATGCAAATGGTTAGCATCCAATTACCGTCAAACTCTGACTCTCAACAGACCAGACAACAAATGGTGTTACTCATAGAACGGCTGAGATTCTCGCAAAGTATTGGCGGTGTCAAATTGTGTCCACCTCGCATTAACTGCTGTCTAATCTCGTTCACGTACTAGCTGTCTTTAGTGCGAGCGAATACATTGTATGTCATCGCCAAAATCTCTGTCATACTTTCATACAAAAAGACAGAGAAAAGGATAAAAGTATTTCGAACTATTACGCTTTTCTCTGTTGATATGGCTTTGTTCAGACGCGTTTCGCCTTGGAGCAAATTCAACGTTCGATCGTCAAACGCTATTCGAATTACTGGTTGGAATCTGATTAATTTCCGTTCCGGAATTGATGTCATTAAGCAAACTCTCCCTTCCCCCATTCGATTCGTCCAGTTTCAAATTCAGGCAACTTAATTTTATATTTGCATTTACGCTGGCATTTGCATTACGCTGGCCGTTGACCAGTTTGAGCTGGGCACACATACATCAAATCTATCTGGTGCCCGTATACGGCAAACGGATAATGGTGAATCGTGTAGACAGGTGAATTTGGGCGGAAATACAATTGAAATTACACAAAACAAGAGATAGCTTTTAATATGAATCGATTGGAAATGCCCGTATCTACATTACACATGAATTATTTCAGCTGTGAATTTATCACACCGAATAGAAACAAAGTGATTAATCTCCCTCTCTCACTCGTTGAATCCAATAAATTTTTTTTCGGATTCACTCCGATACAACATTGAGGTTAATTAAACTTCACACGCCTTAAACACAAGCATTTCATTTTACCACAGTTTGGTTTCTCTCATTTACTCGCTTTACCTTCAGCAGAGGTCAAGACTCTTGAGAACCAAGAATATTGCTAAGAGAAACAGTGAATCATTTCCAATTTGATCAACATTCAAATTGTATTCTTATAAAAAAAAAAAAAAATGAATGACTCTATGACGGAACTAAAACAATGTCTTGTAAATAATGAATAAAAACACAGACAAAAAAAAACATTGAATTATTTATACAACTGTACTATAAATGATAAGAAATGAGAAAATTAAACGCGTCAACTGTTTTGTAGGAGTATCTTCTAAGAACAAATTATATGTAAACAAATTGAATACTTTATCTATGTAAAATTTAAGCTTAAACCCTACACTCTACATATTTAAAAGAAACAATTGATTGAATTTATTTGTTTTGAATTGTTCACAATCTAGTTATTCCAATTTTTGTTGAATTTTTTTACATAGTTTCATTACACAGAGAGAAAATGTTTAATAAAAAAAAACAAATTGTAAAAAAAAACATACGTTTAAAACGATCAATTAGTCTGTAAAATCACTAAATCAGACTGAATTTTCTGTTTAAGATTAGTTTTAACATTCACAAAGAAAGACAACTTGTTTTGCTTATGTGCATAAATTGTGTGAAATAAGAATTTATAATTTTCTAGCAAATTCGAGCGGTTTCAGCATCTTCAAAAATGTCGTCGATTTGTTCGAATTCGGCTTCAACGATAAAAATGTCACCTTTTTGCGAAAACAAGAATATTTTTCCTTCGATAGAAATAGACCTTTTCCGAATAATAGACTTTTTCCCACAAAAATGGATTTTCTTCGAAAAAAATTTCTGAAGAATTTGATTTTCCTGATGGAAATGATAATTTGTTTGGAGAAAATAAACATTTCTCCCTTGAAAAACGAATTTTTGTATCTTTAAATCTTCATCTCTGATTCCAATCTTCATCTTAAAATCGAAAAAAATTCCAGATCTGAACATCGACACACATTTTTGGACTACTGAAACAAAATCGATGTCATACCCACATTTTTACTAACAGGACAGAAAATAAATAACAAGATAATGAAATTTATGCAAAGTTTAATGACTACGTCATTCCACACATAAACTGCAACATCGCATTTAAAATGTACACGATAAAATTATATCGAATCGAATCCCATAAATAAATTGTAGCAAACAAAACAAACGGCATTTTCATTCGAATCTTTTTTATTATCATTTCAAAAGGGGGAAGTTTACAAAATTGGAGTAAGAATTTTTTTTCTTTCATATTTTTCGTTATTTTCGGTACATGTTTCCATAAAATAGAATCGTTACAGACATTTTGATGAGCTATCAATAAAGCTATGTCATTGTCATGAAATGAAGCACATTTTTTCGTTCAACAGATTTTCAACTGGTGTTTTCAGAAATTGGCCCCAAATTTTTCAATTTTTCCTTTTTTCAATTTGTTCAATACTTTTCAAATTCTGCGCTCTAAAACAATTTTCTTGATATCCAAAAGATATTCGTAAATGGATATATTCCACTGGCTACCTAAACACTTCAATGGATTTTTACCTTTGTCAAAATAAATGAGAAAAATGCACCGTTTCAACGATTTGATTTCTTCCATGCAGCAAATGGTTTCCCGGATTTGAACGTTCGGCAGGCAAAATTTGAATGTGACTTCGTTGAGCATTGGAAGTGCTTTGACCAGTTCTGAGATGTTTAATTTACTCGGATATGATGGTTTCAAAAATGTTAATTTCAAAATCGACGGATTTTCGGCAAGAAATTCGAAAAACTCATCGTTGAATGACAGTCCCATCGATACAAGTTCTTCGAGTTGAACAAATGTGAATGGAATTTTTGGCTTGGGATTGTTTGGCAATGGAACTCGTTGTAAACCATCCATAGTCAGTTTGAAGTTTAATTTTTTCAATTTTTCGAAATGAAACGACATCGTATCGTAGTCTACAATGTCCCTTTGATTGCATGTAATGTCGAAGTTTTGAAGTTGTTGTAAATTTTCGGATACAATCTTAACGAATCGTGCGTCTGGATTACATGGTGCCTTCAAAGATCTTAGCTGTGGATTCATTCGCAAAGCCGTTCCAATACTTGCCTTATCTGAATCGCTTTCTTCTTTCCAGTCCGCCAGAATGTCCAACGTTTCCAAGCTGGTAAAGTGATTTTCTAAAGCCACATAGTCATAGCCACGATAGCATAAGGTCTTCAACCGTGGAAATATCTCATGTAAGTTGACTCCATCCATGTGAGAATCCCACATAAAAAGTGTTCCAACGTTTTTGAATGGCTGTAGCAGCTTCGATGCACTGATTGGAATTGCGTGAACATACACTTCAGTTAGCGAATTGATACAATATTCATTCAGGTACACAGCAATTAGCTCATATTTAGTATCCGTCAAATTGCCTATTTTTATTTTGTGAATCCAGTGGCCAAAGCATCGCAGTAGTTGCAAACAACTCCATAAATCGCGAACTACAACCTCTTCGTCAACAACAACGTGCCGTTCACATGATAGCTTCAATCCACATATTTGGACAAACTTCTTGCTAAATCTTGTGGCGAATGCCATTTGGACTGCACACTGCAAGTACTTATTCGTATGAGCTACACTGAAAAAATCATCCAAAGTCAAATAGTCAAATATAAGACCGAGACAATCGATATTCAGGTCCGTTATTTTCAATGGATCAACTAGCTCTTGCATGGCTTCTACTATTCGATTTTCGGCCATTGTCAAAATTCCGATTTTTTCTACAAGCGACAAAGGATGGGCTGGCAATTTTAGTCTCTCACTAGATAATTTTATTCTAGTAAAAACACAAAAAATCGTCGAAATTAAAATATTTGACCAAATTATAGAAAGAAACGCTATCTTTGTAAAAAGAAAAATATATTTTTTTATATTTTTTCTCCAAAAATGTCTTTTAAATTCTTGTCTTGAAAATGCGAAGCGCAACAAACGAATGTTGAACGGTAACTGATTTCAATAATATTTGGCAAGTATTTATATAATTATTCAAAAATGCATGATTGATCTAAAAACAGGTAATTTGTTACTGGCCGAACACCATCTGTTGGCTGTAAGAACAAAATTGTACACTTCTAACACTTGTTCAAAGTAAAAAAGTCCTTTGTTCTCAAGAATTTCGAGATTCTTCAGCTTACACTTGAAGTCGAAGAGAGGTAAATACGTGTAATAAATTTGGCCACCACTGAATATTTTCAAAAGATAATCCGATTTAATGCTAATCTTTTCTCTGAAGCAATGAAAGTTTTGGTTTTTTACGCCTTTTTTGATGCGACGACAAAAAAATTGAAAATGAGTTGAAGAAAATCGCATTTCAATAGTTAAATTTTGATTCCGCAAATTATCCAAATTTGTGACACATCCCAATCCGATAATACCTAAAAAAAACAGTAATGCTGAAAAAACGAACAAAAATGTTTCAAACAAATCCGTTATCAAGAAAAAAAAAATGCTGCGATTTTTTTTTTATTATTTCTCAAAATTTTCAATAGATTTTCTTTATACGAAAAAAGTAGTTACAGAGATATGATTAAACACTAAAAACTTATTTATTTTTCGTGGCCTTTTTAATTTTCGCTTTAAGTGATTTAACATCAATCGAGGTGGCAGTTGCTTTGCTGGTCGATGGCATTGATTCATCCGGTGCAATAAAGTCTTTGTTTCTGCGTTCGGTTTGTGCTTTAGCCGCTTCGGCTTGTTTCTGTCGTCGCTCTTTATTTTGTTTGGCTTTCTTCTCATGCTCCTTGAGGAAGAACTCTCCGGATTCCATCTGCATATCGATTTTGCTAAGCGGCATTGGCGGCGGGAATGGTGTGTATTCCTTTTTAACCTTCCTAACTTTCGGTTGTTTGCGTTTGCTAATGTTCTTATTCTTGAATTTGGGTAAAAATCGAGACCAATCTTCATCCTTTAGCATTGGATCTTTGGCCAGCTCCCGTTTGATCATCAGTGCTTTGATATTGTAAATTGGATGCACATTTTCCATGGTATCAATAACGATTTGACGCACTTGCTGCAGGCCTCTATATGGACCGAGTGCGGACACGGTGGTTCCTTGTACCAAAACATAGCAATCGGTCAACAATTCAATCGATTTCAATGTGGCTCCGTTTGGACCAATCAACCGTTGACGACGTTTTACGAATTTCTCCTTTTTCGACACCAAATTGCCAATTTTGATGATATCACAACCGATTTCATCTTCCAACACACGTTTTGCCTGCTCATAAGGCACCGACCGAGCCATTAATTTAATCATATCTTTTGCTTTGATAATAATATACGGATCCCATGTCTTTCTTGTCGTTTTCACTGACATGCTACCTTCGATCAAATCCAGTTCAGCTTTGATGAAATGCTCGGCCAGTGTTTTTTGCACCAACGGCCAATATTCCTTCAGGTATTTTTCGCGATACTTCGGAAACAATGTGGCAAATGAGCTCTCTTCCAACAAACCATTCGGATTGTGTTCCTGCTTAAACTCGGGCAATTTCAACGACCAAGCATTGTCCACGGGCTCAGTGGACATTGGCTCATCATCACTATCACTTTTCGACATTTTTAGACACAACGATTCGCAACTAATTTTTAAAATAATTTCTTTTTATTCAACGTGAATAGAATCCGGTGTGTAAAACTCACAATGTGTTTTTATGTTATTGACAGATGAAACATCAAAATGCACATGCTTGCGTGAGTGAGTCTACACGAACCAAAAGTCTCCACATGTCAAAATCGACAATGACTTTTTCTTTTGGCGCTTCGATCAACATTTGACATTCACTGTCTCAATGCACACAATATAAACAAACTTTTGTGCATGGCTTTTGGTTTGATTTCGGAATAAAACTTTTTGTTCTTTGGAATAATTTTTTGTTCAGAAGAATATTGTTTCGTCGTTTTGGAATTTATTTGGTAAAGAATCATTTCAAGTGAATACATTTCGTTTGATTCATGTCATTTTGAAAATGTTCGTCTAAGTCTTTGACTCGAAGACCTTCATCTCTTCTCAAGTGTGAGTATTTTCGATTGAAAGACATTATTCATAATGCACGATTTCCTTGACGATATTTTTTCGTCTGTATTTGTTTCGATTATAACAATTAATACCTTTAGAAGCAATGATTGCTGTTAAAAAAAATTCAATTCATTTTAAATGAACGAAAATGACCGTCAAAAAATGTCATTCTTAGAATAAATAGAAATCAATCAAAAATTGATTATCGATTTGCTTGATGAACACGGTGAAAAATATCTCGCCGGCGCTCATGAAAAATGTATAAAAATAAATAGTTTCAACGGAAAGGGATGGTTGGTTGACCATATAAAACGGAAGGGTAGTTAGAGTTAATAATGGTAGTGCTTGACGCCAAAATTCCATGTGCGTTTCCAATTATATATATAAACATAATTTATGCATCCATATGGAATTGTTGAGTGTTGTGTACACTGTACGCTGTGCTGTACACACAGGTGGGATGTTTGTTTTGTCAAGCAGCAGCAGCAGCAGCAGCAGCAGCAACTTGTGTCGCTAATGAGAGGAAAATGCCCGAAAAAAACACGGAAGAAACCAATTCACACCGTACCACACCACACACTGAAACCAACCAGTCGATTGAGTTGGTGAACATGGTTGTCGAACGGTACGGGTTGGTGGTGTGTTCGATGGCAAGTGGCAATGCGATATAGTAGTTTTTCACACACAATCGACCAATTTTCATTCATTAATTCGGAAGAAAGCAGCATGCTCATTGCTCAAGCATGACAACCACTCGTAAATCGGTCGATGCTATATATTAAATGTGCACATAGTTGAGTGGCAAAAGCCAAATGGGTTGCCAAAATGGGCAAAAGCACACGGATAGACGAACTAACGAACAAACGACCGACCAAACGAATTGAAGACAAATGAGTATTTGACAGTGCGCATAGCATGTGCTAAATTTTTCCCCTTCGAATACGAAACACACAGAGAGACTCAAGTATATATGACGAAGACTGAAAATACGCTGTCGAGCACAAAAATGTTGAGCCGCGAGTGAGAGTGAGTCGAAAACAGCCATCGAGATAGAGAGCGCGCGATGGTTTCGGTCATATTTCATCGATAGGACAAATAACACACATTAACAACACACAAGGCAAAATTCATACTGTCAAAAAGCAAAATAAGGAAACAAGAAAAAAAAATCGTGCTGTAGTTACTTGTTTTTTTTTTCTCTTCTTCCTTTTTCCCTCCGACAAAATAGCTCTCACTGTGTGTACAGAACGAATAATTAGTGAAAGGAATTTTTTTTTATACTTCAGCTCTCTGTTGCTGCTCTATTTTATTGCATTATTCAATGTGTGTGACTGCATTTTTTCCTGTTTTCATTTCCGAAACTCAATGACTTTTTTTTTCTTTCGTTCGTTCGTTCGTTCTTTCGTTTTTCTATTATTAAATTAAGAAGTAAATCATGAGAAAGTTCCATTAAAGAAGCATTTTGTTTCGTCAATAAGCAGTAGATATAGAACGACAACAGAAAAAAGAAACCCCAAAGTGAGTGTCTTTGTAATGATGACATAAATTCGAAATGTCATCCAAAATACACAAGTTTTCCATTGAGTTTTCCGAGAAAAGTTTGCAGCTGTTCTGTGAAGAAATCCATTGGTGAAGTGTCAGTTGTTAAAATTGATTGAAAGGCCATCAATTTGATGTTGCCCTAGAAATTAAATTCAATTTGCAATCGTTTGAATAATATTGGCGATGTTGATGGACACATCCAATAATAGAAAGTTTTCGATTTACTTTTACATTTTCAGAGTATGGCCGAGAAACCGTCGTCGACCTCTTCATTTATGCAAAATGGCCAAAAACAACAGCAACAGCAACAGCAGCAGCAGCATCAACAACATTGCTGTGAAATTTGCGGAAAATCTGGTTTGACCGACGACACAATGCGAGAACACATGAAGATGTGTCACATTGATGGCAGTGCCATTTGTCCATTTTGCGGCATTAGTGGCGTTGCACCCGCTGAACTTTTGCTACACGTCAATCAGGCACATTTAGACTATCTCTCACCCGAAAACGAACTTATGAGCTTCATCGACGATCAGAGTCCCAGGTAAAAATGGTTCCAATTCATTGTGTATGTGCTAATGGAAACGTGTCAATCCATTAATAATTCCGTTCTTTTGTTTTCTCGAGCAGCATCGATGGCGATTCGGACTCATTATCAGAATTTCGTGATATATCACCAATGAAATCACCGATCATCGACGAAACAGCAACGAATATCTCGTACAAGGTCAACGGCTTTGCACAGAATTCCAACACTTATAGCAATCAATCGATCTCGAACGTCCGTCAAAATGGTGTGAAAGCATCGCCGCAGCCTCTCTCTCATTCACAGCAACAGCAATCGCAAGCAAATCGAAAAGAATCGAATGGTTTTTGTAATGGCAAAGAGAATCAGAATCAAACCAATGGTACGGAACTTTCAAATGGATTTCATAGTTCACCACTTCGATCACAATTGGGATTGAATTTGAAATCATCAACCGCATCCGTGAAACAGCCGATAAATCTCTTGACGGTAATTTAATCTCCTGCAATAATTGAACTTAAAGTTGAACAATTCTAACATTTTCGTTGTTTCAGTGCTTTCTTTGTCCATACACATGCGAAGATGCGACCGTGCTTGAAGAGCATATAAATCGTTTGCACTTCGATCCGCTCAGTCCATCGGTAAATTTGTCACCCAGTTCCTACATAAATACGCTGAATGCATTCGCTTGCCCAATTTGCTCACGAACATTTGAAACGTCAACCGATTTGGAATTGCATGTGAACATCGAACATCGTGACATTCTCAGTCCCGGCAACATCGATACGAACGGCTGTGCGGCAACCGCAACCAGAGCAACGACTCAAAGTTTGTGTCCGGTTTGTGGCATTTCCTTAGACGATTTTAGCACCGCCGACATGGAATTGCATATTGAAAAACACTTTGCGAAAAGTCCACAGAACCACAAAATCGAACCGGATTTGGAGAAAGAGGCACAAAAGTTACGTGAACAACGAGAATTCGAATTGCTGCGTGCCCAGTATGGGATGGATAATCAAGGAAATTTTCGTGAACAATCGGCCGCCGCAATGCAAAGTGCTGTGTATGCGGGTGAAATGAGCGTGGCTGAATATTATGAACGGAAAGTCGGCTTGAGAACGGCCGAATCACATGGCATCGATGATAATACATCGTGCACGAAATCGGTGATACCAAGAGTCGCTTCGCTATCAGCCTCATCGCCTGGCGTGATGCGAACACTACTTTGTTCGAGCATCGATCATTATGCATCCAGTTACGGTGACAAAGGATGGGGCTGTGGATACCGTAATTTACAAATGATGCTTTCATCGTTACTTCAGGTAGTTTTTATTGGAGTCTGTCCATGTTTGAAATCTCGCTCACTTTTGAAACTCAACAATTTATTGGGGAAAACTCATATTCTCCACTTCTTTCAGAACACAACATATTACACGGCAATTTGTGCGGCGTGGGGTTCACACACACCCTCGCGCAATGCGATGCCGAGCATATCCAAATTACAAAAAATAGTAGAAGCTGCCTGGGCGCAAGGATTTGATGTACAGGTAAGAGCAAGAGAGGCCATTTTACTATTTTTTTTTATTGAACTCTTCAGCAAGCAGCTTCAATTTTCTGTTGTTATTTGTCATACAAAAATGTTCAACGTTCGACTCATTTCAGGGATCAGAACAACTTGGCTGTAAATTGTATAATACTCGAAAATGGATTGGAGCCACCGAAGTGGTAACGTTGCTCTCATCGCTGCGAATAAACTGTCAGTTGGTGGACTTTCATCGACCAACTACCTCGGATGGACGCCATCCTGAACTGTTTGATTGGGTGCTACGATATTTTGAAGAAAAAAAACAGCAACCACCGTTATATCTGCAACATCAAGGTAAACAAATATTCGAAATTCGTCACCTTTTAAAAGCAGAATGACGTGAATTAATGCGATCTTTTTCATTTCTGATTATTTCATTTTTAATTTAAGAAATTTGTATTCCATTTGTTTATTGAATACAAGTATACCATCGATTTAATTCAATTTTCGATTCAAATTTCCAGGTCATTCGCGAACGATAATTGGAATTGAACAACGAGCTTCTGGTTTAACACTCTTAGTACTAGATCCAAGTCATGGTCCACGACAAGTAGCTGCCCTGGGCTCATCGAGAGACTCTCTGCGATTGATTCGTCGAAATATGACTGCGATGCGGGCACAACAGTATCAAATTGTTGCTGTTCGCGGCTTATTTGAAACTGACGAACAATACCAGGTGAGTGTGAAATGATTCCTCATTTATTTTTCACACAACTTTTCTTAAATTCATACATTTTTTTATTGTTTAAAAAATTTCACAATTTTTTCACGTTTTTCTCAATTTCAAAGATGAATCAATAGATAGAACGCTTCAATTTTAGAAAATACCCACAATTTTCATGTCATTTTTTTAAATTTTTTTCTTTGATTCGATATTTTTTTATCGAGTTTTATTCTTTCCTTTTTTCACCTAGGCAAGTAAGATATTGCGTTCATTGCGAATTCCTCCAGAATGATGACCATTGTTTATAGCTGAAATTCGATTCGAATGCACGTACTATTTTTAAAATGTCGAGTAGATTCATTAGCACGATTAGAATCGGTCGATGATTTACTCGATGGCCCCCATTTTTGATTCATTTTCAAATTAAGCTGACGATTATTTTTTAAGTTGGACAAATGAACAGAATCTAGTCCTATCTAGAGGGTTTTCGGTTGAAAAATCATAAAATTAATTAAGAAACGAGTTCTATAATTTCAGAAGCGTAGCCTTCAACGGATTAAAAAGTGATCACATGTACAAATTTCGCGCTCGCAAGTTTTTTTTATCCTGTTTTTTTTTCATATCGTAAAAAAAATTTCGTTCCGTTTTTGTTAATTTGTTGTATAAAAAAAGAGAGTCTATTCCTGTTCTTTTGATTCAGAATATTAAATATTCATTGGTTTTAAACAGATACGTTGTAGGTCAACTCAATTACGAGTATTTAGCGTTTAAAAGAACAATTGTAGACGAGATTCGATGAGAGAAGATACAAATTGAAGTGAAGACAAATATTGAATTTTATCAAATTACAAAGCAATTTTTTTGGGCATTGTTTGACCACATATTTTCCTCTTCAAATTTACCTGATTGTTTAATGTTGTGTCAAAGTTTTTGGAGCTTGTTTTCAATAACAACTAAAAAAAGGTGACTCATGCTTGAATCGCAATGAAAAATCGTAATGCATGAAAAAATGTAAAGAATTGAAAATGTCAAAGTGGCCTTAACGAAATAGTTTCTTTCTTTCGATTGTCACACTCATTCAGTTTATTTTTAACTTTGTTCACGTTTTCATTTTCTTTTTTTCCGTAAGCAATGGACTATGGATTCAATTCAAAGTGAAACAAATAAATTATAATTTCAGTTATTCGAAGTGAAACGAAAAAGCAAACACTTCTTCTCTATTTTCACGTTAGTCAATTAAAAATGAGTCTGCCTTGTTTGTTTCAATTTGGTTCAAACGACCAAACAGAAACATAGAATATTAAACAGAATAGAAACTGAAAATAAAATGACAAGTTACCATCCAGTCTCTTGGACAACTCCAGAAAAAAAAACGCCATTCCATGAACGATATAGAAAAAAAAACAGACATTCAGTCGATTAGCAACAACAACGGAAAATAAACACATACAGAACTACACATATTTTCATATTCCAAATTTAATAAATGTTTCATAAGAAAGAAAAGCCCAAAGTTCGGAAAGCATAATTCTTTGATTTCATTTAATGAAATTCATTAACGATAAGACAGACAAAAAATCAACAGCGTATAGCACTGCACACTTTTTGTTGAAAAATGGCAAAATTTACCGTAGAGAGCTCGCTTTCTTATAGACATTCCAATGGGGAACTGTTGGCGCCCTCTTGACGGTTTTTTTGATAACTAGTAGTGTTAGACGCTATTGCAAAAAATACGATAAAGTTCTTTTTGCGTTCTAGCACACAAAATTGCCATTGAATTGGCCATTTTCAGGCAAAAAAAAATAATCACGAAAATCAATGATTCTCTTTTAAAACTGACGAAAAAATTGCAAAGAGATTAAGATTTTAATAAAGAATATGATGAAAAAAAAGAAATTCACGCACTTTTGCCTTGATATGCAATTGAGACAAGACATTCGTATAACAACAACAAACCTAACAATTAAACCAAAGCAAAACATTTTGAATAGTTAAAACAACAAAGATATATATAAAAAGGTGCATATTTTCATTAAATATTTTCTTATGCGCTCTATTGATGAATCAAAAGAATTTCCAATACAATATGCATTGAAGCTCCCATGAAATAGATAGAATGAAGCTCCAAAACACTGCATTGCAAGTTCCTTATTTGTGGCGCAATTTACATGTACAGCTTTCATGTCTATTTTCATGCTATGATACAATTCGGAATCGAAATTTCTGATCCGAATAAAGATGATTTTTTTTTTTGCTACATGGAATTCTAACGAAAGACAAAGAAAACGATGATAAAATTTTGAATAGAAGCCATCAAATTAAAAAATTCACTTAAATAGTGCCTGTACGTGTACACACACTGTTCTAATTAGCTTAATGTGGCCATCAATGAATAGAATTTATTTTTTAGCCATGCAAATTTTTCGACTAATAGCCAATTCCATTGATGCTATTTTTTTCTGCAGTTTTTTGCTATAAAACCAAATGAATCGCTTTAAATTTGTTGTTTAATTTATAAGTTTGAAAAATCAAAGATAGAAAGAGTTTAGCATTTTTAGCTCAAGATAGCGGATAAATTTTCAATATTTTTTTGATTTTTAGTTCATTCTTTTTCAATGCGGCTTTTTGCTGCGACGGCTTTTAGATTCGGTGATCAAGCTTCCAGTGCTTCAAAATGAGAAATCCCAATGCTTTATACCTTTTCTTTTTCATCCACAAATTGTCACCTTTCGAAGAATAATCATTCCGTTTAGTGTATCCGATGTCGAATGAGAATTAGATTTTGGTTGTGAAGCTTCATCACTGGTATAGTGCTTTGCTTTGACATAATTTTTAATACCAAATAGTTGATAAAACCGTAAGACAGATACATAGCAAATGGATATTTAAATGATTTCAAATAATCTATTTACAAATCAGAAATAAACTCAATTTGAAACTAAACAAACAACAATTCAATTCTTTTATTTTAAACTTTTCAGTGCATATTTATGACATTGATGACGACTCGGAGGCTCGTCAAAATCATATATTTTTATTTGTTCATTAATTTATTACAGTTAAGACTTTTTTCCAGCACACCTGTTGAACAAGTAAACAATGATATGGACTTCGTTTGTATGAATCGGGCGATAATTATGTGATTGAGGTTAAAATATTCAGTTTCAAGCTAAAATGAGAGGATTGTTGTAAACAACTTGACCCATTAATTGCCGCTGGTCGGAAATCCGACTAGTCAATTTTTCGAATTGAGCTCATAGCTTTTCATGAAAACATATTTTGGTATTGGTTTGATGTGAAGAAGTTTTTTTCTGAGTTTGTAGCTTCCATTATATGCCTATTTTCATTTAATTTAATAAAATGTTTACCTTGAAAACTCTGTCTGAAAAAATCTTCAAATATGGCTGGCACTTAATGGGTTAATAAAATTTATAAATAAAAGAAAACCAATTAAAACGTAAATTTCGAAACGAAGCGACAAAACTCGTTTGCAACGCAGTATAGTTACGATAAGTGGGATTTTCGTTGTTTTTAAACCATTAGACTTGCATTCGTTTGCGATAAGATAATTTTGTGTTTTTGATAATTTTGTGATAAATTCATTGGCTTATCTACAATTAATAATAGATAATTCCCCAAAATATGATGCGCACGTGTAAATTTTGATCATCATTATCTGCTGCATGCGATTGTCCGACTCATGTCTACTAGACACGACACTTGCACTTCGTTCGTCATTGTTTAATCTTTCATTTGTTTTTAATCACATTGTTGACATTGTGTTCACTGGAGACGCTCTTTACTACTCTTTATTTCCCGAAATCGTTGCTGGGAGTAAGAAGAAATTTGAAAGAACTCTTCATATAAATCGTCTAGATGACTAAACAAATTTTTGTCCATAACTATTCCGGAGAGCTAAACTCTCAAGAGTTGTCAAGCAGAATAATAACAAAAAACAACAATCTTCTATTTTCGATCGAAATCAACGATTCACTTATTGATGATAGAAGAGAAACATGGTGATAAAAATTATTGAAATATTTTAATTGGTTGACGTTTCATTTGCATTATATTTATATTATAGACTCCCCGCATGTGGATAACAGGTATCTGCTGTCGCTTCAGCACTGTGTTAATTTCTGTGTTTTTCATTTTGACGACGAATTAAATCAGTTTCGTTTTTGAGCTGATCTTTGACGGACGTACTCTTTGGAAGAACTTCTTTCTCGGTTCTTCTATATGATTGGTTAACAGGTGTTTTTTTAGTGGAAAACTTTTCTGTTGAACACTTTCTACTACGTTGGGTGGGATTTTTCTTTTTTTTTAGCAAGAACAAAGAGCAGTGCATCACCATGGCAAAGTATACGGTAAAAAATGAGCAAAGGAAATTTCTTCAACAGAAACTTAAAGTTAAAATGGTTCTTTTCAAAGTGCTGTGATTGCAATTTTAAAACTCGATTATTTTCGTAATTAATTTAGTACCAGAGTGGTTTTGGTTCGCATTTTTCGTCGGAGCATCTCGATTACCCCGATGCATTGCCCAAGCGACAGAACAATCCCCAAAAGTGTGCTTATGGTTTGTATGCTGAACAACTATCTGGAACGGCATTCACTGCACCACGAAGTAGTAATCAACGGAGTTGGCTTTATCGAATTCGACCATCCGTATTGCATGAACCGTATGACAAATTTTTATCGGCTCCATTCGTAACCATCAATTGGAGTGAGCAACATCCAAACCCAAATCAAATGCGATGGAAACCGTTCGAATTGAATGATCCGACGAAAAAGTGCAATTTTATCGAAGGATTGCATACGATTTGTGGCGCCGGTGAACCGTGCAGCAGACATGGCATCGCCATTCATATCTACTTGTGCAATCAGTCGATGAACGATTGCGCGTTTTATAATAGCGATGGCGACTTTTTGATTGGTGCGTTTTTTCGGCAGTATTGAACATAAAACATTTTAGTGGCGAATTGAAACAATAAAATTATGTTACAGTGCCGCAGCAAGGGACGCTTGATATTAAAACCGAATTCGGTCGTATGTCTGTTGCTCCAAACGAAATATGCGTCATTCAGCAAGGAATCAAGTTTTCCGTTGCAGTTTCGGAATTGTCGAGGTAACTTTTTATGCATTCGGAAGTGGATATGGGTTAATAAATCCGTAGAATAGTTAATCAAGATAAACGTTGAACTTGAAAAAGAAAAACATCGGATATGAATATTTTTCCATCATAACTTTCGTCTCCACAGAGGTTACATCTTGGAAGTGTACGACAATCACTTCACTTTGCCTGACTTGGGCCCAATCGGTGCAAACGGTCTTGCAAATCCCAGAGACTTTGAAACACCAACCGCCTGGTTTGAAGATATTGACAATATAAGTAAGATTTTTTTTCGAATCTTCTTTTCTTTTAAAATTCTTGTTTATTTACGTTTTTATATGCCTGTTTGTTTTTAGACTATAGAATCATAGCAAAATATCAAGGCGCATTATTTGTGGCAAAAACAAATCATTCCCCATTCGACGTAGTTGCTTGGCATGGCAATTACGCGCCATATAAATATGATTTATCTAAATTCTGTGTCATCAATTCCGTGAGCTTTGATCATTGCGTAAGTTTTGAAATGCGTCAATTTCGGATCGTCTTTTGACTAATAATTTATAACTTCAATGTGCTCAATAGAAAGGTACCATTCGTGTTTTGAAAATATGAAACAATATATCATTGTTTCACTGAAGCATGTGATGATTTTTGTCCCAAAAGTTTTTTCTTTGAATATTTACACGAATAATCGAATCTTTGGTAGAAAAGCGATTGAATTTCAGAAAAACTGAAAATACTTGTATTGAATATGCAATAGATTGAGTATCTTTTGATATAATGATTGCAGGATCCAAGCATTTTCACGGTGTTAACATGTCAAAGCCATCGAGCTGGTACAGCAATTGCGGATTTTGTCATATTCCCACCGCGATGGTCAGTTCAGGAAAATACATTCCGACCACCATATTATCACCGTGAGTAAATTGCTCGTGCTCATGTGTTGAAGCTTTATAAAACACTTGGATAACTCTAATTCCCATTGAAACATTCATAGGAAACTGCATGAGTGAGTTTATGGGCTTGATTTTGGGAAAATATGAGGCGAAGCAAAGTGGTTTTAACCCTGGTGGAGCAACATTCCATTCAATGATGACACCGCATGGTCCAGACAAAGGTTGTTTCGATGGCGCATCAAATGCCAAATTGAAAGCGGAAAAAATTGCTGTTGGCACTCAGGCATTCATGTTCGAATCGTCCTTAAGCATGGCAGTTACAAAATGGGGAGAAGAAACTTGTATGAAATTGGATAAAGCCTACTTTCAATGTTGGCAGGGTCTTGAAAAACACTTCAAAAAATAACATGAAAATTTCTTTCTCTTTTGAAATACGGTTTTTATTGGTTTTGATTTGAAAATCATTATTATCTAGTTTAAGCTACCTACTTCTACGGTTTGTTTCGACATAAATAAAATCACAATACAAATTCATAAGAAAATGAAAATAAGTAACAGAAAAAAGAGAATATTTCGTTAAGTGTTGGATGGCCATTAATGGTAAATTGCAATTGGTTTTGTTTTTAATACAAATCAATAAAATAAATACGAATTTTTTTTTTAGCTGGT
The DNA here is from genome assembly GCF_009176505.1 of Sitodiplosis mosellana. Classification (NCBI taxonomy): domain Eukaryota; kingdom Metazoa; phylum Arthropoda; class Insecta; order Diptera; family Cecidomyiidae; genus Sitodiplosis; species Sitodiplosis mosellana. The sequence goes on along the minus strand of NW_022595248.1, from coordinate 2,842,958 downwards.
TGCTCGGAATTTCAGAATTTGAGCAATTTTTACAATACGGTTTTCACTGTTTTTGGCTTAAAGCATTTTATCGGTAAATAATAGACATTTATATAATAATCAAATCCCATAAAAATACTTATGTTTCAGACTAGAGATCATTCTGGGATCCTTTAGATGCCAAACTAAAAATCACGGCTAGCATTTATCTATAAACTAATTGTTATCAATGTGTGTGTGTTACACATACACACGCACGTGTAAAAATGCTCCCATTCAAATAATAAATATATTTCCTAAAATTCATTTTATAAAACTCTCTCTACTGAACAACTCAACGAAGGCAATCATTGTGCATATTTTAAGGAATGTATACATGTTTACGCTTTGATTCGACGGCCAAGTCGTGTTGTTGCATAAGTTTTGTGGCCATTTTTCACCGATCCGTTGCTCCGGTGCACACCATTTGATTTGTTTTGATTTTCGAAGAGTACATCTGAGTCCGTGTCTGATTCTGTCATTGAAACGGCGCGATTTACTGGGGAAAAAAAATATTATTGAATATGTAAATAGGTTGAATTTATGCTCTGACAAAAATCGATTAAAAATAAAAATTATTCAATAGTTCGCGGTTAAAAATTGATAAAATTGCATTCAATAGCCGTCCCAACTGTTGACGCTTGTTTCGCAGCGCTAGTAGTGAGCTGTCAAAGGCCTTTTGGAGTATACTTACATGATGGAACTTCGTTGTCTTGTGACTCAAGTAGCGAATATTTCTGTGTTTTTGCTCGTGTTCGAGGCTTTGTGGTGCGGCAGTAGCGAGTGAGACCCCAGCATATAGCTGATATTAGTATAAACGTGATAAATACTCCGATGACAACATACAAAATGGACCAGTCTATTTGGCGAACAAAATTATTTGGAGTTAATTGAGTACTCATTAAAGTCCGGCTCAAAATTGATCCCCATTGAATACATACCACAGTTGGCTTCACCAATGCCCCAGAAATAGTATAAATTCGGCATCCAAAATGTATCACACATGCAGGCGCGCGTATCTGCATTGCAAACACCGTGGCCTGAACATTTATTCTGGCATACCGTTGTGCGAATATCCGAGATAGGCATTCCAACTATGTTACTGCCACTCCAGAGTTTGTCTTTTAGCATTACTTCAACATCAAAACCGGTTAGGATTTGGTTTTCCTTAGCTCCAGTCTGTGGAAAAGACGAACGTTTTTTAAGAAATATTTTCATTTAAAGAAATTAAAATTGAAATGAATATTGCAAATCAATCGATTGGTTGTCACATGTCTTACCACTTGTTCAACGTAGAAGATAAGAATAGCTTCGCCGGTTTTTTGTTCCATCCGCAAATCGCGAACGATCAACTTCATATTATTTCCTAACAGTAGAACTAGTTTTTGTTCTAACGATTGCACCTCGGTTTCGGTGAGCACGGAAACACCGGCCGCAAATGTTATTTCGACTAAATTCTTCAACAACGGATCAGGATACACAATAACACTGACTGTGTCGCTACTGGACAGGCCTTGGCCATCGGTTACTGTTAACTTAAATACATATCGACCAGCGACAATATTTGTAATCTGAAATGAATCATGTTTCAATTGATGAATGAGATATATGGTATGAATGACATTCTTTCGACTTGACATCTAAATGTGAATGAATTTTTTTTTAAGAGGAATGATTATTTCATTCTTGAAATTTGCAATACTCACAATTAAAACGGGTTCATGATCTGTATTTCCAACAATGGATCCAATGGCCAAGCTGGCACCATCGCGTTGCCATTCATATTTCACGATTCCCAAATCGTCACTTGATTTTGATCCATTCATATAAATGGCATTTTTTGGTAAAGTTATACTTTGATCACCTCCTGCATGTGCGACGGGCGGCGTATTTTTTTCTATGGAGAAAATTTATGTTAAACAAATGAATTTTAAATTCTTTTTGGTAGTAATGTGTGGAAAATGTTCATGCCCAAGATTTATATCGATTCGCTTACCTTGAACAATAGTGATTGTAGCTCTTGACGATGCATTGTTGTTGCTGTCATCAACGATACGCACTTCAAACGTGTACGCACCGATAGTCAATCCGGTTGCATTTGCAACAACCGAATTTTTATTTAGAATATTTGCATTTGTCGGTCCATTGATCTGTACCCATTCATAGCTATTGATTTTAGCGTCATGCGTTGAATTGGATGCATTAAGCGAAACCCATGTTTGAGGTAATGAAATCGTTTGGTTTGGTCCTGCATTGGCTTCAGGTGGTTTGTTTGATGGTCGTTTCACAAACACTGAGACTCGGGCAGTATTCGATTGATTGCTAGCATCGGTCACTTTAAGCACAAATGTATAAATTCCTTCTTCCAAGTTTGACAGTTTTAAATACGGTGTTCGAGTATCTTGCATATCAACGGCTTTCGACACGTCAGATGGATCCTTTGTCCATTCCCAAGCCGTTATTTCATGATCATCCGTACTGTGAGAACCGTCCAATGTTACATTATTTTGAGGCAAGTAAAGAATAACCGGTTGTCCTATTAAAAGAAGAATATTTTGTGGATAAAATTGATTTAAATAAACAAAAATGTAAATTGTTGTGAAATGAAAATAAATCATTAGTTCCCTTACCAGCATTCGCACTTGGTGGATAATCAGTGGCCTTCAAAACTGTGATATTGGCTATGGTGGAATTCGTGATGTTATCCGAATCAGTAACAGTCAATTTGAACGTATAATTTCCCGGCAGAGTAAGATTGGTGAGTTGCAATGTGCTGGTTTCAGTCATAAGAGGCGCATAGTTCATTGGACCTTGGATTAAATCCCATCGCCATGTTTTTATTTGATCATCGTCCTAAAGATTTAATTGATGTCAAGACGTTTTAATGCATCCAATTTAATTTTTTTTTTTGTAGATTTAATAACATTTTTCAAACAATATTACTTGAACCTACCGTGCTTGCACTACCATCCAAAATTGCTGAACTTGTTGGTGACTTTATGATTTGTGTGGCTGGCTTGATGACAACAATCGGAGCTTTATTGAATCGTTTTTCTGGTAAAACTGTAACATTTGCAAATGTCTCTCCTTTCCAATTCTTTCCAGATACGACAACTTTGAATCGATACAAGCCTTCCGAGAGATTGGTCAATTCAATTTCACTTTTCGTTTTATCCGACATCGTTCCGTTTGTATCTCCACTTGGTTGCGAAATCAGTGACCACGAATAGTTATAAGTAGCGCCACTGGTTTGTTCATCCGGAACTGGGAAAGCACTTAATGTTGCTTTGTTATCTGGCAACTGAACGGTTTTCGAAACAACTGACACTGATAAATGACCTATTTTCGGATCAACTTCACCGCTTTCCGCTTTGCTGTCATCAACCGGATCCTCGCGATTCTCCGTCAAATGTTTGATCATCATCATTTTCTCATTGAAATTATCGGGATTGTAGCTCAAGTTGGGTTCTTCTAATACACATTTTTGGTATGCATTACGTATATAACCGATGTTACAGCGACAAATTCCTAACAATGATTTCGAATCCAATTGCATACAGGCTTCATTCTCGCCACACGACTTTCCATTAGTTGCGCATTGAGCATCACGTAAAATTGAGACCTTTGATTCGTCGGCTGCCAAATCGTTATCATACTGTTGATACGGACTCAAATCATTGTAACGCGCATAACCATAGGCACGATCCTCTAGAGCATCGTTCAATTGTTTCTCCATAAAATTCGGATACGGATTGTACGATAAACGATCCGGATAAATGTGCTCAGTTACACTCAAATCCGATGGATCAATCGGCAAGTCCATCGATTTGTACTGCGTTTCAAGATTTTTGATTTTCAGCAATTCCGGCCATGATGCATCTAGGATTGAGAGCAGATAAAGAGGAGAATTAATATTGGAAAATTTACAGTGGAAATTGAAAAGTTGTTCAACAAAACAGTTTCAGTTAGTTGTTTCCTCTGAACAATTTTTGTTCTTCGAAAAATTTCATTTCAGAGTCTGAAATTCAGACAAAAAATTCCAATGTGATAAAAAACAGATTTTCGACTGAGTGAGCTCAAAAAAAAAACCATTCGATTCCATTAAAATAAATTCTTCCACTCACCTGGTGCCACTGGATTGACAAGCACCATTTTCAATTTAAACTCCATGTTTGTTCGTTCAAGTGGCATGCATTGTTCATCGTCATTGCACTTAACGTGAAAGCATTTGTTGTTAAAAACAAATGCAACGTTGCATTCGGTTTTTTGCATACAACATTGAACGGCACATGTTTCAATGCCCGATGCTTTTAGAAATTCTTTGTATGTTCCAGCTGTTTTATTGCCTAAAAGCGAATGAATACGTGATTAATTTGTTTGATCATCAATTGTTCAATGCAAATGAATTTACCAATTGGTGCATAACCATTGAATACTTTATGTAGCATTCGTGGGCATATTCGGTCGATATCGATGCCATGTACGTTCACAGTGCCCATGAAAAGTATCCATGTAACGATTATCCATTGAAATGACTGTACCCAATTGTGTTCCATGACTCGTTTATTACTTATTAATCTCATTTTATTATTTTTTCCGCTTCAAATGAACATTTCCCAGAGGTTTTTTTTTAAATCAGAACACAAAATCAACATACACACACGCTAAACACGATCCAAATAGATAAGATAAGGATAAAAATATTCAAATCAAGCAAACTGAGTGAAAAGAAAAATTTCATTCACGGGATGTATATTTTGTTTCAAAAACCACTTGATTGCACTACATTATATTGCACAATTTTATAAGTCCAGCATCAAAATATGTCCTGTTTCATTCGTTTTTCATTTCAATTATTCAGACTTTCCACATAATAGAGATGTTTTGTGTATTATCCCTAGAATTTAATGCGATGGATTTTTGTGACATTTGTACAATGTCTACAAACCGAAAAGGTTGTCTCAACTGTCAATTCCATGTGGCCAACATAAAACACACAACTACGCACTCACTTGCATACGGAAGCCAAACATACGTGTGTGTGAGTGTCTGCGTTTGACAGTCTATGTGGTTGCACGAGATTTTCACTTTTTGTGTTCTCTTTCATTCGTATATCTCTTTGTATGATATTATATTAGCTGTGTGAGAGAAACCTCCGACCATCAGTCAATGTGTGTTTCAAAACAGAATCTTACACGATACTCATCGCCACTAGTTCATAAGGTTTCTTTTATTTTATGTAATTCATTTCAATTGTATTCATTTCAGTTGATTTTTCCAAGAAATTTTTTTCGGTGTTATCACGGTAAGAACACAAGTACTCAATTACGGGTAATCACAAATTGATCTAAAATTATTTTTTACGACCAGTTTTATGTGAATTGAAGTGAGTTCTATTCAATTATTCTGAGAAAGTTTGCTTAAATGATGGTTTTCATAATGTAAATTCGAGATTTCAAAACAAGGAGGTGCTTGGAAAAATGTGACTTCGGTTGTGCCATATCTTTTACACAGATCCCTACTTATCGCGATGGTTCACGAAAAAAACGTGAAGTGTAAATCTATTAAAAAGAATTGACGGCGTGATAAAATTCCCACGATTATTTATCGACAATTCAACGAAAGCGAAGAAATTTAATAATTTGCAACGAAAACCGGGAAATTAAAGCAACTCTTCAATTTTTGGAAGTTTCTCAATGTAATTTTCACTTTCGTCAAGTTTCTCACAATTTTTTTTTTTGGTCAATTGGAACATTCTTGAATGAAAACTAGTAAATTAAAACAGTTTTACTTTCCAGTTCAAATTTCAGTCATTCAAAGAGGGTGAAAGTTCAAAGTTCTGAATATTTTTTCTTCAAAATAAATAAATTTCAACTTCCAACACAACACTCACACTAATGATGGGTCAATTAAGTTAAGTTGTGGCTCAGACCAATTTTCACCCAAACAAATAAGACTATGTTCCATTGTTATCTATCTACCGAATACTGAAATTGGTAAAAAAAAGTCGATCATAGTTAAATTTAGACGAAACAATGAATAGTTCAAACCTTTCACAAATCCTTCCACATTTTTAACTCTTGGTATATCGCAATTAGTCGAAGTTTATCGCTGATGGCCATTCGTTCACGTACGCACTTACTCGTTACGATCAGTACACACAGTCTATGTATACCAATACCTATGTTTTTTGCTTTCTGTTTTTATTTTGGCATACGTGCAACCATTTTTAAAAAAACGTAGTATTTGATTTTTGGATACCGCTTCAGCGATCCGCCGTTTGTATAAATGTGTTGTCTGTGTTCCACATAGCGTTGAATATATACTTGCTTTAACTGCGTCGCAGTGATTGATGTTTTTTTCAATTTATCTCGATTACTAAGCTGTTTTCACGCTGCTGTTATTGTGCAAACCGATGACAGATCATGAAGCACGACTAGTAATTTTCTATTCGTTTTTGTTTGTGTCTCTCCATTTCCGTAGAATTGTTTGTGCAACTTAAATTACGTTAACAATACACAGAATTGTTTTCATTGCAAATCACTTGAAACAGTGGATCGTATACGGCTGCCATTTCGTTAGAGTCTCAATTGATGCCAATCGTTTGAGTATGTTCTAGTACGTGCCCGATAAGCGACGATCGATTGTGTATTAGTTTACTATCAGGTATTGTGCCGCTTTATTTACAACCGATAAGTGCTCTGGAAATATGACTTGACAGAAAAAAACAAAGAAGATTCAACCAGTATTGACAATTTCTTTTGATAATATTCTTTTTCAGAGTGTAACACAATCCAGACAAACATCGATCACATCATAATCAAAAGTGATGGCCAACCGAAACATATCACCGGGCACTTTGTGTGCTTTAGGACTGTTATTATTAGTTCAATGTCAAGTGTTACGTGCTGAAAACAGTTGGCAAGCTCAGTGGCAATATGAATCAAAGTGCGAAAAAAATCAAACTGAAGAGTGTTTATTAATACACATGAACACTGCAACTCATATCAATTTAAGCATAACCAATTTAACTGAAACTGAACTACAAACAATTCGAGTGGTTAGCAACGAAACCGATCGTCTGTTGGTGTTAACGGAAATTCTGCCGAAGGATATCGAAGGTGGCAAATGGCAAGGACCAATTGACATTGAGGCGATTTTTATTGGAAAGTCTTATCTCTTTGTGGAAATTACTAAGAAGAATGGAGATCGGGAACGATCGCAAGAATTGCTCGTTGTTATCGTTCGTCCAGAGAGACTAATTGACACGCTATTCATTATTTGCGTTGCCACATTGGTTTCGATTTTGTACATCAATTTTGGAGCTGCATTGGACTTGGGCAAAGTCAAAGGTGTACTGCGTAGACCAATTGGACCAGCTATCGCATTTTGCTGTCATTTTATATTTTTGCCATTGGTAAGAGGGAAATCTGAGTTAATTAAAATGGCTTAGGCTTAAACTTGTTGTACAATGTATAACGTTTTGCACATTCGGGATCTCATCCAAAGACAAAAAAAGTCCAAGACAAAGATTTGTCCTTTTAATTAAAAAGACACTCTGCTTCATTAATTCATCATCATAACATTGAATTTTTTTTTTCTCTAAACAGTCAAGTTATGCGCTTGGTTTGTGGCTATTCCCGGGAAGGGCTGATATGCAACTTGGTCTTTTCTTTACTGGAAGTAGTCCCGCTGGTGGCGCTTCAAACACATGGACCGTGCTTCTCGGCGGAAACCTTGATGCTAGCATCACAATGAGCACAACCAGCACTTTGGCAGCTTTTGGTATGTGCTATGGCAATATTTGAATTGATTTATTTTTAGCCATTTCAATTTCGATTGATTTTGAATATTCTTGTTTCTAATGTTTGAATTCATTGCATTCAATTGTAGTTATGACACCGTTGTGGATATTTACGCTCGGTAAAACGATATTCGATCGTGGAAACATGAAAGTACCATATGGCCAAATCGCAAGCTCTGTCTTCAGTTTAATCATTCCGCTTGCAATTGGATTGTTAATTCAACGATACTATCCACGCGTAGCACGTTTCTTAGTGCGTATTCTAAAAATATGTTCAGCGTGTTTAATTCTGTTTATTGTTATTTTTGCAATTGCTACGAATTTGTACCTGTTCAAACTGTTTACCTGGGAGGTGAGTTAGATGAAAGAAAAAATGTGAAAAATTGACAAAATATTTTATTTGTCCAAAAAAAAAAAATGTAATATTCATTCAAACATCCAATTTTCCTATTCGTAGATCTATGTGGCTGGTCTATTATTACCGTGGCTGGGATATTTTGTGGGCTGGCTGGCAGCACTGATATTCAGACAAGAGTACGAGGATCGTTTGGCTATCTCAATTGAAGCAGGAATTCAAAATACTGGAATCGCCATTTTCGTTCTTCGTAGCGCATTGAGTCAGCCAGAAGCCGATTTAACGACCGTTTTGCCGGTATCAGTGGCGATAATGACTCCATTCCCGCTGATTGCATTTTATCTTTGCCTCAAAGTTCGAGAATGGTTAGTACGGTCCAGGCATCGCTACGATATAATTCCCTCTGATGAATTTATGCGATAACCTGGTACAGCCTCTAATGATTCTAAAGCCATTCTTCCATCTAAATGAGTTGATCTCATATTCATAATTTACTCATGGAAAATAAAACGCTTCCATTTCTAGGAATCGACGTCGACGCGAGCGTGAATTTCCGGCCGAGATAAAAGAATGCATCCAATCCCAGGAGAGTGGAGTTTACTAGAGTACAACCACAACAAAACAATTCAAATAGTGAAATGAATGGAAATTTCAATTAGTTTCATATCATGGTTGCGGTTTCAAAATCAATATTTAAGATATAAAAAAAGATTGTATTTATTCATTTTATTTTGTTTTGTTGCTGTTGCACCATCATTGGATTTATGTTTTTATGTTATCTGTTAAACAGGCAATGTAAAAGCCTAAGCAGCATCTGCAGAGACTGATCAGTTAGCCTTTTACAATGTTTGTGAAGAAGGATTGTTTCACATGCGAAAGAATTATTTTTTTTTTTCGATTTTAGTTAGAAAAGTGTAGCGTAGTACATATTGCTCAAATTTGGTTGTTGAGAAAACGTTTAATCAAACATTATTATCGTTACTTACAAAATAATGGACGGACACCCGTTCCACTAAATAATAAGTAAAGTAAAGCAAAATAAAAGACCAACCCAAGCATGGTGGCTTCCGTAGACAATAACAACAAATAAAAATGTGATCAATTTACATACACACAAAATCGTAATGAGAATGAGGAAAATTATTTTAACGTTTTTTTTTTAATGAAATGAACGACTCTTTCTAGAAACAAAAAAAAATGAAAAATCCGAATTTTTGTCTCTTATAAAAGGAAAATTGTAAAATTTCATAATAAAAATCGATTGTGTTTTTTTTATGGATAAAAGATTCAAATTGGTTGTTTTTGATTTGGACTTGTATTCCATATTCATGATTTCGGTTCGTTCCAATGTCAATGTCATTTGTTTGTCAAAAAAGAATGTGAAACATGCTGCCGCGTAGAGAGACAGACAGAGAGCCGCATGCGACGAAACGCATTCCAACAGTCAAACGCAGACACAGAGACGCAAGTCACTAGTTTTATTGGTGCGTGATTCGGTTGCGTAGGCTCAATACCCACATTCACACACATACACACGATGTGTGTACTACATGGAATAGCCTAACGTTTTTGCCAAGAATTGGAAGCTTACACCAGTATTAGTGATCAACAGTTTGTTTGTATGCGTTCCGCACAACTGACAACAGCGTACGAGGGCATATTTTTTCGTGTATTCATTTCGCTTGTGTATTATTCTTCTTGTTGCGCGGCGTTTGTTTTGCTGTAATCGAATTCATTCTACAATTTTTTTCCATTGCTGTGTGCATCGTTCAAACCAACCAACCAAAAAAAAAAATTGGTCGTGATATTACTTTATAATTTGTTTCTATTTTGAAGATAAACCAGTTTGTTCAGTCCATTCAATTGTAACAATAGCTTTATTGCACTTGTGATAAGTTATCGTCCACCACAGCCATCGCGTTGTCATCGTCATGTATTCGGTGTTCATTTGAACGATCGATCACTTACAACACACAACGCGTATATATAAAATTTAATTACAATTTTTACTCGCATTCTTACTGAAATATTTATAGACAAGAGTAACAAGTGTAAGTGGCGGCTGTTGACTTATTCAAGTGAGTTCGGTGTACAATCATCGGTAGTTCATTTTGTCGTGTTCAAAACAACAACAAAAATTGATTCAATTGACCTTTTTTTTTTGTTGCAGATCATTTTTTTTTCGTCACTCTTTCTCTGACAATTGCTCATTAAATATGGCAGTAACTTTTAAAGACTACGTTCTAGTAGTTAGCTGCCTTTTCACCGTACTGTTGACAACCACAACAGCATGGGAGGTAAACTTTGAACCCAATCCGATTAAAATGCACATGCAGTCATCGCAAACGGTGAATTTCACACTCACTGGATTGAGAGATGTTGAAGTGGACTATATTCAAGACGGTGCTATATTTAATATAACCAGTGATTCGGGGATTTTAAAAGTGATTGCACAAAGTCAATATGATTTCAATGAAATGACAGATGGTAATCTCACCGGTTACATCAATATTACGGCGGATTTTCTGGGCACCGCTAAAATTTATGCAAACATCACATTCAAAGGGGTTTCACAAAAATCAAATGAATCACTGCATGTTGTTATCATCAGAGAGGAACGGACGATCGATCACGTTTTTACCGCTTCAATTGTGGCATTGGTGTCGATATTGTACATTAATTTTGGTGCCGCTTTGGATTTGGGCAAAGTGAAGGAGATTTTGGTGCGACCCATTGGACCGTTGATTGCATTCGTTTGCCAGTTTCTGTTCATGCCATTGGTGAGTGACGTTTCTTTGAGCAACACAACTCAATTTCTTTGAGCAACACAACTCAATCTTCCCTTCACGTGGAATTGTCATACAAAGAATTCGTAAATTGACCTCATAACAAGCATGAGAGTGACACAAAACCAAATTTTATATTCCAGTTGAGCTACGTCTTGGGCATGATTCTCTTCCCAAATAATGTGGAAATGCAACTGGGTTTATTCTTTACCGGAGTCTCGCCATCTGGAGGTGCTTCGAATATTTGGTCTGTAATTCTGGGCGGAAACTTGGATCTTTCCATTTCAATGACAACGATTAGCACGTTTTCCGCATTCGGTAAATACAAATGATTCAAATGTTGCGTTATAATTTAATCAATGTGAAAATGACATAATTTATGATTGCCTTATCAATCATTCTAGCAATGATGCCGATTTGGATTTTCACACTCGGTACAACGATCTTTGACCGCGGCGAATTGCAGGTTCCATACAAAAAGATCGGTATCATGGCCGTTGGCCTCATCGTTCCGCTCATAATCGGATTACTTATCCAACGATATTTGCCGCGTCTTGCCAAAGTACTTGTCCGGATTCTCAAAACATGCTCATCGCTGTTAATTATTTTCATCATTATCTTTGCAATCGTCACCAATCTATACCTATTTGAACTCTTCACGTGGCAAGTGAGTACCTACGTGATATGTATATCATCATATTCTTATCATTGTATCAATCGATTTTACAATCGATTTCACCCAATTTTACACACGTGGTTTTATCAAATTTATTACCATACTGGTGTGTTCGTCAACAGATCATTGTAGCCGGGCTTGGATTACCTTGGATCGCTTATATTGTTGGCTGGACGGTTGCTAAGTGCTTTAAACAGAAACATGAGGACTGTGTGGCCATTTCAATTGAAGCTGGAATTCAAAATACCGGCATTTCGATCTTCATTCTTCGACTGGCATTGGCTCAACCACAAGGTGATTTAACGACAGTTATCCCTGTGTCAGTTGCACTGATGACACCCGTTCCACTTCTATTCTACTACATTTACTTGAAAGGAAAAGACCGGTGAGTTTTCCTTTTGAATAACATATTTACTTAATTTTTTTTCTTTGTGAAATTCATAATGACTTACTTATATGCAACTCATTCATGAACCACTTCAGTGACTGAGTTTTTCAGTTGCTGGAAAAAGTATTCGACAGGGAAAAAAACTCTATCAGAAAAATAAAATCTTATTCATGTAAAATGAAAACATCATTTCGCTTGAAGAAACTTTTTTTAACCATTTATTTTCTATTCAGTTTCAGTAAACATCGTCGTGGTGCTGTGCCGGTTCCGACAAACCCATCTGGCGTTGCATATTCCGTTGGTGATAAATAATGATACCGAACACACATCGCATATCGATATTTAAGCAATTATCGCAAGGAGATTTTCATTTTAATTCGTTACATTATTTGCGAATAGTTTTCATATATTTTTTTCAAAGTTTTTTCCCTTCTCTGACACTGACCACGCAAAAAACAACATATCTGAGATCGTTAAGACTTATTCTATTGTGAAATGAAACGTACAAGAAGTTTACAACAAATGAATAACATAAGATACTTATTTTTACGTAAAAAAAAATCACATATTTGATTTAATTCGAACAAAGCACGAGCAATAAACATCAATAATAATAAATAAACGTTCATTCAAACACCTTTTTTAATTTAAATTCTTCAGCTCGCAAAGCAAGCTCACGAATATTTTGCAAGCAACCCGCCGATGCTTCTTGGAGTTCTTTGTCTTTGGAGCCAACTGTTTCGAGTAAGAAGGGTACAACGCCACTCTGCCAATCGGAAAGCAATAATAAGATACACTTTAATACACAGTCAAAAATAAATGTCCACATTTAGGCGGAATTTCGACTGGTAGAGGCGCCCAGTCCTATATTTTGCCTAGCAAACGGAGTTTCAAACGAAATACCGGCTAGATTATAAGCGGAATTTCGCCTGTAGCTCAAGGTACTAGCAGAAATATCGGCTGAATGAGTCTTTAGCTGAAAAAACGACCAGATGTAGACTTTTATTTTTTTCTGTGTATTCATCGGATAGCTAAAGTGTTTCGATAAGTTTTGTTGCCATAGAAAAGATGGCTTGAAATTTGATTTCTATGCAAAAATTATATCTTACTTACTTGATGCATTGTGATACAGTTCTGTGGATCGACGGAAAGACGTTGTAAGGCCATAGCGGTAGTACGATGAACTCGTGGATTTTTGCTTACCATATAACCCACTATCGGAGCGACGATCTTTAACCGTCCCAATTCTTGTGTATTCGTTCCATACGGTGCACAGTTCGCAATGGCTGCAGCTAAATTCTCTCGTAACATATCATCCGATGTGAACACTGTGTGGTTAAAATCAAATTCTCTTCCAATTAAGTTAAACGCTTTTTTATTGATAAAGTTCAGAGGGTCAAATTAATGCAATTTACCCAAATCAGCCAGCATCGGTATGACTTTGTGATCGGATAACACGGCCAAGTTATTTTTGTCATTTGCAATTGTGGCAATGGCAGCACAAGTAGCAGCTAAAACCAATGTATCGGTAGATTTTAATAGGCCAACGACCAATTCCATGGCGCCAACAAAACTTCGCACCAATTCACCAGAATTTCGGGCATTTTTGATACAAGGGCATAAAGCCCACGCAGCATAGGCTTGAACTCGAGAGCATGGATTCTTGAGCAGCGACCAAATTAAACGAACCGCATCCAATTGTTCTAAAATATGCATGCTCTCGATATCTTTCGCGCATTCACACAATGCCTTTGTCACATTTTCCAACAGCGGTTCGTATGTGCTGTTTAGGAGGCTGACGAGTTGCGTTAAACCGCCAATTGTACGAAAAGAAGTTCGATTACTTGAAAATTTCAAGCATTCAGCCAACGCACCCACCACATTTGTCAGAACATTTTCATTTTCATCATTTAGCAGCGTCACGAAAACCTGCAGGATGCGAAGCTAAAAGGAAAAAGTTTTGAAGACGAAAATTTTCGAACGACATTGAGGTACATATTGTATAAAATTCCAAAATAAATGTTCGAGGGCTTATAATACGTGCGTTAAACCATACGGCTTACATTATCTAATTGTTTGACGTTCTCTTCAACCAATGTACATTTCCACAGTGCACCTGTTGCCGCTGCCAATAATGGCTTAATATCTCGCATACTTTTGTCCTTCACTATTGACATCAATTGTTCCAAACCATGTGCCTCTCGTACCATATCGCTCACTGTCTACGGGAGGAAAAAAAAACCAATGAAAATTCATTAAATTTCAGCGATGAAATTAATTATTATAGCATGGGGCAGGTATAATACAATCATAAAAAAAGCTGCTCACTCGGTTGCTGGCGCATTTGAATATGGCTAAACTGCATTGTAATTTGATATCCAAGTTGTCGGAATACAAATGATACACAATATTTTCTACCATGTTCTCACTGATGACAGCAATTTGGAAATTTTCCTAGTTTTCCAACACACGACCGCATTTGGTCGCCGTGATTTTCAAACAAGTGAACGAACGACGGCCGCGTACACCGCGGGCGAATTCAGTATGCAATGAAAGTGAAAGTTTTAATTAAATTTAATTGTGCTGTGTTAATGAACATTGAATACAATGAAATTCAACAGGATGGAAAGGGAGAGAGAGAGAGAGAGAAATTGCCGAAAAGTTCATGTTACCTCTGATGCGCAATTCTGGCAAGTGCCCATTATTGGCACAATCAAATCGATGTGTACACTTTTCAAAAGCCGTGACATCAACGGTACCAATCCGAACTTCCGCATCGTCTCTTTGTTTGGCTTCGATTCGGAGAGTGAACAAAGTGCTTGAGCACCAGCACATGCCATATTTACTTGCAGCTTTTGCTCGTCGGCTAATTGCTCTCGAGACATTAATAAAATGCTACACAGGTTATAGAAATGTTCCGCTCATAAATTATACATACAACGGAATTTTCTCCCACACACAGACACAGACACACACACACAAAATATAAATGTACGCAGCTCAAAGCTACGACCAAACAAAAAAAGAAGAAGGAAAATTGGCCTTATCAATACAACGCGCTATTCAACTTACTCAAGCTTAACATCAAGTAAATCCACTAACTTCGGAATACCACCACATTTCCGTATAAGACGACGCGCTAATTTTATTTTGGCTACATTGGCTAATGTTTCCGCGGCCATTGTCTTCAAATTTAACGCTGGTTCCGTTAAAATATTTACCAACAATGGAATGCCATCTAGGTCAACAATCGCTTTTTGAACATCATTCGAACCGGAAATGCGTACCAACACTTGCAATGCGCCCAATTGACATTTTGCATCTTTACTCTCCAGTAAATTGACAAGCACTTCGAGCCCACCGATTTCCTGAATTGCCTGCCGCATTCCGGTTGAAAATAATTGAAACTCAATTATGCGAATGGAAATTTCATCGAACTTTTTTTTCCTAATCTACTTTTACATCTCATTTGCGTTTAGATTGAAAAAGTAGGAAAGAAAAGAAAAAATAATGCGAAAATATTTTTTAAGCCCAAAATCCCTTACCATTTGATTGGTGGATATGCTCAAATCGTGATCTTTTAGACAACACAATGAAACAATGGTGGCGGTTGTATTGCCCGCTTTCACGTACTTGACTAATTTCTGAATATTTTGGTAATCTGGTGTTGGATCCGTAACAGTACGCTTTGTATCCTTCCACTGATTCTCATCATCCGATAAGATGTTTTCACTGGAATCGGACTCTTCGCTTTCCGCTTTGCGAGTGGCCACAATTTGCGTCTTTGCTACTCTCGGTGCTGGTTTTCGCAATTTTTTCAACTTCGTCGAGCTAAAATTACTTTTTGATTTTTTCAAAAACATTGCTTTCAATCACACACACAATGCACAAAAGAGAGAGAGAGAGAGAGAGAGAGAGAGAGAGAGAGAGAGAGAGACGCAGGGTTAAAAATAACAAGAATTTTTAGGTCGGAAAAGACAACTTTAACTTATTTGACCGCTTTCAAAGGAAATTTTTTTACCCAACTTTTTTCCACAGAAATTCAATGGTATAAAGCGATTAGTAATTTCCATGATAACCAGCAAAACGATGACACACGTTCAGTCTATTGAATTTCGATTAAACGTTGCTAAGCAGCACACCCAACGCCATATATATTAATGCAGCCCTTGCCAATTTAAACTTGGCCAACGGAACGGTCGTCTCTCTCTCTCTCTCTCTCTCTCTCTGTGTGTGTAGCGAAACAAATAAACAAACTGGGGCAGCAACGGCTTCGTGGCTAATATATGTCAAGTGATAATAATTCTTTTTATTCTCTTCATTTAGCGATGTTTAATTCTTAGAAACCATTGTGTTGTTGCAAAGGGATTTCCCCTGTTTACAAGCAAGGTTTTCTATGTAATTGCGTCGAAATGTAAACATTGACAACAATCCAAGGTTCATTCATTTTAAATGCTAAGGTTCATTCATTTTAAAAATCCGATTTGAGGTCCATCACATAGTATCGAACTATCAATGTTTAGGGCCTAGGGGCTACTCGCACTTTCATAAATGGCAACTTATAACCAATAAATATGATTTCATACAAATATTGCACCAAAATTGTCTAAACACTCAAATGTCTACGATTTTAAACACTTTTTCACCACTTTTGACCATTTTGTCATTCATTTTTTTTTCTTCAAAAATTCTGGAAGCGAGTTCTGGTGGATTTTCAGGATGTATCAGATCGGTTTTGAAAATGCCCTGGTCAATCCTGAGTATCCATTTCCAGAACCGGGAGCAGTTCTAAACTGTCCTGAGGATCCACCAAAACCCACTTCCAGCATTTTTGAAAAAAAAAACAGGCATAACAAAATGGCCAAAAGTGGTGAAAAAGTGTTTAAAATCGTAGACATTTGAGTGTTTAGAAAATTTTGGTGCGATATTTGCATGAAATCATATTTATTGGTTATAAGTTGCCATTTATGAAAAAGCGAGTAACCCCTAGGTTAGGCCTTTAAGTCAGTAACTGTAAGTCGAATCTCTGTTGTGTATATGTATAAATGTGCTATGAGTGGGCTTTTGTGTATCGCAAAATTCCAAGGAAATGTGTGCATAGTTTCTCTAGTTTCTCTCTTGATATACTGATATTGATACTTGATAACGAATACATAGATGGAATATTCATGTATCAATTGCTTAGGAATCGACACATTTGCTACAATTTATCTTGGTACGTGTGCTTTTATCATGTGTCATTACATGTTACGGTCAAAGGCCAGAACATTCTAATGAAATGAAAGACAAGGGAAAGATGAAGCATGTACTACTTACACATGAATTTGGAGCTGGGCTGGTAAGAGAGGCTCTGGCACCGGCACAAACATGTTTCATTCATGTTCTGTATGCATGCCCGAAATAATTAATGTTCAAAGTTCGTAATTGACACATTTAAGGGAACAATTTATTCTCAAGTATGTCTCTTCAACTGAAGCTCTCTTGTCTCTGTTTCTCTCTCAATATTATGCAAATCGACAATATATAGCAAAGATGAAACGATTTGAGACTCTCATCGCATCGCTTAAATTGCGAGCGAATCTCTCTCTCTCTCTCTCTCTCTCTCTCTCTCTCTCTCTCTCTCTCT
>NW_022595248.1:2812279-2825295 GCF_009176505.1 Sitodiplosis mosellana | reverse complement strand
TCTCTCTCTCTCTCTCTCTCTCTCTCTCTCTCTCTCTCTCTCTCTCTTTCCATAAAACCAAATACCGCACATACCAATCAATTCCCATATGTATTCAGTGTGTGGTTCGGTGGAATGGCGAAAAGCTGATGTGCTTTTCCGCAATATTGGTTGAGCGTTCATTTTGATTCGATACGCTCTGTTCGTCGCTTGGCCTCGTTATATTTTCCCGAAAACTGTATTCAATGTGGATAGATTGTTATCATTTCGTCCATGAATATAAGCAGTTTAGTACTTTTCTGGTGGATTTCACTTCCGCCCCTTTTAAGCTGTCAATCGAAACGTACACACATACCCAATGTTTATCTGTTGATTCACTCAGTAATTTTCCTTTAAATCCGTTTTTTTTTGTGTGTGCGTGAAAATTGAACAAAGAACGTTATGAAATTGAGGCAAATTGCATGATGTTGTTTTTTGTGTGTGTGTGTTACTTGATGTTTGTTACGGCTTGGGTATAACATTGATTTTTATTTGTTTACCCGTTCGCTCGATTAAATCGAGTCGATTTATTGCGTTGATAAAAAAAAACGCAACGGCGCGTTTGGACATCACATCATCGAGCAGTCACTGTCTATCTGTCACTCCGTGGGCTTGGTTTTTGATATCTGCTTATCTGTCCCTATAGCAACAAACATTATGCAAATATATTGAAATGATTTGCAATGTGCATCATCACAAACACGCACATACAAAACACACATGTCGAATGTCATTAATTCAAGGTCACATATCAACAAGTCCCTTCCGATATACGCATATTTATGTGCTCTTACTTCGACACTATAGTAAAAATG
Source organism: Sitodiplosis mosellana (assembly GCF_009176505.1). Taxonomy (NCBI): domain Eukaryota; kingdom Metazoa; phylum Arthropoda; class Insecta; order Diptera; family Cecidomyiidae; genus Sitodiplosis; species Sitodiplosis mosellana. Next base: position 2,824,462 of record NW_022595248.1, on the reverse strand, counting down.
GCTATACCAAAATGACCAATTTCAATTTAAACATATTTGCAAATAAGGAAATTGGTCAATGGCTGTCCATACCCTAGATGCAGACAGGAAACGAGCTAAATAAAAAACGGATGTTTTTCATATAAAAACAAGTTTGGTGAAACTTTGTCGGTATCAAAACGGTTTTTGCGTCGTTTCGTCGAAGTTCGTGATCGGCCTAACAAAAATAAATATCGGGTGGAAAAATTTTGTTGAGCGCATGCAATTTTCAATTAACATTTTGTGAAAATTATCATGTTTATTCGATTATATCTCGTTTTTACGACGTAATGACCCTTATCAAATCATTTGCATTGTTTTATTCTTTATTTGTAATCAATCGATTGCAGACACCGCCGCATCAAATCACCGACCATAAGGATGGAGAGGCGTAAACAAACATTACCACATGAAAGAAACACACTCCGAAATGAGGATATAATAAAGTGAACATTTTGTATTTGCAACGCACTTCCACATTTAGCACATCATGTTGTGCGAACGAAAGCATTTGCCATGTATCATTGGCAGTGCTCCGAATGATAAATGGATTACGGCCTGAAAATGGTATGTCAGTAAACAGTCACAGGATCAATCGATTTCATAAAATTATTATTGTTTGTTTTTTTGCTTTTGTTTCTTTCGGTTGAAGATGTCTCACGTGCACGTGCCCCAATAAAAATCATCATAAAACATGGAAATAGCATGCAAATATCCATGCAAAGTGAATTTCTCGTTTTTGTTTTTTTTCTATGAAAAGGAAGAGGCATAGAGAGAAAGCTTCGAAGAGCCGCATTCTGAAGTGGAACTCATGATCACAACTTGATCTAAGTCTTGTAATCTTCAGCATATTCCCATCGTCCATTGTTCATGTCGCTATATGGTTCGATGTATGGCAGAAAGAACATAACGATTAAAGTGCTGAAAATCGCTTAACACAAACATAGAGAGAAAGAGAGTGAGAGCACATGAGATATCATCAATTGAGTAAACAACATCAATAACAGTGTGCCCGCATGCTTTACCGCTACCGACATACACGCCGAATCCATCCTTCTTGCGGTACAGACGTTGTTGGTATCATGTTTGAACGATATATTCGAAGCTTCTGTTGCTTGCTGTGTATGTTGCTCGGTTGCTGCTACACATTGCTCCACATTCACATCCATTTGGCGGGATGGTGTGTACATTGTCGTATTCGCGCCACTATATATATACGCCATGAAAAGGTGGTCTTGCCATCAATTGCAAAACAAACGTTTGTATATCAACATGGAGTGCTGCAGCGCTTCAGCTCTGAACCAACGTATTTCATTTACTCGCAACGTTAAACAAATGTTGTTCTGATTCCAGTTCATTCATTTGATGTGAAAGAAAGATTTTTTTTCCAACGAACAGATTAAGTTTCGACAAACATTCAGCATACCAAAGGCTGTTGTGAAGGAATTTAGTGGAATTTTGCGCGTTCAAAAATTAATGATTACTATAATTGAGCGAAATTCGTTGATTTTAATTCCTTGTGTTTTCATTTGGGATGTAAAGCATTACATCCCTTAGAACTGAACCAAGCTTAATCTTGCGCCATTGATGCTGTTTGCTTTCAGTGAATGTGAAAAGAGTTCTATTCATGATAGTTTAATATCCATTCGATAATAATATATTGTAAAGACGCATCGAACTTGCCTAGAAAGTGGAAGCTTGAAAAGTCAGCACGTGTATGACCTCCGTCTTTTGTCTATCATCATCTATTTAATGCCAAAGGGATAGATATCATCGATTACAAACATACGAATCATCGAACAATCGAATATAGTGATAAACGATTCTTCTTTTGGTTCGTTGAACCTACAATGGTAAATAGAGTGTTAGCGACACGGTCATTGCTTTATCCATCATTAATTTTATTTACTGAAGACTTATATCAAAACAATAGGTGGATACCATATACAAAGTCCGTTTTATAGGCCAAATAAAAACAAAAAAAGCGATATCATTGCGGATTAAGCAATTAATTCGGTTAATGAATGATAACATAGGTGAAAATTTACCGAAATAACGGTATTTAAACGTATTTTCAAGTGGAAAGTGTAATTATTATTACGACGGATTTTTTGCTGGAACTGGACCATGTCGAAGGTGTGATGTTGAGTACCGTACTACCGTACACGTGTGCAAATATCCTCACAGTAGAAAATTGCGCGTGAAGCAATCGGCAAACAAAGGAAAACAAAGAATAAATAAATTGAAGGACATACTTTTGTATTTATACACAATATACAGAGAGCGTGCGATAGAAAGTGAGATAATTAATTTAGCTACACTCGGCCACGCATCAACGAATCGCCAATTTACGTTTGTAATGGCCATCGTGCTCATTTAGCTGTTGTTTGTTGTACAATTCAATTACGACTGATTGTGTCGCCGTTTATTGGCTTTTCCATTCATTTCGGTACCACCGAACCAACAAAATTCAAATACGAAAAACTTTGCGACAACATAAATGGACAAATACTCTGTACGTGCTTAAGAGAAGAACAGTTTTTTTTTTATTCCCGATTTGTTTTTCGTTTTCGTCACCATCGTCGTTTGTTGTGGTGCGCCGTTATCGCAGTGACATGCCGTTTTCGTCTTGGATCGATCCGAGAAAAGCGGAGAGCAAAGCGGAGCAAAAAGAATTGACAAAAGACAATTCACTGGAGCTCAACATGAATTCAACATCGCCTAAATCGTCGTTGGCTAAAATCGGCTTACATGCCAAACCAAAGCCATTTCGTATTTTGATTCTAGGAACAACCGGAGTGGGAAAGACTGGTAATTATCTTTCATTAAATAACATGTTTAATTTTCAGTTTCTACGAAACTAATCAAAAGCCAATATTTTGTTTTTTTGTTTGTTTTTTTTTTTTTCATTGGAAAAACTGAATGGAAAAACGGTACATTGGAAATACAAAATTGTTCATTTTTTCCCATATATGCTTATACATAGCAGAAAAAAACAAAATTAATTATAGATGTCGAACATGTGTCGACGGTGTGGCAGATTGTGTGTTATTCTACATATTACGCTTTCATATTTTGTATATATGTGCGGTTCAGTAGAATGCAATCAAACAAAATCACCACAATGTAGCACACGTTTTCGTGTAGTATAGTAAAAAGCCATCGAAATTAATTCGCATGGATTTTTTGTGCGCTGCACTAGTAGCAGCAGCAGCAGCATTCAAACAAAATATACATATATACATATAGATGTAATGTGTTAGTGCAGATGACATACTCGAAACAATGTAATTAATATCCGAATCCTCTCGAACTTTTGCCCGTCGTTTTTTTTTCTCGCTCTCTCTCCCTTTCACTCTTCCCCTCTCGCTGTTATTTACTGTGTCTTTCATTAGAGAGATTGAAATTCAATCAATTTATTTTGTACCTTTAAATGCATTTCCAATCGGTTGGATGTCACGTTTACAGAATTTGTTGTTCCAATTTTTTCATCAAATCCAATTTAGAGCTTCAGATTGAGGGGGCATTTGTGATGTAAACAACAAGTAAATACCACTGGATTAGGTGCCACAACCCAATAAAATCGGTTGTTTTTTTCTTCTTCTCCGTTTTCTCGAGTACGTCGTAAGTCTTGTTTACAATTTGGTACACACAAAAACAGAGCTTTCCACAACTTATGTTCGCAGTTGTGTTACATTTACGTACAGCTTGTTCCTTCTTGATTGCATATTGTAAGATTTATATCCTAGAAACTTCTCCACTGCTTTGAACCTTCGGGAAAGGAAAAAAAAAACCGAAAACTTTTCTCGACTTATGAGTGGCAATATGAAAATGTAGCTTTTTTGCCCATTCCATAAGTTAAGCACCACATATCAGGCAGCCATTCAAGTAGGTATTTAGAAATTTCGAGAGCAGCCAGTCAAGTTTACATACCTAATAAGCGTGAATAGTTGTTCCGGGTATAAAATGGAGAGAGAGAGAGAGAGAGAGAGAGAGAGAGAGAAAGAGAAAGAAAGAAATAAATGACGATAGAGAAGGGCACCAGCAAATAAAATGTAAATAAAATAGCAGTCAAATGAACATTCCCATCGGTAATTCAGTAACAAATGGATGAACTAATATGTCAATAGCATAAATATACCGAATTGATATGGCAAATCAAAAATGGGTCATGGAATACAAAGCCAATTTTGACATACCTTTCCGGCAAAATAAGAGACAGAATGATTGAGAGTGACTGGAAATGAGCGCAATAATACCATCACATATAAGTTATTAAATTGTGTCCAAGGGCACATTCATATGTATGGTCATAATTAAATTTCCAGCCAGTTGCTCTTTGTCGATATGTGCGAATGCAAAAAGATCACGTTATTTTATTGACACATATGATTTTGTACACAATGCCATTTCCTGGAGGCTCAAATGGATAATCGCATTGAAGCGATAAGCATATAAAGTATATGAAAAAAAAATCAAGGTGGGCGTTCAAGTATGGGACAACAGAAAAAATCCCATCGGCAAACATCATAAAAATATTGGCTGATGATTCGTGCTGTTCATGTGTCACTAACAGTAGGCAATTTTTATTTTCGATACACACACGAATACCGAAAAAATTGTTCACCTTTTTTCTCTCTCTGAATTACTTTTGACTAATGCGATTTCAGTTGGAAAGTTATAAGCTGGGAAATGCCGCACTTGGAGAGTATAAAATCGTTTATCTCAAAAATACGTATAGCTGCATCAGCATTTTTTCTACATTCATACACACATATGGGCAAGAAATCTGACTGGAAAGTTACATTCACACGGTTTTTTGAAATATCTATTGCTCATATCTCCTTTATAAGCCCAGAAACCATTTGAAGTATTATGTTGAAGCAAGCCTAGGCCACAAAACGAACATTTTGTACCAACAAATCTTTTCTTTATCTTTCACACCCATTGAGATATAGCCGTTTGTTTGTTGGACTGGAAAGTTACAATTTTGGCGATGTGTTTGAAGGTTGCCTTACATTTTGCCAAAAATAAATTTCTTCGTAATCGAAGTATTTGTGAGGTTCAATGCTCTGTTAACTGAATGAAGGGTCCAAGAATCGATTGGAATTATATTTTTGACGACCCCATAATCAAAAATATGACTGGATAATAATCAGACCGGAAGGTTACAGAAAAAAAGACTGGAAGGTTACAAATTTTCCCTTTGATTTTGGGCGTTCTCAATTGCGCCAATTTCAGAAAAATTACTATTTTCATTATTTGGTCATGAAAATATGCATTTTTTGCTCCCACAATTCGTTTTGGTTGATTGATTTTGAAAAACATTTCATAGAGAATCGTACATTTCAGAATAAAATGAAAATGGAAAATAAAGCAATTTCTGAAATTTCCCTGTTTTGACACGAACAAGTTATCAAAATTCAATGAAAATTTCAGGAAATATTCAACCTGGAAAATGATTAGGCTGTGCAAAGTTTCATTTCGATTTGATCATTTGCGCATATATTTTTGGCAATTTTCAATTTTTTTGCAATTCTCAATTTAAAATTTCTTGCCCATATATACGCAATGAACATGAATTGCAATGGTGTTTGATGTGAAAACAGCACATTTGACAATATGTCGTTTATGTCAAGTTGACATTGTCAACAATTCCGTTGGGTATGAAAGCAAACAAATTTCCACGAAATGAAGTCAAAGCTGACTGCATTCATTCATAAAACTTGATTCACACTGCGGAAATGTGTAAATATAGTTGTAGTTGGTGTGTTTGTGTGCTGTGATGCATGGAATGATGTGATGGATGTTATAGGCAGGGAATAGTGGTGAGGGTAAGGGAGTACGACCAATGAAATATGATAATGATTGGTCTGAAATGATGATGTTGTTGGCGGCGGCGGCGGCGGTTATGTAGTACGTGTACATAGTTTATAAACTTCATATAAACGATAGTCATGGCCATAATAGTAATAAGGTAATTTGAGACATGTATCAGAAATTTAAATCCTCTTAAATCGAACCGCTTTTTTACGCAGTCATTTATTTTTCCTGCTCTTGCTATATTAGTTTCTCGACACAAAATTTCTACGAATCCTTGGCTTGGTGTGCTTTGATGCATGGTTGCTAGTCAACGAGTGAAGGAAAACCTCATTTTCGTTCATTTAATTCCGACATCGAGTTTACAAGCGACCCTTTTTTGTAAGCATTTGCCTGTGTGTAATACACATCCACTGCTACGCATCATATTATTTACGCTAAATACATTTATCTTGTGCGCTTTTCGACCATAATGATTTAGAAAAATGTGCTTTTCCATGAACTAAGTCGGCCCCGCCAATCACAGGAAGCGAACAGGAAAGAAAAAATACGCGCACCAAAAACAACTAACGCATAAATTAAACAAGATGTTGAGAGTCTCGTGACATTTTTTCCATTATCTTCTGGAAAAAGTTGTTGGTTCCTGAAATTATGTGTAAGATCATTTTTTATGCTTAGTGCATCAGTACACACAGAGTGTGTGACACACAACGGAGTGGCTCAACGTGTTTTTGTCACTTTCGTAGTACATATTATTTTCAAAGCATCCGAAAAAAAATACCTAATATCAACAGCACCTCACAAATTTTCGTCTAGTTCTTCATGTTGTTCATCGTTCTTCTATTACCAATTTACTTCCGCCATATCTCATCAATCAAAATGATTAGTAACAACGATGAAGACGGCGTTGGCTTCAATGGGATGTTCAACACTCGAATACCATCATACTTGTTTGTTTATTTGCCTACTTAAACATTGATTATATCTTAAGGGCGATGGATGCATGAAAGAGAGAAGACAGTCAGTCAGTGGCATTTTCCATGTGGTCTGTAGATGATGGTTTTTTGGGGTGAAAGACAACACAAGCATTCCATTCTCTAAGTGAACGAGTTTGTTTCTAGAAAATTTTCGACGTTCTTTTCACATGTCAAACAATTTGTCATGAGAATGAAATTTGGTATGTCGACCATTCAAATTGGGAATGAAGTAGTAGAACGCATAAGTGAACGGATGTTTGTTTTTGTCATATCAAAGAAATTCATCGCATACGCATCGCAAATTTTTGAGGTCGATTCGATCACACGTGCGTGTACAATTTCATCGGGAAGCATACAAAAACAGATAGGGTTATAAGGAAGAAAGAGATCGAGAAAGAGATAAATTGTTGGAAAATGAGCAAGAGAAAGAGTCAAACGTGTATTTGATTGCTTTTTGCGTAGTAAATAAATAATTTAGACCATTAATTTTTCAGTGGGTTTGTTGTTCCTACTTGGTCCGAAGGGAATAGATTTCGATGGTTTTAAAATCACTTCCGTCACTTGTTTGTGCCAGTTCATAAATCTCTCTTTACCGATTTACAGACAGCTTTCCATTAAATGCCTGTTTCGCATTTCTTCTTGAACATACATGTTCCCCTGCTGATAAGCTCTTGTCTAAAAAAAAAGTAAGGCATTTAAAGTGAAGGAAAGCACACCAGCACCCAATGGATTTCCGCTTAAGAAGCTTCCAATTATTAGCATTTTTCATGATACATTTCATTTCACATGAAATCAAATAAATTGCAGACGAATTCTTCGTCAATCAAACACCAAGTACCAAGCAGAAGAGAAAGAAGGCACACGTGAATTAATTGATGCAATCAATCGAGTAATAGACGCGCGTTCGATGTGTCCTATTGACTTGTGAACAATAGATGTACATAAAATTGGTCGCTATTCTCGCACACCGCATTCATGGAATTGAGGTTATTGCGTGGGGCTGATTAATATTGAATTCGAATTGAAAAGGTTTCGGTGTTTCGCGAGCGTATGTAGGTGAGCAAGGGTTTGACACTTTTGTGTGTCGAATTCACCGGTTTTCGGTTTGCAAATGTGTCATGAACAACTGACGTACCAACGCACATGCAATAATGTTTAAGCCTTCGGCCATATGATGAGCATATTAAAATTCATTCAGCTCAAAATCATCCGAATAATTTACCGACTTGAAAACACATAATAACCGACATAAATGTCACACACACACACATATTGCAAAAGATGGGAAGGAGAGGAATGAGAAGACTGGAGTCTTTTTGGAGCTGGATCTCGGTTACCAACCGTCTGCGGATGACGATAGCGCAAAATATGTGTGCGTGTGCAAAAAAGATGCTATTACGGAAGAATCCATCATGAATGTTTGAATATGCGTTTTTTCCATCATATCGAACGATCGGTTGTGTTGGGTTTTCTCTATTTTTAACCAAGGAAAAAGTCGCTACCGCACACATTAACATTATTGGTACATGGCAACGACTTTTGAATTCGTTTATTGAGCTCTATTTATAAAAGACGGTTATTTTTGGCAAGAGTAGAAAGAACACAACGGAGTCGATTGTTTGAATAGAGAAACATGTAGACTCTTCATACCTTCTCGTTTTTAGCGATAATTCAATTCGCTGCCACAGTGAATGACCTGACAATTCACGACCAAACAATTACAACCAATCTAAACTTACCTATTTTGTATCTACCAAAGTCAGCGGGTATTTGACAATGTAATAAATTGAAATGTGCTATACTTTTGTTGAACAACAAAAAAGAAATCCCATCGAAAAAAAAGGGATGCAAACGAAAATCGGAAGAAAAAAAATAAGATCTCGTGCCAAGTGCCATGACATCGTGAATCAATCTTGGCTCGTGGTTTCATTGTTATTATTGCGACGCATTTTCAGAAGCTCACCAAATTCACTAACAATAGTTTGGAAGCGAAACAATTCATGCACATTGAACTTGGTCTGAATTTTTTTCTTCTTCTTCGGTTGCTATTTTTGCGTTGTTATTGTCGTTTGGGGCCGCGCGTGTACAGAAATATATAAACAGTATGGCATGAATTCATACGGAATGGTCTTGATGATGTTTATGACAATATCATAATAATGCTGCAGACAATAATGCTGTGCTGCTGATAAGCATTGAATCCAAACTGTTTATTGCTCGAAGCAAACGACCGACCGAACGAACGGAGAGTTTGGCTAAGTTACCACCGGAAAAAATAATAATAATGAAAGTATTGTGCTAACACTCTTATCGCACTCATTTAAGAATCCAGATTAATAGAAAGGGACTTCTGATTGAGTTATTGTCTATTTTTCGTGGACAAAGCACAAACATATTTGACGCATTTGTTTTTCCACAATTTTCGTCAATATTAACATTGAATCGAGCTTCCATTTCGCGTCTCTATCTAAATCGCATTGACTGGAGTCGCATTGACTGGAACTTGCTTTGACTCGAATCGCCACGCCTTGAATCACTTTTCGCTTCGTCTATGGATTACCGTATTTATTGCATAAGCATAAAACTTTTGGTAATTTCGACATCACATGCACCATGAGTGTTCAGATAATAAGTCTCATTTTCTGTCTCTTGCGAACAAAAATGAAATCAACCAATATAAACACTAATAAATCTCATTCGACTCTAATTTTTCATAAATATCTAACTTTTTCCCTCTCTCTCTCTCTTTTTCTGTTTACTTTCCATTGCTTGACACGGACGCCTAATGGATTTCATTGCATTGGGCCGTATAAATTGGACCGACCGGTGTTTATGTGTTTGTTGTGTGTATTCAGCAATGGTTGTGAGATTTATAACACGTCGTTTCATCGGTGAATATGATCCGAACCTGGAAAAAGTCTACTCGTTCAACACAATCATGGATAATGAGGCGGTATTGTTTGAGATTTTAGACGCCAAATCAGGTCAACTCAATGTAAGAACATCTTATTATCATCATCAAAACAATCTGTGTTTACACATTTTTCACCCATTTTACGCACGTAGTCCTCTTTTTTCGATTCTTTTTTATTTCGTTCGTCGCCGACATTGTTACGCGCTTGTCCTTCGCCTAAATAAATGATTTTTTTTTATAAAGATTCATTATGCCGGTCTTTTAATGCATTCTTTCTTTTTCTTTTGACTGATAGGAAAGTGACATTGCGAATCTTGAATCAAACATTAGATGGGCAGACGCTTTTATCCTTATGTATTCAGTAACCGATAAGTGCAGCTTTGATGAATGTAATCGACTGAAGTTTTTGATTAATTATAATAAACGACGCAAAAAGATTGGATCAAATGGCAAAGTAAGCTCTATGGACGGCTTATTGTGATTTGTGTCTCTCATTTTTTTTTCCGTATGTCGTCGCATTGTTTATCATTTTGTGACTTGTTTATCCCGAATAGGACAACAGCTGTGATGTGCCCGTCATGCTGGTGGCGAATAAAATTGATCAATATGGTGATCGAATGGTGCTGGTGGAGGATGGGCAAAGACGTTACCGCGAAATTGGTTGTGTTGGGTTTCGAGAGATCTCAGTGCGTGAAAGCATTGAACAGGTGAGATTACATAATCAACTGACACTTTTTTTATAAAAGAAATGTTTTTCATTGTCTCAAAATCTCCTTGAGAAAGTCATTTGATTCTCTCCAGCGCAAGAAAAAAATAATCGATGATGGAACGTCGTAAAAAGTTGCATAAAATATTCTATTTCCAATGATTGGCATGAATATGAGCTTAAATATAAAAGTTGACTAAATTTTCTTGACACTATTTCTTCTTCTCTTCCCCAATGGCATATTTTATCACGTATAGGTTTGGGGTGTTTTCCATGATATTTGTCAAATGTGGCAAGTTTTCTCGAAATGTCCAAAATTGAAGCGGTCAACGAGTGAGGTGCAAACGAGTGCCGAAAGTATAGCTAGCCCAGAATCAACAATTTGCTCCATTTTCGATAATACGATGCGAGTGGAGAAACGACGCTCATTCCTAATTGGCAACTGGACGGAACGCAGTCCCGACGAATGTGATGAGGGAAAGGGTCACGATTCGCATACAAACGGTAAAACAGATGCACCATTTCGAGAACGTGCTTCAACCGATGGTACAATATTTTCACGACCACGACGATGGCATTATCCGGCTCGAGTATCGGTGGTTTCACATCCGGCACGCATCGAACGTCGCATGAGCATTTCGATGCGTGGCAGCAACGCCAGTTACTAAACATTAATTCAATCATTTTCACTTTCTAGATCATAAATGCGAATTATACCATTTTATATAAACTACAGCATTTTTTTTTTTTGTAAAATTCAAGAAAAAATCATTGGATGTTCCAAGGTCATGTGATGTATTTTATTCATTGTCAATCTGATTGTCTTTCAAATGCAGGAAAAATATAAATGAACGAAAAAAAAAGCGAAAACAATTGTTGTTTTGTTGATTCAATTGTTTTTTTTTTATTACTAAGTTCTGATGAGTGTGGAGCGCTTTGTAGAGCGCTTGGGTAAGTACAAGTGCATATGTGCTAAATGGACAATTTAGTAAATATTATTCAGTGATTTTTATCAAACAAGTGATTTTGGGATTGTGTTTTGAATAACAAATTCGATAAATATATCAAATGTTCATGTTTACATGTTATTCATGCAATACGTGCGTAACTTATGCCCTGATAAGATAAATTCCACGAAACAAAAATTATTGATTAACCACAATCAACGTCATATTTTAATTGAAACATTCCAAAATGACAGTTTCCGTTTGATGCTCGTTGAATTTTACATCACGATTTCGCTGTGAAGGCGTTATCACGAATAAAATAAAAACACACACCGACTGTCACAATTTTATGCGCGCAATCAATGTATTTTCAATGTCAGCTGTCAATCGCATCACAATGTTTTGACGCTATCAACGATCAGATGCGATGCGCATATAATAAATCGATACAAAAAGAAAAGTTTTTGCACGAGACTAGAATCTAAAATCGAATGACCAACTGACAGCTTAGTAAGCAGTGCTTATAAATTTTGTCTTTATTGTCGACTCCGATTGGGAAAGAAACATAACAAGTACCACAACAACAAACAGCTGGGCATCATCATTCATTTAATCTCTCTGTCGCAAGCAACGTGACATCAACAATATTCCACTTACTCATTCGCACTCACTTATGAGTACTTGGGTTTCTTTTTAATTTTTTAATTTTTTTTACCGAGCACCACTTTTGTGTGTTTTATTTGTTTGGCACGGTATTCAAGTGGCCACTAAATGAACAATTTTGTTTTGTCAACGAAATGT
>NW_022595248.1:2777031-2812269 GCF_009176505.1 Sitodiplosis mosellana | reverse complement strand
ATTTAGAGTTCGAATAATTTATTTTGTCAAATTTTTGTTTTTGCACAAATTTTCGTTTATAACTTTACAATCACACTACATAGACAAATATTGCCAAAGACAAAAACAAAGAATGAACATTGACGAATAAAAATTCTCTTCGAAGCAATGTGATCCGATGTACGGTTTACGTTCCACAGGTGTTCAAATTTTGCCCGTCTAGAGGCGGTTGTATGCATTAGAGGGTTAAATATGAATGAAACGAGTTTGCGAAGCAATTTATCAAATACTTTGCGAAACATTATCAAAACTTTATTCATAATTCGTTCGAACTGGTTTTATTTGGTTGATATAAGCACTTTTTAACATAAGGTAGATTGAGGTACAACATTAGATAATATCATCATGTTGTTTATTTGGCCTGTGGTTTTTTTTCTGATTAAATTTCGACTGATTTGGACTTATCGACTACTAGGGGGAAAGAACTGAGTAAATGAAAATATAAATATTCTAAATAATCGCATATTCTACCGAGTTTGGATCAATACGCGTCAATGCGTGTCAATGCGCTTAATAACTAGCTGCGAATGCATGCAAATATGGTCAATGAAATGTGCGTATTTGCAACTTTCATTCGTGCTCGCCACGAACGAGACGAAGCAACAGAAGAAAACCACAACAATAACACTACGGAACGCAGTGCAAATGCCTGTGAATATTTGTCAATACGTGTCAATAAAGTAAATATACCAATAGTTCTTTTCCCCTAGATCGACTACTGTTTTCATTGAATTTTTTTCGGTCACGTTTCTTGAAATAGAGTGGAACCGGAGAAGGTGTGTCCCTTAAACTCGAACCGAATCAATGAATAGCAATTAAGACTGATAATCACAATTCTCACGATACTCTTATCTCATTACTAGAACTATCTGCACAGACCACTCACTCAATAAATGATTGAGTCTGGGCAGTTTATTTGAAAAACGAGATTGAACATTGGGAAATTAGCTGTTTTCAACACTTTTATGGTCTAGCAAATTTTAATATTTCACAGAATTTGCGTTTCGATGAAGTTGCAATTCAATTTAATTACATTTCGAGGAAATTCGAATGTGAAATTAATGTCAACTTTAGATCAATCCAAGCAATTATTGTTCTGTCTCAGTTTTATGTAGAGGTGTCAATCGAACAAATTTCGAAAAAAAAAATTCAGAATTTCGACCTGAAATGTTCGTGCAGCCTCGCTGATCGTCTGTACAAATAGATAGGAAACGTCAAACAAGAACAATGAAGCGGCACCTGGCGACTGGTTGGAGAAATAGAGAATCATGTACATAGTTTGCTATAACAAGTACGCGTCTGTGTTAGTTCAAGCGTTGAAAGTATGACATATTGCACTTAGTCCCTAGGTGCCGCTGTATTGTTTACTGTGTTCGTGTTTGAAAAAAATTTTTGTTCGAAATTGTTCGAAACGTACCCAAAAAAAATTTGTTCGAAATTTGTTCAATTGACACCTCTAGTTTTATGTAGAAATATCGATCAACTCGATTCGCTTTTGATACATATTCGTTCTGCTGATTGATTTTGCTGCTTTTGTACTCCGCTCACATTGCTCTCACTTGGCCGATCGTTTACTTCATACATGAATCGTAAGTGTGTTACTCGTCAAATAACAACATTCTTTTCACTCGCGATTTTTCCTTCCGTGACAATTTCCGTTTGAATGAATTTCTTCACGAAATATGAACATTTCAGGTACCAAAATAAGAGTAAGATAAAAGCATACATCGTCCGAAGTCCACCTTTTTGTTCGGAAAACTTACATAAAAAACCAAATGACTGCCATTAATTTGGTTAAAATATGTCCGAACTTTCGTCCAAATGTTTGATTAATGTCAATGGGTTGATAGATTTGGGTTGTATGCTTTAGCTTATAAAATGTATAATACATACATTTATCTATATAGATGATTGAATTAAATCCAATTAAAACAGCTGTTGGGAAACACATTTAGCGCGCTCGCACGTTGAACTCATTCAAAGCGACACCTCAATGAACCAGTTCGAAGAGATGAATAAAAAGTAGTAGTTAAAAGACATTCTATTGGATATTGCATAAAAGCGCACACACACACACACACACACAAAGTTTGAAAATCGAACGTTAATTCGACCTTGAAGTAACTGAATCGTCTTCGTCTCTCAGATATGTTTGGCGAAGCGTGAAATATCCGGTAAATACCACGTTTAACGAAGTGTAATTGCGTGAAGGAATGTGGCTACTAAAATTTCTTGACACTTGTACGAATAGAAGTCGCTTTGTGTTAGCGACTAACAAAATTGACGATTATTTATCAAATGACGGTACATTTCCATTTAGCTGAATGCAAAAAGAGACATGTTCAATGTATAAAACCGCATTCATTCGGTTTGGATGCTTTATGAAATAAAATGGAGGCTCTTTTAAGCTGATAAACCGTCTGATTATCAATTGGGCTTATGAGGACATAATTCATACCGTTATTATTGCCGAACGAAAGAGAGAAGGAAAAAAAACCGAGAGAAGTGGCACATTTCATGCCATTGATCTAGTTGAGTGGATGGTGGTCCGACATTAATATAATGCAATTGAGCTTACCCAATTTGTTTCTTAGTATTCATTTACAGCATACTATTATTCAAAATATGAGTCGATTTGTTGTTGTTGACATAAGTTGTACGATTACGCGATATTGTGATGAATGTATTTGGAGAGAGAGAGAGAGAGAGAGTATGATCACGTCATAGCATGATTGAAAATAGAGCGGCAAAAAAGCGTTGAGAAGTTATCAACGTGCAAAATGACGCATAGTCCATGGTGAAGTACGTGTGCCGTACATGACATACACACTGGCAAAAGTTCACGAAAAAAATTGCATGAAACATCAAATGAGTTAAGTCAAAGAAGAAAAAAAAAACCGACAGGCAAGCAGAACAAAATCAAAACGGAATAATTCACACGCGATCACTTGTTTTGGTGTCTATTTTCGCATCGATGGAGCAACAAAAGATATTTGCGATATGTGTTGTTTGTGGCAAGAGCGGGTAGCATACAATCAATTCATGATTTTGCTCGTTTTTCATTCGTCTATCAATACATACACAGACACGGTCTCGATCGGACTGCCACTCTCTGAAAACAACGTCGCCCTGGCTCTCTCTCTCTCTCTATCAGCACAAATAAAACCCCACAGTGAAGATCAAATGGCGTTATTCGAACGTTGAAGTGTTAAGAGAGATAAAGTGACAAACGTGTGCGAGCTCAAGCCAATTTACTTTTTCGTTTCTGCGATATTAAGGAGAAGAAAAAAAATAATCACCAAACCAAAACCGAAACAAACCAACAATGGAAACGACGTTACGATAAATTCATGCATTGAATAAAAATAATAACATGAATTTTTTTTTTTTTTTGCTTAAAGTATTTACATCCCGGAAGTATTGTGATTTTTATTTAGTCAGGTGAAAATTGCCATTGACTATACGACATATTACGAGCAACAAGTCGGTATTCGCATTTTAAGCCGCACGTGATTCGCATTTTAAGTTGTTTTTTTTTAGTTTTTATAACAAAAAGTGATGTACATCAATTTTACAACAAAAATCGACCAGATTTTAAATTAGCAATAGATGAAATATTTATTTTAAATCCAAACGAAAAGGAGAAAAAAATCAAAAGTAAGTTTTTTTTTCAGATACTTTTCCGTATGTCTGTAGTGTATAATTTTCATTCAACGTCATTTTTTATGCAAAAAAGTCGCTTGTTTGCGTGATCGAAGTAATGCGATGATGAGATTTTTTAAAATTATTATCAAACTTTAATTTAATGACTCAATAGTTTTGTAATATTTCTCATTCAAACGACGGTGAAATTCATGTGGCAGACGTCGCAAGTGATAAGAATTGAAAAACCTAACGAAAAACAAATGTATATCAAATGAGTGTTGATGTTGATCGACTCAAAAGTTTGCGAAACAAATGAAACTTCAATTTTTGTGCTCAGTTCTTCAATTTTTAAATAAATATTAAATTGGGATTAATCGTATGAGCTTTTTTTCCTCCAAAAATAACTGTTTTGTTTACAATTCCGCAAAAAAAAAACTTTATTTAACTTGTTGTTTGCTATTTCGACCTTTTTTTTCTTTGTCGCCGTCGATGTCTAAATTCGAATTTGCGTTGCTAATTATTTCATACAAACATTCAAACGTAATACGTACACAATTGATAATAGCGATTTATTTTTATGTCAAAGAAAAAAAAAATGCGCTGCGTCAGTCATTTACCCCCAGTTTGAATTTTTCTACTTGTGCGTAGAGCATAAGTGTATCAGCATCATGCGCGATTATCATGCAAAACACACACAGCGCGGGCCACACAGCACAGTGGGAAAGTGCACAAGTTCAAATTCTTATTTTAAAATCGAAGCCCCTTTAAATTGACGAAGTCATTCGCGGCTTCCTAGACTGATTAAGCCGTCATTTTAAACGATAGCTCATTATTCAATTCGAGCCATAGTCGAAAACGTGTTTGCAACATCATGATTACACACGATAAATAGTTTTCTAATCAAATTAAAGATTGAAAATAATGATTCGGACGATTAGGCTCCTAACGTTCATTGCGATGACCACAACGACGAACGTGAACACGTTCTGTCGCAACGTCCGCCAATTCGCCGAAAAAAAAACGTTTTTCACATTCTATTGCTTGTTGTTGTTGTTAGTTCGGTGATTTTGTTTTCACTTGTTGAATGAATGACACGCTCATTGCTCAGTACTATTTCTTACGTAATTAGACACGTCTGAGAGCGAGAGAAGAACAGAGAGAAGAAAAGAGATCAATTTGTCATTGTTTAGCATTCAACACACAGCTCAGTCGTAATCCTTGGACATGAAAATTGCTTATTGTTTGCATTACATAACTTTAAATTGATTGAGCCGATGTTTTCGACTACAAATTGAATGCGCGCGGCCGAGTAATTTTAAATTATCGCATCGTTTCATCTTTCAGCAATTGATATCGTTTAGCATGTTGTTGCATACTTTTAGGCTATTCTTGGGCAGAGTTCGCACTGTGGAGGCATATTGAATTGTCTGAAAATCAAAGATGACTTTAGCGCATCCGAGTATTTGTGTTGTTTTTTGTTTGTTTTTTTCTTCGTTATACTTTACCATTTTGGTAAAAAAAAACTTTGTATCAATATTTTGTGTAACATAACAAAGAACAGTTTTTGAAAAACCACATTTATATTAGTAAAATATGAAGAAAAAATCCCCAAAAGTAGAAATTGCGTATTATTGCGAAATTGAGCCAATGCGCGTAATTACTAGGTGCATATGACCTCACAATGCGAATACCGGGGGCAGAAAATGTAACCTCTTCTTCGTTATGTTACACAAAATATTATTTAAAAAAAATCCTGGCCAAAAAGCTAAAGTAGAACGACAAAACAACAAAAATACTCGGGTGCGCTGTAGCTCACTTGAGTGTGCTAAAGTCATCTCTGCTGAAAATCTTATACGCGAATCGGTTCGAATTCAATTGTTCCCGACTTCTACTCCAAATGCGTAATTCATAAACTCTCGGCACACTTTACAATTACAGGGGCAACGCTTGCAAAACTTTCCGAAAGTTCATTAAAATGCAGCGAATGAAAACGACATAGGAAATGTGTGTGTTTGACAAGCAGCGATTATCTCTGTTTTATTGGGAGTGTTTTTTCCTCATTTCAATGTTTTTTTTCTTTTTCATCGTATGCTTACGAGAATGACCTATAATCGATAAAGGAAAACAAATCGTTGTGATAGCAAATACCCCCGTTCGTCAGTTGGGACGCAAACATTGCACAATCTTTATATATTCCGCCTGTTTGCATTGTCGCTTTACCCTTTGTATAATCTCGCGCGTCAATCAGCTGCTTATCGATAGTTCAAAGAAATACTAAATCCAAGGCATGGAAAATAGAGAATGGGACTCCAATTACTTATTTGCAAATACAACAGCAATTCGACGACAAATTTAAATCAATGTGTCGCCTTATCTCACTTTCAGTCACCTACGGTTTTCGTTCGTACAAAATCGTCTACATAAGCCGACCGAGATAATTCATTGTGTGAACCATATTCACAGTCCATTGACTACGTTTTGATAATCCATTCCGATTGCTCGACGCACATACACGTGCTGTACCATTTTTCATGTGTGTATAAAATTCTTGGCAAAAATTCATTCACAACATCGAAAATCGACGAATTTCTAAATTTATCCATTTACTTATCGTTGTCCCGTGTTTTTTTTCTCGTTTTGTTTTGATTACAGTGAGTTTGGCAGCTGTCATTTCTGTACTTACGTTCAGTAGTTGTGTTTTGTTGGCGATAGAAGGAAGAGCGATGGCTAAAACTGTGCCTACTGTTAGAGACATTGAACAGATCAATGACGTTTTGTCATCGTAAGTTGACCCAATTTCATTCTATTTCCGATGTTTCGAATCTACTTTGGATTCTCCACAATTTTTCATTGAAAAATTCGATGAATTTTTATTAACACTTGCGAAAAAAAAAATTCCATTCACAATTTGACAGCTACATTGGAAAAGATGACAAGTTGGCGTTGTTGTTGGATTTCGATGGAACATTGTCTCCATTAGCTCCACATCCTAGTTTGGCGGAGATTGATCCAGAATCTGAGGCTGCGTTGAAAAATCTAGCAACCAATCCAAATACGTATTTGGCGATAATTTCGGGACGGTCGGCGGAGGACGCGCGTGAAAAAGTGAAATTGGAGAAGATTACGTATGCCGGTAATCACGGATTGGAAATCATTTTCTGGAATAAATCGCGGTATCACCATGAGATTGACGAAGAAACGCGTCAAAAATACGAAAAAATGGTCACTGAACTTGAAACGAGCGTAAGTGACAAGGTCTCACTCTCTCTCTATTTCTCTGTTTTCGGCCTTTGTTTGAAGACTAAAGCGATTTTTATTTATTTAATTATATTTTGACTGACACAGTTGGGAGGTAATGGCGCCTGGGTTGAAAATAAAAAGCAATCGTTAACATTTCATTATCGTGATGTACCCGAAGTTGATCAACCGACGTACAAAGCCCGTGCGACCAGTATAATTGAGTCATATGGATATGTTGCGAATGCAGCTCATGCGGCCGTCGAGGCAAAACCGCCCGTAATATGGAACAAAGGTATGTTTGCCGATGACAATGAGACGAAAATTCATTTGCATAATAAACACGGCAATAAAAACCGAACGCTTCATTTTATGTATCCACGGCTGAATCACAGGTGAAGCAGCGTTATACATTTTGCGTGAGGAGTTTGGCGATAATTGGCCCGAAAAAGTGAAAGTAATTTTTGCCGGTGATGACACCACCGATGAGGATGCAATGAAGGTACATTTTTTTGTTTAATTTTTTCTCTCGTTGATTTTCGTCCGTACCCAGCAAATTATAATTGATGATATTTATGATGACAGGCATTAAAGGGAGACGGTCTCTCGTTCCGAGTGTCAAAACGATCGGAGATTGAAACGTACGCCGACTATCGTGTTCCATCGACGAAGACGATATCGTTGATTTTGCAATGGCTTCAAGACAACATGAACCAAGTATAAATGGAGCAACAGTTTTTTTTTATCATCTACAAGCTACAGAGAGCTCTGGAGAAAAAATACATTTCGTAGAACAAACACAATACAACAAAGAATTAGCATAATTTATTTCATTACCCAGTTACCATCCCTGCATGTTTAATTCATAATTTTGTTCCATTTTTATTTTTTCTCCGAATTTTTCACCAACTAATTGGTTTTTTTCATTCGTTCGTTCGTCTTCTTTTACTCTTGTTCAACGCTATTTGTACAGTGTACAAAAATAAATATGCGTATCATATGACGTCTCATAGCAATAAAAACAAACACCGAAACGAATGTGTCGAGTCAACAGTGTTGACAGATAGTAAACTGAAAAAGAAATTTTGTTCAATGGTTTTTTTTTTCATAGATGGATAGACTATAAAGTTCCTCATAGGGTTGCTAGTCTCTGTATAATATCGAAATTATTTATCGTCGCACATTTTAATTTTCATATCGAACCGTGCTATCTCAATCGATAGCACGAAGACACACCGCCGTAGATATACGTAAGCTTATATGTTTAGGCACACAGAACAAATGCCAACCAAATGTGTAGTTGTAATAATAAATTTATCGACGAATAGTTCAATGCTTGTGTATGTACCTTATTTGCCTATTTGTTTTCTAAGTACATATTGGTTTGTCAATGCAAAAATCGTCGAATGTGTTTATGATTGACATTTTATAGTTGACTTGATGTCATCGATAGAAAGAGGCTCTTTCAAAAAGCAGACAAATAAAGCTCATTCAATGACGAGCGAATCGATGGCTGATCTGAATGACATAACAATGGAATGGAGACATAAATGAAAATGAAGAAATAGAAGAAGAAAATACCATTTCTATCTAGCAATCCATTGACATGTAATTGGAGAATAATAATACAAACAACAAACACACCAATAAAACACTTTATTATTACAAAGTGTAATATTTTTCTGCCTTCTCTCTTTGTGCACGGCACAATACCGCGCGACAATCACACAAGCAAACGCTTCGTTAATTGTCTATTTATTTTTCTAATGACCGCATCGGAAAAAAGCGGGTTACAAAGCAAGACAAACTTTTCTCTTCTAATGACATAAACTAACTGTGACAGCTACAAATCGTACGCTGGTTATATTGCGTCGTGACTCGCGAGCATTACACTCGCCAGTTGCGACAATGTAACACGGTTACATTGAAATGCATCAAATGAATTCAAAACAACATGCGCGATTTTATCGCAACGTGTAGAAAAAATTATGGAGCATTATTATGCATGGAATCGGATGGTAAGTACTCTATTTTTGATATAGCTGACTAAACACATTGCTATTCCAAATTCGAACAGTGCTATCGAATTTCAAAGTCAAATTTTGCTGTATATCGCCACTTGTATATATCGATGAGAATTGAGTGATTGCGACGGAAAATATGTAAATTTTTCGACTGATGGAAATAAAACGCATTTTTTTTTGCCGTTAGTCATAACAGGCTGTGATTAGAATTTATTCATTGAATGGAAAGAATCAAATGAGAGAATCTAGAAAAAGGGAGAATGAACATATCTCATCATTCTCCCTTTTTCTAGATTCTCTCATTTGATTCTTTCCATTCAATGATTAAATTCTAATCACAGCCTGTAATGACTAACTATAACTTAATTGGGAGTACTTTCAATTGTCAGCGCCAACTTGAATGACGAGCAAAGAAAGGAAAAAAATTAAAAAAGAAAAAGAAAAAAATTAAGCAAAAAAAAACACGTCAAAGAACCAAAAGATCAGATGAAATAGCCCGAAAAACTCCGTTTTTGTTGTTGTTGTTGATGTTGATGTTTTTCATTTATTAATATTTCATTTTTTGTAATCAGTTTTCTTTACATAGACGTCTGTCTTGTGTTTGCATACATTCTCTTTAATTAAATTTAATTCATACATACATAGTTTGTGTATATTATAGCGAGTTGATTTCCATGTGTCTCACACATCGAGCGCAAAACGAAAGTGACGACGGCAGAAAAAAATTATTGTATTTTTTTTTTATAGAGTGGAATATAACCAACAATATTCTATTGGTCATTTTCCACTAATTCAATTCAACAGATATTGTTTTTTTTCGTTTTCACAAAAATTCGGTGTATTTTTTTCCTCCTGAAATGATATTGGTGAAAATGATATATTGGTGTGAAACTGATTGTGCACCGCAAGCCACGCGAAATGTGTACAATGCAGTTCCATTGAAAATTAGCAACAATTATTTTTTTTCTCTCTTCATTCATTCAATTTTCAACATAATTCGTCGCATCAGCGTGAACAATTAATTGGTTTGTTGTTATTAAATCAATTCTAATGGTGTCAAATGACCTCGATTTCAATTGGTTTTAATTAGCGAAATTAATTTATTGTTATTTTTTTTTGATTTTTTTTTTTGTTTTATTTAAATTACTAATATTAAAATTGTATCCATTCAATATAGTTTTTTTGCTGTGTTTTTTATCTTCTTTTGAAAACCGGCATACGTTTGTTTTTTTCTCTCTTTAAATTGGTCTACATTCGTGCCTATCAATATATGGAATAATGCAATTGTTTTCTTCGGTGAGAAGCAGGATGGTTCTTATATTCTCCTTCTTCCCATTCCTCTCTCTCTCTCTCTGTGTGTGTTCACTTAACTACAAATAACAAATAGTGTTTTTCTTTCTTTTTATTCGCCGTTTATTATTTAGATCTCATTTCTCTTTTATTATTTTGATTATTTCAAACCTAAACAAATTGCATTGAAAAACCGGCAAACAAAATATTTCTCATAAATTCTAGAAAATATAAAATAAAATTCGGAGAAAAACTAGAAAATTCTCTCTCTCAGTTTATATCAAGGTGTTTTTGTTGTTGTTTTTTCTGTTATGTTTTTTTTTTCTGGATAGGGAAAATTGTGTTTTTCTTTTCTTTTCTAGGAAACGGCTTCAACGGATGAAATGTATAATTTTTTTTTTTAGTTATTTTTTAGTTGCAAAAAAAAAACAACAAAATCGCGTATGTATCTGGTGCTGGGGTAGAAACGGAAAATTCACTGGCAACACTGTCTGCGCACTGATTCGGCTGAGACGGGTTTCACATCGATCGGTTCGACGGTTGGCCGAATGACATCGCCTTCGGGTGGATCACGGATTTGCTTTTGCGACACAATACGATAAATTTCGGTGAGTATATTCTGGAACGCAGCCTCAACATTCGTTGAATCGAGTGCCGATGTTTCGATGAAATTTAAACCATTTCGTTCGGCAAATGATTTTGCCTCTTCCGTTGGCACGGAACGCAAATGTCGTAAATCGCTTTTGTTACCAACCAACATTATTACTATATTTTGATCGGCATGATCGCGCAGTTCGCGCAACCAACGTTCGACATTTTCGTACGTTAAATGTTTTGCAATGTCATAGACGAGCAGTGCACCAACGGCACCACGATAGTATGCCGATGTAATTGCTCGATATCGCTCTTGACCAGCTGCGGGGCACGATGATGATGATAATGATGAACCACAGCAACAACATAAATATTGTGCAGCACGCCATAGAATGACACACGAACAATGCACAGCAATCATACACACCGATACATCCACATGGAAAAGAAGCGAAAAGAAATGAAGAGAAGAGATAGAGAGAGAAAGAGAACAAAAACAAAAACATTCAATGAATGTGCAACGATAGAGATTATTGTAGAATGGACAAAGTGGAAGAAAAAAAAAACTAATAATTAAAGGAAGTTCCGTATTATCAACAATCGATTGACACTTCCAACAAAACACTCACCAGTATCCCAAATTTGGGCTTTTATCGTTTTGCCATCGACTTCAATGCTGCGCGTCGCAAATTCTACACCAATTGTTGATTTTGATTCCAAATTGAATTCGTTCCGTGTGAATCGTGATAGCAAATTACTTTTACCAACGCCCGAGTCACCAATTAATACCACTTTGAACAAGTAATCATATTCGTCATCTCTGGTAGCCATTTTTAGAACTTCGTTTCTTTCGTGTGTTTTCTTTTTTTTTCTTGTCGTTTACTTTGCCTTGGATTTGTAGTGTCACTGATTTCAGCTACTTGACCCGCGCCTATTCTTATTCACTGCACAAATACACAATAACACAAATTGCAATGATTAAATTGATATATTAAATTGATGGGAAAAAAGAGATAGAGAGAGAGAGAGAGAGAGAGAGAGAAAAAGTGACGAATTCACAAAAAGGAAGACGTACGAAATAAATCGACGATTTTGCTTACGGGGAATGGAATCGAAACAAACAAAAAAATTTAATTCAATTCACACTGGCGAAATAGATCGAGTGAAAAAAGGGGGAGGATTGTTGAATATTCTCTTCGGTACTAGTTTTTTCTTCTCTGTATTTCACTCTAGCGAGCCTCACACTATGTTACTGTGTCTGTAATTGGAAAATTTTGTTCGGGATTATTTTCACTCACTGATATGATAAAATTAATGTGTAAAATTTGCCTATGCTCACTTTCAGATCGACAATAAAATGGCTTTGTTCGCGTGTACTGTATATTTTTGTATGCGAAATAAAACTGAAATATAATTAAGTCGACATAACACACAACTATGACCAACTTATTTTTTTCTTCTTTTCTTTCTTTCTTTTCGTTTCTTCTACTGCTGGCTGGCTACTGCATCTGCTTCTTCTTATTCCTTCTCTTTCTTCTTTATGTGTGTTTTGACAAAAGTTAGTCATCAGAAAAAGTATGAACGTCACCACGTATGAATCGCTTCCCATTTGTTACAGTGTGTGGAGACTTGAGTTGTTGGCACATGTGAAACGTCATGGAACTACGGCGAACTATTGAAAATTGTATGGGATCATAGCTTTATGTGAGCGTTGAGGTTATGTACCACTTGAATTAAACCAACCGAAACGGAATGGAATATGTTGATGCTGTGCATTTTCGTTGGAATTTTATGTCAGTGCACGACACAGTGCTGATGTATTGGTGAGCTGTGTGTGTGTGTGCGTCACAAGACTGTGTGAGAATGAGACCAACGCTATTTCATCGTATTGTTATCGTTTCACAAAGTCGACCCACCGACAAGATAGATATAAGCAACAATCTCATATATCGTCGAATTGCTTTTCATTGTAAACTCAAACACTGCACCCGTCGATCATTGGAGACTTCCATGAGATTCACTATTCAAATATGTAATTTAAATGAATCATCTAACTATTAAACGATAATTTTCATTTGAAGCGCTTATTTTCGACAAATTCCTGATGTATGACTTACTGCTATAAATAAAACACCCAATCTTCGATATATAACATTCGATGACTTGTTCAAAAAAAAAAGCTTTATTTTAAAGTTAAAAAACAAAAAATAATAATCATTAACTGTAAAAAGAAAGAAAAACTGCTGACGGCCGAAGGCTGTGGCGCATCAGACACAATTTGTGACGGGTAAACATTAGCATGAGACGTGATCAATTGCATGTAAAATTTCATGTGACTTAAAGTCGTCGTTATCAATGCGAAATCGTCGAAATGTCCGATCGAAGTTACGTTCAATTTGCAGATAAACATTTTCGATTGAGTAAACACGTTCGAATTGTTCAATCCAAATGTCACGCGGTAAACTCGTCAGCTGTCCATTGATATTAAACGAAGCCGTTCCGTTGGCAATCATGCGCAACTTAATCTGGAACCAAATGTATTCGAATGGATCGAGATCACGGTTCTCTTTCGGGATATGCAAAGCGACATGATCGATTTTGTTGAGATTTTTATGTACGGTACAGCCCGTTTCGGCCGTTTCCGAGCTTCCTCTGCTATTTTCCAAGAGTAGTTCATACAGTTCAGTCTTGTACATGTCGGTTTTATATGGGATTTTCTCGTTCTCAAGCCACGCAATGATCGTATCCTTTGAATCAGTCTGTTGTGGGATGCAAATTTCACTGCGAAATGTACACGACGGCCCAAGAACGAATACACATTTCTCCTTCAAATTCGAAATAATATCTTTCGATAGCCATTTCAAGAAACCGCTAGCATTGGTAGTCGCTATGAATGCTGATGTGATGGGTCCATCGTGGCCAGCTGCGATGACAATCATTTTATCACCAATCATCATTGCATTGATGTAAATGATCCGTTGCCCATCCTTGCGGTACTTTTGTATGCGTCGAATATACGAGATACGGTCAAGCCGGATTTTCTTCTCTTCAATGGCAATCAATTTAGACTTTTTACTGATTCGATTTGTTATACGACGGAATTTGATTTTACCCGTTTCATTCAGCACATTTATCAGTTTGGCCGCGGTGATTTTGTATCGAAAAATGCGGCAACACGCTGAAAATGTCTTGTTGAACCAAACTGGTTTCGAGGAGAGTAGCTTTCGTTTGATTTGGCACAGCTCTAGCGGTGCTAATGTTCGCGGAAAATTACCCTCGTAACCTTTTAACGCTTTGTTCAGTTGCAGCACCGTTGGATCATCGTTGCCTGAGATTAAATAGTTTTGCAGTCGCGAAAAGATTCGACGAACTTTGTCCTGTGGCAAATTGATGAGCAGCGCAACGGTTTCGCACATTTTCACATGCGTCGTGATAATCGGATGGCAAATGTACATTTGGAATAATTTTTTACGCGCATTTTCATTCAGACAATTACGACAATAGATACTCGTACAGAAGCACATCAATTTTCGTCGTACAGGTACCACTTTGGCACGTTCCACCTGGCTCGTCTTTCGTCTCGTACGCGAGACTTTGGTCGTTCGGCCACCATCTGTGTCCGAATCGATGAGTATTGGTTCTGGAATTTGAGTTTTTAAGTGGAATTTAGTTTGGTCGTGAAATTACGAGAAAATCGTGATTTTCATCGAAAGAAGTGTCTTTTTTTTACCATTTTCAGCTTCATCCGGCGATACATAAACGCAGTCATCGTCTTCATCGTCTGTGGTATTAATGTCTCGGTTAAGTGTCAAATCATCTGATTTGCTCGGTGCAACATCGTTTGCTTTGGGCAATTCACATAAATTCTTCTGCACGGCTTTAATCATTTATGCTTCTTTTCATCTCACACACACATCAACAAATTCCCGTTGGAAATTTTTTTTCTTCCGTAGATAAATCGTTGACCAAAAATAGTGGGAAAAAATCCTTTTACGCAACACTAAACAAAACCTTTAACTTTCTTTTTTTGTCATTCAGTTGGTAATAATTTTTTTTTTCTCTGTCGCCTATGTCTTTCGTCTAAGACGATAATAATGTTCGTAAACTCGAGCTCGAACTACTTAACGCCATGATTTGGGTGAATTTCATTAGCCACACTAGTGTTAACCTGAACGTTTCCATAAAAATGAACTTTGCTTTTGCACCGCAGCCAATAACAAATGATTTCTTTGTTTATTTTGAATTTTTTCTTAGTGTCGATTGTTTTTGTTTGCGTTCCGTCCAAATTTTTAGCACATGTTTCGAATGTCATTTGAAAAATGAACTAGTCTCTTTTTTCTGTTCGATACACAAACACGCGCACAAAGACACAAACACACACACACTCTCTTTCTCTATCGTTCGCTCATCAAAGCAACCTTTGACTGAACGTTGACTTACACAATGTGTATATTGTAGTTTTGTATTGGTTTGTGACATTCAGCGTCTGTTTTTCCAAAAAAAAAAATATTGCAAGCAATCACTTGTTTTGTCCAGAGAATATTCGAAATTGTTGAACAAATGCTGCACACAAAATAAAACAACTGAATAAATAGACGGAGAAAATAGCAAATCAGTTTTATGACCTCAAATGGAATTTGGTTTGTTTTGCCGAAAATGTTGGTGCGTGTGTCGACTAACGAACGCACTCCTAAAATCGAAAACGTTGCTTGTCAATTGGTATTCAACGTTGACAACACAAAGCATACATTCACATGCGACGCTTGTTCAACACTCATTGCTGTTGCTGCTGAATGTTGTGTGTTGTCAGTGTGTGCGAGCGCTGTCGAACACTTTTCATAGTACGCGATTTGACAATACATGGCGCGTATGAATATTACATAGCTAAAGTGAAACTAGAGAAATAACATCATTTTACGTTCTTCGTTTCTCGGTTTTTTACTTCATTTTTTTTTTCTTTCCATTCGAATAGTAAGTTTAATCCGAAAGAAATTTGTGCATACCATTTGTTTGAATAGCACAGAATCGATTCGGCAATTGTGAAGCATCGAATTGTGCCGTTGCAAATATGGCATCGAGTAGTAAGTTGGATGCGTTAAAATCATGGGAAAAATCGGGCAAATCAGAAATGTAAGTAAAATTGAGGTGGTTTACGGTTGTCACATTGGATTGGAAATCATGTCTTTGGCAACGGTAAACATTGACGAAATGTTTATGCACATCCAGATAACTGTGTTCACTTGGTGTTTGTAGTTTTCAAGCACATGTTTTCGTCAATGCAATCGAACAGACTGTGTGACAATCAACTGGAATGACAATTGATTGAACCATTTTTTTTTTCGACGAATATTTTTTTTCCAGTGCAAAATATTTGAAGAGCCTTGCAAAGAACAATGAGAATCCATATTTTTTGGGCACCGACGGCAAAAACCCAATATTCCGATATATTTACGATTTACTGAATGATGGCATCAGAGGTACCACTAAAAAAGATGTCGTGTCTACCATACTCGCTGACATTGCGGTAAATATGCTAAGCATAGTGGTTTTTTTCGGCTTGGGCTAAATTTTGGTTTTGATTTTCTTGGAAAATATAGGAAATGCACACTGATTTGCCGTCCGTGATTATCGACATTATCGGCATTTTCGATGCCGAAACCGCAAAACTAAGTAATGATAATTCTGCACCATCAGACGAACGCGTCGCATTTCAAGATATTGTAAAGAAAGTGGAAGAATTTTTGTCGGATAAATTGCTGAAAGAACGTCTTGAGATCGATACACTGCAAGACGCCGGGATTATCAAAAAACAAAGCAGCGTCGTCAACAACTTTTATCAGCGGTTCATCAAAGTGAAAACAAAACTCTAGTGAGTGACGCCATGCTTTTTTCATTTGGAAATTTAAATGGATCTTTTCTTCTCGATTCCGAGTCACGTCACGTTGAATGTTTTTTTTTTTGGATCGAAATCTAAAATAATGAGTTTTTTTTCGCTTTCCGTCTAGTTTCAAGCAGAGGCGATTTAATTTGTTCCGTGAAGAGAGCGAAGGCTATGCAAAGTTGATCACCGAATTGAACAACGAGTCCATTGAACACACTTCCGTTAACAAAATGCTGGAAATCATCAAATCATTGATTGGTATGCGATTCGTTTTAAGTTTTACTCCAAACTTTTTCTTCTTTGTGGCAATCACATAAATGTTTTTTCACAAATCAAATCACATAGAACTGAACAATACTTGAATACGAAACAAGAACGGTACTTGTTCAGTATTGCATATCTTGTTCTGTACTATCTGAAGAGGCGATATTGTTCTACAAATTTACTGGTTACGATCATGTTCCACATGTTTGATTATATTTCATCATTTTCCTTCAATTTGCAGGTTGCTTTAATCTCGATCCAAACCGTGTGCTGGACATCACCTTAGAATCATTCGAAACCCGACCGGAACAACACCGCCTATTCATCGAATTGCTGAGGTCATACATGCCCAATGCTAATGTTATCTGCGAGATTTTAGGATACAAATACCGTTATTTCCACGACACAGAAACACCACGATCTCTCTACATCATAACCGCATTGTTACTGCAATGCGGTTTGATTCGATTGGATGACATTTATGTTTGGGTGCGTGTTGTAATCATGGTTTTGGTGTTTTATTATTTTATTTTTATTCTCTTTCTTGTTTTTTTTCTTTGATTGTTCGCATTTTTGCTGAGAAAAGATGCTATTTTTAGACTCAATTCATTACTATTTCTTTCATTTGATTTATTTTTATATTTCAATATTTGTTCAACTTATATGTGATATAAGATAATATTCATACGAGTTTCTCATGATTCCCATTGAATTTCAGCTGAGCCCAACGGATCGTAGTTTGCAATCAGAGTGGGATCAAGAGATCGATGACGCTAAGGAATATGTCCGGAAGTTGAATGTGATTTCAACGAATAAAGACAAGGAAATGGAAGTCGACGATGAAAAAGATGATTTTGAGGTATGAACCGCTATGTGCCATATCTTTTGTACAAAATTTGAATAGATAATTCAAACCTGATTTGAATGAAATGATTTATTTCAAAAAATACCCATTGAATTCGATATACTTTTGTTAAATTGGCTAAATTTTTGGTAAATCCATCTGTTTTTCGATAAAACAAACTAAACACATCTGTTCTCTTCTAGGAGAATTATGAGTTCAACCAAAAGTGGAATTTATGTGAGGCGTTGCTCACGGTTGGTGACTGGAAAACGGCACAAATCTTTATCGACAAGTTGCCCGAGCAATCGGTGATTGTGAAAGAACCGGTTGCAAAAGCATTAGCTAGTCTTGTCCATCACGTTATCGATCCGGTTTATGGGCAGTTGAAGAATCGAAAGCAAGGCGCACCGTTGCCATATCAAAATGCTTTATCCGTACCGAAAGCCACTTCAATACTCGAATTGCATGACAATGCGTTTGCAATGGCTATAAAATTGGGACCAGCCATGCATCATGATCCAATTCTATTGTATAAATTGATACGTATTATGAATTCCATTTTAACGGACATGAAAGTCGATGCAAATACCAGCCCAAAGACTGAACGAGATGAACTACTCTACTACGATTGCATTTCATTGATTGATGCATCCATTTTACCGTCACTGTCGTACATGGACTGCAATTGCTGTATCGCCGAAGAGATTTGGTCCATTATCAAAATATTTCCATACCATCATCGCTACAGTTTGTATGCACGGTGGAAGAACGACACGTATTTGATCCATCCGAAATTGATACGACGTCGTGGTTTGGCTCAAAAACAAATCAAAGCACTGATGAAACGGGTTAGCAAAGAAAATGTGAAACCGGTCGGCCGATCCATTGGCAAATTGAGCCATTGTTCACCCGGGTTTTTGTTTGATTATGTAAGTAAAATTCAAACTTGTTTGAGGAAAGAAAGTTAGAAGAAAAATAATTCAAATTCAATGCTTTGAGAGAATTGAACTAATCGATGGACTTTGTAATGAATTTCAGATCTTGAAACAAATCCAAATCTACGACAATCTTATCGGTCCTGTGGTAGACTCACTCAAGTATTTAACATCGTTATCTTATGATGTGCTCGGTTACTGTTTAATCGAGGCACTGGCGCTAGCTGATCGAAATCGGTTCAAGCTCGACGGTACATCACTTTCGATGTGGTTGCAAGGGTCGGCCAATTTCTGCGGTTCCATTTACAAGAAGTACAATATTGAGTTGAGCGGCCTATTGCAGTATGTGGCCAATCAACTGAAAGCACATAAAAGGTAACTTGTGGTGGAGTGTTTTTTCCGTTGTCTTTTTTGATGTTCTTTTGATTTTTAAACTTGCCAACATTAGCAAGGCCAATTCGATTTTCTGTGAGAAAATACTTAAACGTTGCAATTCCTTGCAGTTTGGATTTGCTGATACTGAAAGAGGTATGTCAGAAGATGACCGGTGTCGATGCGTCTGAAGAAATGACCACCGAGCAGCTCGAAGCGATGGCTGGCGGTGAGCTACTCCGCAACGAAGCTGGCTACTTTGGTCAAGTGCGCAATACGAAGAAATCATCACAGCGTCTAAAAGATGCGCTCGCCAACAACGATCTAGCCGTTACATTATGTTTGCTGATGGCACAACAAAAACATTGCGTGGTCTACCGCGAGACAGCCGATAACCACTTGAAATTGGTTGGAAAGTTATACGATCAGTGTCAGGATACATTGGTGCAGTTTGGAACATTTTTGGGGTCCTCATATTCGGTTGATGAATATATGGAGCGTTTTCCATCGATACATGACATGCTCCAAGTGTATCATATTCACACTGAAGTCGCTTTCTTTTTGGCTCGACCAATTTTCGCACATCAAATTTCGGTAAGTCGAAAGGCATCTTCCATTGGCGGCTAATCCAGTTCAATGTAATAATTTTTCAATTTTCATCTTTTTCTCAGCAAAAATATGACCAACTCCGAAAGGCAGATACCAGCATCAAGAAAATGTCAACGGCACAAAAACAGGAAAAGTATTTAGAAGCGACATTGGCGGTGATTCAACCAGTTGTCGAATCGGTTCGTTTGATCCATCCAATGAAAGTGTGGGAAGACGTTAGTCCACAATTTCTGGTCACATTCTGGTCACTGGCCATGTACGATCTGGAAGTGCCGAACAAGAGCTACGAACGAGAAGTCCAGAAATTGAAAAAGCAATCACAATCAGTGGAGCTGGTAATTATATTCACTCAAAATATTTATTCTATATTTATGCGAAAAATTTCATTCTTTGAACTAAAATTGGATCTGTTTCGTATTCGAATAGGGCTCGTCAAAGAGTCGAAAGGAGCAAGAGCGATATATTGCGTTAATGGATAAATTGCAAGATGAACGAAAGAAGCAGCAAGAGCACGTTGATAAAATTAAGCACCGTTTGAACACCGAAAAGGATCAATGGTTCCTCTCGCGTTCGGCAAAGTCCGCAAAAAATGAAACCATCACTCAATTCCTGCAACTTTGTTTGTTCCCAAGGTAAATGTTGTTGCCATTTCAAAGCCGTTTTCTACTAGAGGGAATTTCGATGCCCTAACATGAAAAAATATGATGAGAATATCAAAGAGATCTAATGACAACACCCAATTTGCTTTCAGATGTACGTTCACCGCACCGGATGCAATGTATTGCGCCAAGTTTGTTCATTTGATTCACACACTCAAAACACCAAACTTCTCAACGCTGCTTTGCTATGATAGGGTAAGTTGACTGGTGACAATTACATTGAAAAAACATTTTTTTTTAATGAAAATTCCTCAAAACATCGTATCTAATCCCAATCATCATCATCCGTTGCAGATATTCTGTGAGATAGCCTATTCGGTGACATCATGTACTGAAAACGAGGCAACCCGTTACGGTCGCTTCTTATGCGCAATGCTCGAAACGGTAATGCGATGGCATTCAAGCCAGTCAACATTCGAGAAGGAATGTGCCAGCTATCCTGGATTCGTGACCAAATTCCGTGTTGCCAATCAGGTAATGTAGACAAAATTCAACACCAATGGCTTAAACGCATTTATTGCTCAGCTTGATATTAACAAAACGATTAGGAAAAGTCTTCTACTTTGCAGTGTTCGGCTGATGATAATGTTGGTTACGAAAATTTCCGTCATGTGTGTGTCAAGTGGCATTACAAAATCACACGATCGATTGTGATGTTGCTTCAGTCGAAAGACTACATGCAAATTCGAAATGCACTCATCATTCTCATGCGAATACTGCCCAGTTTTCCCGTTCTATCGAAGCTATCACAAATTCTCGAACGGTATGTGAATAGAGTGATCGAAGAGGAAAAGAATCAGCGTCAAGATCTGTTCGTTTTGGCGACAAGTTACATCGGCCAATTGAAGAGCAAGGCGGTTGACATGATGAAAGAGGCTGATTTCCATCAGATGTCCGATAAACCGGTGAAAAATGCACAGGAAACTTCAAAAGTGGTGAATGGAAATGATACCACCGCTATAAAGCAAGAAAACAATCACGGTATGTATTTTGGGAAAACATTTTATCGGGAATATTTGTCTGGTGTATGGTTTTTGGTGGTAGTTATAGCTAATTATATTATTATGAAATAGTCACCCGAACAGAGCCAAAAGAATCGACTGAACGACCAGAGAAACGATCAGTCGCCACAACATCGACATCATCGTCAACAACGAATTCGGTTCCGGTCAAACAAAGCAACAGTTCAACGAGCAATAATTCGGAAAAAGAAGTGCGCAAAGAGAACAAGGATCGCGAAGAAAGAGAAACACGCGGCCGCGAACGGGAACATCGTGAACGTGAATCCAGCGAAAAGGTTATTACAATCAAAGAGAAAAGCTCATCGAAGGACTCGAAACGTGATAAAGATGATGGTGAAGGTAGAAAACGTGAACGAGGCGAAAAACGAAGTGATAGAGACCGCGGAGATAGAGATCGCAAATACTATTCGCCAGTTTCACCTCCTCACTATCCAAATGATCGTTCGAATGCGGATGGCAAAGCCTCCCCATATTACCAACCAACATCACCAATGTACGCTCCGGAGCCAAATGACCGATTCCATCCAGACGCATACGATGAACGAGATCGGGACAGAGACTTGAGCTCAATATCCAATTCGAGCAAAGGCTCAAACAATCGACGCAGTCAAGATTCACCCGACGATCGTGATATTAAACGTCGTCGAGTTGATGGTTCAAAGGTTAGCATTTTTTCATTCGATTTTTTTTTCCTCATTCTTTTAAACTCGAACGTGGAACTATTTCAACAAAAATGTTCTTTTTCGTGTCTTTTTGAAACTTCAGAAAAATAATGACGACGTGATAATCAATGTGGACGAAAGCAACAGGCGCGAACGCAGCTCAAATAAATCGTCGAAGGAAAAACGGGAAAGAGTTTCGTACGATGACAACGAAGTGCGCAAAGAGAAACGAACCAGAACGAAACGAAACATTTGAGCCACATAAAAATACCATGAAATTGTTTTTTTCTTGCATTTGTAACTATGATTTTCATAACGGAAAGAAAACGAAACAAAAAAAAGTCTCATTTCGAAAAAAATCTTTTGATAAAATGTGAAAAGAGAACAGCTAAAACCGTGGAAGTAGATTTAAAAAAAATGAATAAAACCAGAGAAAATGAAAGTTATTAATAAATGAATTGTAATTTCAATTGCATTTTTCGTTTTCATTTCGGAACTGATATTTTTGCGAAGAATCATCTCAAAAGGATGGATCCACATTCATTTTTGCTCATTCATCAATTAAATGTTGCGATTGAATTTCTGATCAAATCTATTGCTGGATCAGCATAAAATCGTTTGAAACCCATTGAAAAGAAGAAATAACCAAAAAAAACCCATCAAGGTCATTTCTTTGCAGACACTTGCTTTTCGATGGAGACGCCGAGTTTTTATGTTTTAACCAATCGTCTTAGGTTTCATTCGAAAAATTGAAACCATACAAATTATGTGAACTGATTTAAAATTTGAAGCCGAAATTACTTTGTCATGAATAATTGATGAAAAATGCTTCGTTTCAGAAGAAGAAAAAGTGTTGAAAAATTCATTCGTTTTGCAAAAGTTGATATTTTAAGTCCCTTCACTCATGTATTCCGTCCAAACGAAACAAAGAAATTCCGTAAAAAAAAAAATCCCATTGAAAATATGTGCTGGTCATTCGTCGCACCCAATTGCATTGTTTGTTGTGTGTATATGCAACAATATGTACTGGCACCGCGATCGAAAATCAGAATGTGAATGTTGCTAGTTGATTAGTCATTTCTTTCACAAAAACAAACCCATCAATGGTGGCCGTTGCGCTGCTGCACGCGTTTGTTTCATCCACACATCTTTGTGTGCTACCGATTTAAATTGAATTTGTTGACGGTTTTTGGAAAATTGTATCTCATGTGTGTGTACGGTACTGCTGATTCAGACACACATAAATATGAAAACAATTAAGTAACACACAACAAATATGTGTGCATTAAATGAAAGCCCACGTATTGCATGCGATTAAATTAAGGGTCAAGTGGTAAATATTTTGACCTCACACCAATTAATTTAATAGATTTTTATTGTTTGTGGGTCTAGCATTGTGTCAATAAGTGTACAACATCAAGTAAAATAAGCTGATTTAATAACATTGAACGGGAACAAAAATTGACAAAGAAAAACACATATCTCGGAGCTGGCGATGATGCAGAGGCTAGAGGCCAAGACGAGAGCATACACACACACACAAACACGCATCAAGAAACCATTTCAATCATAATTCATAACAATGAGTAAGTTTGCTTTTTATTTCACTGTTGTTTCGAGAGATGTTTTCAAAAAGAAAGAAGCAAAGTACCGAGAGAGCGATGATTGTGTTGGATGTGCAATGCACTTTATGAATGAAATTCGCGACACAACGAAATGGGCATGAATGACCGTCGTAAGTGGAATGAATGATGCAATTTTTTGATTCAACGAAATCGGAACAATCGGAATTGTGGCTAAAAGATTAGAAACGAAAAATAGCTCTACTTTAATCATTGAAATAAAAGCAAAAAAAAAGTGAATGCATCGTAAGTTCAACTGGAAGAAACAATGTTTTGAACTTTAGTAATTGTCATTGATGTGGCCGGAATGCGACTCGTCCAATTCGAGTTGTATTCCACATTCGTCATACTCATAACTGACCAAGCAAGATATGACCGAAAATATGACAAATGTTTGGAATACAACGAGAAAAATAACGTTATATTAAGATTAAATGGTGGACATGCGGGCAATTTGATCATAAACACTGCCGTTCTCTCTCTCTCTCTCTCTAAATTTGTGTTGACTGATGAAAATTATTAGTGGATTATTTAATAAAATCGTGTGTTTTGTGTTAAGTGTAATGCGTTGGGTAATTTCCATTGAAAGAGGGTGCTTATTCAATTAAACGAACCCAAAAAATGAAAACCATTTATCCGAGCGACACAGAGTCAATGGCGATACGATTTTGATGTTGAACATATTTTTACCCAAAAAAGAACCGCAGGAATCAAGTAGTTTTGAAAAATGATTGAAATGAATAAGAAACGGCTGTGTTTGCTTGTGTGAAAAAGAATGGTGAAGAGAATAACTTTTCAATTTAGCCGAGCAACTATTGGCCCAATATGCCGATAACTCAATACAGCTTTTGATGTATTAACACGTTCTACCATATTTTTCGTTGTTGTTGCCTTGTTCAGTGTGTGTGTGTGTGTGTGTGTGTGTGTGTGTCGAAAAGGAAGTAAATGAGCGCACGTCTCGGTAGTTTAAAAGGCATATTGTGTTCTGATAGCCATCTGTATTTCAGAACAAAATCACAAAATCGCCTTAATTCAATGCGTATATAGCATATTTGTCTATTGTCTCTCCATACATGCACAGGCCATAGCGGCAGAGTTCGATAGAGACAGAGAGAAAAAAATGAAGAAGAAGAAGAAGAAGAAAACAACGCACGACGTAATTCTTCAAAAAAAAAAACAGCAAAATTGAAAAATAACAATAAACAATGTAAACAATGCTGATGTAGCTACTAATGGCAAATAGTCTTTTTGCCGCCAATATGAAATGAAAACCGACGGAAAAGGCAACAGCAGCACCAGAACTAAATAGATTTTTTTTTTCGCAAAAAGCGAACCAATCAACTAACCGAAGAAAGAACAATCTTCTAATAATAAATGATTTGTTGAAAGAACAAAAAAAGAAACGAAACGAATGAACGAGAATTGAGCCAAACGATTTGTGTTGAAATGTCTTCACTTCATTGTAAGCGACACTGTCTCTAAAATTGTGCACCGGTCTTCACCGAAACAACAGCACATAGAGAGAAACCGAAATGCAAGAATAGCCTGCGATGCATGCTTTGTTCTAAGCCGAAATGCTGGCGAAAGAGAGAGAGAGGAGCAATGAAAAAGAAGCAATGAAATAGATGGAGATGAGCGAGTAAGCTACAGAGAAATAGAACGAACAAACGGGCGAGCGACAAAGAGAGAGAGAGAGAGAGATGGCAAAAAATAAAGTTGCCAAAAACTATATACATATGATAGTCAATTATGTGGGTATTGTTTGTATCATGTACAAACAGACTCATTGTTCCGTATGGCATTGAAGTGTTTTCGGAGATAAGGCCTGTGTGACATGAATAAATGCTTTAATAAGATCAAAATAAGAGTGTTTTTCTTTTTAATAAAAAAATAATATTTTTTCATGTTTGGACGAAAACTTGTGGTATGAGCCATGTGGAAGCACACTGCAACACACACACATACACAGCAAAGCACAGTACAAGCGTCAGCGTCTGTTAGTAAGGTGCACATAGGCGAAATTTCTATACAGCTTTGGATTACTTAGAATGAAAAACTTTCAATTGTGTATTGGCATATTTATTTGCAGCCTTGGTGTTATTTATTTGACTTTCTTCAGCCAGAGTAATTCCATGGAATAAGACAAACTCTTTGACAAAACGCTTAGCAGAAGAAAAAAAAAATTTAATTTACTCGAAACCAAAAAGATGCAGTGATTGTTTTTTTTTGTTGCAGGTTTTGCTCATTTCATTTTCGTTTTGCGTGCTTTGTTAATTTTTTTTTCTATAGATTGATCCGTTTATTTCCAAACTAATGCTGTCTTTTCGAACCGATCGGTTAAAGTGAATAAGCGGCCTTCTAAATGCAAGTAAATATTGACCCATGCAGATTATGTAGTGCAATGAAGCATGGTGCAAATTAATGAAAGCATTGGAACAAATCGCGCACTCTCTGATGCCTCAAATCTCCAAAAAAAACCACCCGAAACACTTTAACCGATTTTCGATATCGCTTAGCTTTGGCTGAGATTTTCCAACCGACGAGAGAAGAAGAAACAACAACAACGTAATCTTTATGCATACAACATCGCACTGAACAACTAGTATTTTTAGAACTTTAATGACGCTATTCACACACATCCAACTAAATAACCATAAAGAAAAAGAATGTTTATTTCTTTTTCAAATTATTATTCTTCCTCATTTTTTTTTCTGTCGCTCGATTTACTTGCTTACTGTCATTCTGTGGGTATTATATAATAAAAATATTTTTGATATGTTTTCATTTTGGTATGTTGGCGCGGTTGCCGCAAAAGAGAATCTCATGGAAAAATATGTTGTGGTTGTCGGCGGCGGCACCATCATCTTTGAGCCGAAGTGCGTGAAACAAAAAACCCAAGGCAATAGGGACACAAGAGAGTCAGCGTTCTCTTCGCGTCGTCATCGTAGTCATCATCCATATCCAGATATGACTTTGCTACTGAAGCGCAATGAACGAAACGCAACTGGATATGCTGTTATTTGATCTTCTTGTTCAGTTGTTGGTTAACCTAATGTTAACAACATCAATATTTACATGGCATAAACATGATCGGGTCGTTTGCCACTGCGCCCGTTCGTTCTCTTTTTTCCTCAAATTAATGAGCATCAAAGTGAAGCGCAAACAGTGTCCCACGTGCGTCGTTTTTAAAGCCAATTGCCCGTCGATATATGCTGTTATCGTTGATACGTATATTGTGTTCCCTATTCGAATTTCGTACAGCCGCGACATTTTATTGATTCTGAATCGAATGGTTTTGTTTTTCTGTATCTATTTGGGTTGCGAAATCACTTGCTGCATCGAATCGAATCCGTATGAACCAATTTTAATTGGAAGAATATTCTTGAAGAAAATTGACATTTGACTCGGAAATTTCATGTTCATGAAATATGATCGATCAGGTCTTGAAGCCAAGTGAATGATGAGTAACCGCGAATGAAAATCAAATGGGCATCGTTCTAATTGAGCGTAATAATTAAGAGCAATTGACAGTTTCACAGTAGAATGTCACGTCTTATTAACTCGACTTGTGTAGCATAACACAAACCAGACAGAGAGTGTAAAGCTTTAGTCGCACTCATGCATGTGAATACAACGAAATAGTGTTGCATAATTGATAAACGGCTGAGCGTATAGCCGAAAATCACAGTAGGCAAACTCCCAATTAATAGATCATTAGTGTGTGACGAGAAAAAAAAAAGAATTGCCCAATAACCGATCATTTTATTTATATGAAAACACGTAAAATCTATTTCACCCTTTGACTTGTGTCGTCGCGTCTCTCGTTTATTGTATTCCATTGAAACACATGAATGTCGTTTCATTTTGGCAATCTGACTCTTTCACTCGGTGTGCGTTGACAATGCCAACTGTTTGCTAACAACACAAATCATGTAAGCGCCGCATTTAAAGCACGATTCACGGCTCATTATTATTATACGAATGAGGCATACGTATTGAGAAGAAAAAAAAACGTTGGTCGCCACCCTCGTTCACCACTTCAGTGTGATACAAATTAGTTAAATTTGTTCGATGAAAAGAAACTGTATACATAATTGATATGCTGACGACAACGACACAACAGAGAGAGTTGAGCTGCTGCTGCTGCTGGTGCTGCTGTCGCTGCTGTTTTTCGGTCGACACCAAACTGTGAGTGTTTGTGTGTATGCGGCTCGACTGAAAGAGGAAAATCGCATGCGATGAATAGCGTTTTAATGTTGCCTGGTAATGATTTTATGCGTGAGCTAACACCATGTTCCACAACACCTAAAGCACATGGAGAGAACAACAAACAAACAAACTATCGCTTTATGGTCACGTGTCGGCTTTTATCGTTAAAACGCTCATATTATCCTTGGAAAATTTGTATTTTATCAACATTAATAGCAAGCAACACAGTTAATCCTCGCCAACATGAACATGTCGACAGCCGACAGTGCCAATTTATCCACTTTCTGCTGACTGTGTGTTGAATCATTTATGCGAGGTTCACTGTACTGGAGCGACAGTTTGTGACCATTTCGCTTATTTCATATTTCTTTGATTTTTTTCGAAGGAAAAAAAGCACGTTCCAAATATTGTCGCCATTCTGCTTGAATCAGCATTCTATGCAAAACTCGACGTGTGTGTGTGTGTGTAGACTTTTTTGTTGTGTTCGTTTATTCGTCTTTCGTTTACGGTAACAATCGTTTTTATTTTTCAAATCCATACACCAATATTTGGATTTTTCGCTCGACACTTTTAATGATTTGTTGCTTGTAGCAACTCAATAGCGCCGCTCGGTATGTTGCGGAAAACGTTAAACACAAATTGAGTAGAACGGCGACGATGTTTTTTTCCATGTTTGTCAACAACAACCAACGATACATGTTATTTGCTCGACAAATCCTGCCGATTAACGCCGAGCGATTATTAACACCGATTGCAAAACACAACTGCTACTGCTTTTGGTGCTATTGAGAGCAATGTATATTGAATTAAAGGCAATTTCAATATTTTGAAAAATAATTACATCTGTTAACTTTAAGTTAATAACTTAGCACCTTCGTTAAATCATTAGAAAACATTCGAAGACTCCTTTGTCAAGCCATATGTAAACTGTAATTTCAGCACCTAAACCAAATATATATATATAACCCATTCGACATGCGACCGATTAATAGTGCGAGCAAACACGGGACGCGCGTATGCTCTCATTTCCAATGCATACCATTAAAAACTCGTTCACGCTCAATTTGGCCATTCCAATGGCTTTCTATAAATTATTCATAGGCCAAGACATTTTCAAATGTTATAAATTACTTATGTAATAAGTCGGGTGCCTGTTTGATTCAATCGACGCGAGAATGTAAATGATATCATTTTTCTGTGTATGTGCTTTGTTAAGCGTGAAACGAAAAATTGATGGATCGCCATTAGTTTTTTTTTTTCGTCTTTAAATAACGTTTTAATCAAAGGATTAATCGCCTTCGATCCGTAAGCAAATTGTTTAGCTTGTTTAGCCATATGTTTGTTGTCTGGTGTGTGTGATTATTATCGATGGATTGTGTGGTGATCGATACCTTTGCATACCGAACACATTGGGAACGCTTTAAAATTAGCGGCTAATTTTTGTTTTGACTTTTGATGTTTAGCGACAAATGCAAAATATGATGATGTTTTTAAGCGCATAAATTTACGAAATCTCAAAAATAAATATTGAGATTTAACTAAAATTTACATTTAAAGCAAATAATTAGAACCTCGAAAATAACTGAAAGCTGGTTCTCTCGACAGATTGATCGATCAATAACCCGATATTTTAAGCAAAAAAAAAACACGGAAAAATGAACAACAGTTTAGATAAACATTCCAATGAAATTAGACAGAAAAGATGAAATCCAAGAATGAATTATTTAGAGTGAAAAAACTGACAAAATTGAAAAATGACATGAAAGTTCGAAAAGAAATGAACAAACTACAAATAATCGGAAAAAAAATGAAAACCACTGTACAGAATAAAATAAAACGTAGCAAAAATATGACCAAAAATGCATTCAAAGAGAAATTTCTCTTCCAATTTGTTCGAAATTCAAAAGAAATCAGTTAAGGGAAAGATGAAATCAATCGTTTCTTCCGCTTTGTGAGGAAAAAAAATGAGGAAAGTGAACAAAATCCTGCGTCAAATTTCAAACGTGCCGCAATTTGGTCCAATGCCAAATAAAAAGAAGCAAACAATCTGTTTAACAAATTTGTCGACACATTCCCCAAAACTACTTCACTAATGATGATGCATAAATAGTAATTAAAATTAATATACAGCAAAAAGTCTTCGTGCCAACCAGCACACACACTCTCTCACACTCGCAATCAGCTGGATCGCCTTTATTAATCAACAATAATCACGTAGTATAACGAAAAGAAGAGGAGCGACCAAACGAAGCGGAATGGAACGAATGGAATAATGAAAAAAACAGAAACAACAAATCGGTTGAGTTGCACAATATTTTGTGTTACATTAAAACGGTTATAGTTTTCAGTTTGTACACAAAGAATGAACAAATATCATGAAGATGAATAAATAAATAAAAAATGCTCGCTAGCGCAGAGGCGAAGTGAAAAACATAAAAAAAATGAATGCGATAAGCCCAACCCACAATAAGGGTTCAAAAGAAGAGTGGAAAAAAAGCAGAGGCAGCGAGTCGTAGAATGCAGAAGAGCGCGTATCCATGCTCTCTGACACGAAGCCAAAACAATAACAAATATCAATATGAACGGTAGTTATTCAATATGTACACACTACCTCAAAGAGTCGGATGCACAATCTGTCTCGTAATAAAAACGGTCGGTCGGTCGCTGGATGGCTCGTTCACCCGAACCATCCGCGCGCAATGCAAAGCGAAGCGAACAAAGCCCTGAAAAAAGAAGAAAGAAATAATTCAACAAGAGAGAATAATGCACCAAATATTTTATTACAATATGCCCAACACTAAACAGCTAAATACCAACATCAAACTATACTCCCGAATCGGTTAACACATCGACGATCCGTGGCCGTACCATTCTCGCCATACACACACACACGTATTGATTTGTTGTAAATAACAACTACACTAATCGTATCAAACGCGACCAAATCGAACAACTGCCGCACTCTATCTCTCTCTCACTCTCACACCATCTCGCTCCGTCCACATACATACGTACACATATATACGCGCTCGTAACTTGAGTTAGCGATTCCGTATGTACGTATTAAACATTTGTTTGAAATTTGTGTATAAACATATTTTCATGTTTCTACCTCCTAATTTGGTAAACTAAACGATATTATTTTCCCAACAATAGTATTCATAATTTACAATATTTACCATAAAATATAAATAAACAGCGGCTGCTATGACGGGTGGAGTCTCACGTACCGTGTTTCGTGTATATGTTTGCATTGCGCACGCTACCAAAAACACACAATAAACACAACCGTTGTGCTGAGCATGTGTATGAGTGTCAGAGAGGCGGTGTACTGTGTGCATAGATCGATATCGTTTGTTTCTCATTGGCCCGAACACGTTCACGCATACACTGACACACGCAGTGTGTTGTGTGTTTGCTTTGAGCAACATTCAAAGGTTGGACGAATCGCATGTGACTAGCAGCAAGAAGTTACAAACATAAATTAGTTTAAGTTCGACGGCTCTCGAGTGAAGACGTAGAATAGTCAAGGAACGAACCGGAATACTGATTTGACTTAATCTTCTGTGTTCTCAACTGTTTGAAGCAACAAAAAATAAACTGAGGACTTTATAGTGAAGAAAAATAAATCAGTTTTGTGAAC
Organism: Sitodiplosis mosellana; assembly: GCF_009176505.1. Taxonomy (NCBI): domain Eukaryota; kingdom Metazoa; phylum Arthropoda; class Insecta; order Diptera; family Cecidomyiidae; genus Sitodiplosis; species Sitodiplosis mosellana. The sequence continues at coordinate 2,780,718 of NW_022595248.1, read as the reverse complement.
TGTTTGAAGGAGAAAAAAAACAAGAAGAATTTATTTGAATAAAAAAGTTCAACCAATTTTAAATCAAGTTCAACAAAGTGAGCTATTTGAAAAAAAAAAAAAAAAAATCAAAATGAATAAATGTGAAAAGAAACGGGAAAATGGAGTATCGACTTTATTATCGACCATGGCACTAGTACCTTCGAAATCCAACTTTTCAATCAACACAATTTTACCCGAACTTATGGATCGTGATACGTCGGCCGAAGCATCACCAGTACCATCAGCTGAATCCGATGCTGATAATGCATCCACCGATGGTGATGTTAATGTGGATTACGAATCAGACATGGAAGGTAAGCATCCATTGAACGAAAAGAAAACAACATTTTTGTGCAACTTTGTGATAATGAGTTGGAAAAAAAAACTATTCGAACATACTTTTGTGATGAAATGTGGAAGAAAAAAAGTTCAAAAACCATGTGTTAGAAGCAAAAAAGAAATCCGTCGCCAAACAAACGATAAAATTATCGTCTTATTGATTCCGGTTTGAAATAAGATTTGTTGAAACTTTCAAACTTCGGCTCATTTCAACTCTCCTCCTGAAATATGTATCACTTTTAGTTCAACAATTTAACTTCAATTCTCATGTGTAGTCTCCATTTGTTTCAAAATCAAAAGAATTAAATTGAAAAAAAAAAATCAACAATTTTCCATTTAATTTCCGTCCCAGCACATTTTGTTCCGCTTCACAAATACCAAATTGCAGTTTAATTGCAGCAATTTCTTGAATGAAGTGATAAAGGCGCCATTATTACCCACTTTGGAGGTCCAATCAACGATTCATTTAACGATTGCCTGTTAAATACTTTTCAATCGTCACTTTATTTTCCCTTTTTACACTTTTCTCCTTCCTTGCTGCTTCCATTTCTACTTTCGCTGCAGTTCAAAAACATTTGAAGCACCAATCTACGCCAGAATAAACGATCAATGAAAAAATACGATCGATTTGTTTATACTTTAAAGCATAATCTGTTTATACTTGACTGTATAAATACGAGGCTCGTATAAATAAAAAAAAAGATGGAAGCCGTTGAAATGAGGTGAATTTTACGTAGCCGAACGAAATACAAAGAACATGAACGTTCCTCTTCATCACATGCTCATTTTATAAAAATGTGTGTTTGCAAAATAACAAAGCTTTTTTTTTTCAATAAACAAAACAGAAACCACCGTCATTTATTTTGAAAAATATCCAACTAAATCCGTTCTTTCTTTTATTTAAATTTTTGCAGATGCTCCATCAACAACGGACAATGCATCAAAATCTGGTGATGAAAAAGGCGACGACGACAAATCAAAATCGGACAAAAAGGATGGCAGCACAAAGCATGAGAAGCCATCGTTCAGTTACAATGCATTGATCATGAGTGCAATTCGAGAAAGCAAAGAAAAGCGGCTCACCTTAAACGGAATCTACGATTATATCATGAAGAAGTATCCATTCTATCAGGAAAATAAGCAAGGCTGGCAAAATTCGATTCGTCACAATTTGAGTTTGAATAAAATTTTCCTGAAAGTGCCACGCCACTATGATGATCCAGGCAAAGGTAACTACTGGATGTTGGACCCATCGGCCGATGATGTTATTGTTGGCAGCAAATTGCGCCGTCGCTCAAAAGTCGCATCACGATCACGTATGGCCGCCTTCAATCGTGCACCAATCTTTCCACCAATGGGCTATCCAAACTTTGGCAATTATTTCTATCAACAACAAGCCGCTGCCGCTGCTGTTGCCTCAAATCCAGCTGCATTGATCCAAGCTATGTACAATCGTTATGGTTACAATGGTTATGGATCGAATCCAGCGATTGCTGCTGCCGCAGCTGCAATGCAACCACGCGCCAATCTTCCGTCGCTGCCTCTAGGAATCCCACCAAATTTCGCAATGGATCGTCTGATGGGCCATCCAGGTCTTGCATCCAATCTTGTTTTATCACCTTCGATGAACGGTAGCAATGGTGCACACCATACACCTGCCGAAATCTATCAAAGACTCCATTACCAACAACAATTACTCCAACAACATCAATCTCATCTTCAACACCATAGTCCACCCATCGAAACCACCGACATTCTCTCAGCGTCAGCCCAACAGCAGCAACTCTTTAAACCTGTCGTCGTTTCAAGGCAAAGTTGAATGGATTGTGGCCCGTAGTTAAATTAAATTAGACGAAATATATTAATTATGTGTATGTGCGTGAGCGCGCGCGTGCGCGTGTATCCAGTTTCGTTTTGTACAAAAGAGAGAAAGAAAGAAAATAGAAACGAAAACGCAACAACTGGACACGACAACCCCATTCTCATGTTTTATTATAATTTGTAATTGATTGTTTAAAGTAAATTTGTAATTGAACATATATGGTATATTAAATTAATAGAGAATAATGTGATATTTATGTGATTAAGGATTATCTAGATATGATTCGGTGGTCGACACTTAATCAAAATAAAATCAAAAAATCGAAAAATTAAATCACTCTCTTCTTTTCTTCCATCCTCCTTCTTCCTTTTACGCTTCCGAACGTTGTTTTTATAAGATTTACAAGATTTCAATTGTTCAGGACGATCTTCTTTTCCATAATTTCAGAAGCAGAGAAAAAAAAATTTCAGGATTTTTACGAGAAAAAAATGGTTCAAGAACGAAAAAAGAGTGAAGAAAACTGTCTCATCATCATAGGTAATTCCTGACAATGTTGAGAAGGGTTTGGTCGGTTAACGAGTCGGCATCATGTGATCATCAAAGCGTTCCGCTCTTCGTTTACCGAAAATTACAAGTTTTGACACCTAATCGAAGCGAACAAAAAAAGGTGCATTGTGTCTCCATTAGACAGTTTCAATAGAGCAATGGCACGTCGGAGTTGCCATTTTCCATTTTGCCAATGGAGTCCGCATTTCATTTCCACATTCGATCGATTCATTTCTTTCTTTCTTTCTTTCTCTTGTATTTCGATATAATTGAACACTCACTAATAACGATAATCAGAGGTAAATAGTGCTAATGTCGTAGGCGACATGCAATTTCAATCCTTTCCAGTTGAGCCGCACTTTTCAAATCGAATCACAATCTGGTCGCATTTCAGCAATCGATGAATGAACCCAAACGAAGAGACACACAGCCCGATGCAAAGGCACACACTGTGCAGCCAAACATTCAGAGCGTTCAATGAATTTGTTCGTTCATTGATTGCGCCTTTGCCGCCGATTCTCTTTGGTATATCCGACACTTTCTTTTGAAATTTGATTTCGATTGTAGTTGTCGGTCGGTAGTTTTGCGTTCAATTCCCGATCGAAAAGTGTGTATGTATGTGCCTGTGTGTCGGGAGGTTATTAAAGCGCAACACTGAAGCAAAGGAAAAACTCTTTTGTATTTTGGTCTTGGCTATATTTACACCGTGTGTTTCTATTCAATTTATTTCAGTGATCTGTTCATCATCGAATTTTGTGCTTTGTTGTGAAAATTAAATATATGGATGGAACGGGTGGAGCGAATATTAATACGCACGCAACAAAAACCGACACACTCTTCCATCCATCATCGTCATAACATATTTTTTTTTCGATGTATATTCCACAAATTAAACGCGCATAGATTTGGAAAAGAGAGAGAGAGAGAGAGAGAGAGAGAGAGAGAGAGAGAGAGAGAGA
>NW_022595248.1:2650371-2777021 GCF_009176505.1 Sitodiplosis mosellana | reverse complement strand
AGAGAGAGAGAGAGAGAGAGAGAGAGAGAGAGAGAGAGAGAGAGAGAGAGAGAGAAAACCCATAGTAGTACAAAAAAATGCATGTCGTGTTTCTTTTCGCAACCGGCATTTACATGGACTAATAATCATAAAAAAAGCCAGCTAGAAACGAATTCAATGCCCTTAATTCAATTTGTTTTGTATTTTGTAAATGTTGTTCTTTCTTTCGTTCTTCTCTCTGCATCGTCTTTCCGTATCCTTCATCTTTTTGTATATAAACTTCACACACAAATCACACGTTTCGACCGTCGTCTAGCATTTGGTTATTATTGAATATGTTGTGCGCACTCAATTGTTCCAACAATTCATATTGTAAGATGACTTGTGGGCTGGTCAGCTGTATATATGTTTTCGTGTATATCAGCGTACCAGAAACTACTATTCAATTAAATGCTGCATAATCCCTAATAATTAATGTTGGAACAAAAATGTGTGTAACTAAGAAAATCATCTCAATTATGATGCGGGTGAACAAAGAAGAAGAAGAAGAAAAACGGTCCGAAAAATACGGTTTATTTTTTCTTTTGCATTTCATGGTGGACTGTGTGCCCGTGGCACGAATTGCGTCCAAACAAACCAATAATTTGGGAAAATAATACTTATTATTTTCGACTGTTTCTTTGATGATCATGGCCATTCATTGTGTCGTATATGAGCGAGAGAGAGAGAGAGAGAGAGAGAGAGAGAGAGAGAGAGAGTGTTTTAACACTTCTGAAACGGTTTCAACATGCTAATCTTGTGAATTTTCTCAACACATTCAGGGAGAAACTTTAGATTCAATTTGACGGAAAATGATCATAAATTTTTATTCAATTATCTTGAGAAAAGACGAGCATACATCAAGGCAAAGCGGCCGTCTTCGAGGCATTCAGAAGCGTTTCGGCCATTGAAAAGTATTTCAGGAGTTGAGAAGCGTTTACAGGCATTGAGAAGCGAGCATTCACCAGGCAGCCAGTTTGCTCTTTCTGCGATTGTTAACCAATTTAGATGAATTGTGATTAACTCTCGAGAAAGACACAGAGTGAAGTGGAAAACGAAAGAAAAAAAAAATATCAAATGTGATGTAACTCGAAACTTCCTTTTTTGCCATATACCCTTTCTCATTTTGTTCGACAGACGCTCACATGTGAGAACCAATCGGAATATAAATAAATCTATTGTTTATGCAAACACACAAAATTAGGATCCTCTGAAGTTGTTGCCCGAAGAATAGACGTTTTAATGAATTCTATCGCTGAGAAGAAGAAGAAAAAAACGCAGATATTTCGTTTCATTACACATACACACACGAATTCTGAGTTGTAAGTGCCTGAAACGAAACAGCCATTCATGAATGCCACAGACGCGCAAGTATGATTTTTTTTCTCTCCTTTTAACATCTCTCTTTAATTGGAACGAAGCAAAAAAAAAACAACATAGCGAATCTTGTTTAACAATGAACAAGTTTTGATTCATTCATTTCTTTCGGTTTTGGTCGATCGGTCGGTCTTAGTTGAATGTTTTGAATTAACTGACGACTTGACATTTTTATCAGAGAATTAGCACTTACTGGTCCGAAAACAAGCATCGTTAAAACCCATATTGTTTTCGGTTTTCATTAAACAAATGGGCATTCTTTCTCTAGGCGATCGTCTAACCAGCAGTCGAAACAACAACACACACAGCACAGTGTAAAATGAAAGAAGAAAAAAACAATTATGATCGATTCCACTTTCAAACTGTTTGTTTTTCATATACACACAACTGTACACACGTAAACAATTCATTTCTCAAAATGAGTTTGAACGCATTTTCGCGTTGTTTTAGAGCCTTTAGATTGAGTGAGCATAAAGTGTGTTTAGATGAAACGACGATGATCGCATGGAGTGAAAAAGAACAAGGCAAATGAAAAGCTACAGTTGATTGATTGAGATGCAACATACATGTTTTACCAAACAACAGAGAAGAAGTTAAACTCAAAAGTGATTTCATAGCCAAAATAAAGAGTGTGCGTATGTACGAATGTCGGTCGGGATTTTTTTTCTTCGCTTTGAAGTTTGACATATTTCTTTCTTTTTCGAAATGTTAACATTTTCAAAATGGATAATGATTTGTATGATCCGATAGGAGGGGGGGAAATGGTGAATGTTTTTGTTTATGTGTATTCGTCGACATCTTTGAAGTGAGAGATGTTATTCCAATCGGCTCGATTTTGCGGACAGTTGAACAATGCGATTGAAATTGATTTTCTCCTCTCGATTCTCATCCAATAGGCCGAGAAAGAGTCAAGAGAGAATTAAAAACGAAATAGAAAACTTCTGTCTTCTTCTCTATTCTAACCAAGTTTTTCAGTCTCATTTGTTGTATTTTCGTCGGTTTTTCTTCATTCTGTTCGAAAATGAAAATGTTAAACTGTGTATTGTCGAGATTGAGCCATCATCGGCAACAATGCCAATGACAACGGACCAAAGAAGATAAAAAGCCATAAATATACGGCTGATATATTTATTGTGTAACGCATCTACACAATAATCAGTGTCTTACAGGAATAATAGTCAAACGTACCGCTGTGAAAGAGAGCAAACTTCTAAACACACGATTTTTCCTCTGTTCTTCTTCTTCTTCGTCGTCGTTTCATTTCATACGACCGAAAATGCTGCTGCTGCTCTCTCGCTCTGAAGACACCGAATGTCGTCTTTTGTTCAGTAATTCGCTTGTGCCTAATTCAATTGAAGATTGAACGCATTTTATTGAGGAAATGAATTATAAGATATCAACACATATTTAACAGCCATTGATTGTGTGGAAAAACATTGGTAATCGGGGATTTCTTCTGGGATTTATTGGATGAAAAAAAAAAAGAAACCAGAAAGGACACATCATTATTTGTACATTGTGTCCGAATCACCGAGTTTTACATTCAATTTCCTTGACGATTGGGTTTTTTTTGTTATTACCCATACAATCGGAATAAATGAAGAAATAAAGACATTCAACATGTTGGTACAACGAATCGCATGTGTCCTGGTTGAATAAATTGCGTGTATCCTGGTTTTTCTGACGATGAATACTTAAATCATTCATCATATACACCATGTTTTCTCATGGGCACACACACCAAAAACCAATGCCAAACCCATATGTTTGCCAAACCAGGCTCTTTTGTTTGTAAAAAATGCAAATCTTAGATGGAGAGAAGAAAAAAACACAACAACAGATCAAGAACAAATGCGATTAAATGGAGAAATGCCCATTTCTATGGAATAAATGGAATTTGGTGTTTTTTTTTCAATTACTTGGAAATCGAAAAGACGAAAATTGAAATTAGTTAAGAAAACAATGTATGGCAAATGATAATTTGTGGTGAACAAATGACAATCTGTGCTAAACAAATGACCAACTCTTTACACTAATGCAAATGCTCAAGGGATAATTTTTATATCTTCGATAAATCTGAGCCCTTTCAGCTCATTTTCATGTTGTTTTCAAGTTTTTTTTTTCTATTCATTCATCCCGAATGGAATCAGAACAGAACGGAAGAAGAAGAATTAAAATCGGTTCACATGACCACAGAAACAATAGGACCAGCAATGAGTATCAATGCCATAAGTAGCATTCAAAATACATGTATCGACTTATGTTTTACAAAATTAGTGAAATAGTTTTCTAAATATTGTTCATATTTTCCTTTCATTATTTTTAATTATTGTATACAAACATACGCAAATATTGTATTTTTCTACCGATTTTTTCTTTCAGTCTTCAACAATTCGAATCAAGAGACACGAGAATGAACGAGAAAAAAAAAATGTCGGAATTTTTTTTTTGTGCAAATCCTTTGTTAATATTATCTCATTAGAAATATGCTTCTTTATTTCGTTTTCGGTGTGCGTTGATTTGTTGTTGTTGTTTTTTTTTCTCTTTCACAATTTCTTTTGGCCTGTTCTGGAGCTAGATGCTAAATCCGATTTACAGCCCAAAAGTCGATTCTCAATGAATGCAAAACCTGAAAGAGATGCGAACGAGTGAGTGAGTGAGTGAGTGTGAGTGTTGCAAGCGGGGTATACAGAGCAAAGCTGTGTTTGTTTAAGTTTGTTTTTGTTTATCAAATCCTAATTTTTCCAAATCGGTTTTTGCGATTCACTTACTGTTTGTCGAATCAACAACGTACGTACATGAATAGCAAGCTAATGAAAAAGGTACATTGATCGATACGTTGAATGTTTGTTCAAGGTATTTTCGCAAAACTTTGAAAATTGAAATAACTCAAATTTTGTTTTTCTCTCTCCATTTCTTGACTGTGTATTCAAAAGACTATTCGTTTTAAATGGAAATTCCATTAAAGTAAGTAAGCACTTCTGCAAATAAAAAAGAGACGATATATGGTTTGATTGGGCAAAATAAAAAGAGAATTTCTTCTGTGTGCCATCGTCAATAGAAATTCAAATCCAATTCATTGCTGTTTATTTATCTACTGGCTTTTACCCGTACAGCTAAAGAAAATCGGCTATGGGAAATACTGAAATTCGTTCAAAGTTTCTCACCGATCGGGAGCATAGAAAAGTGTTTGCTTGCTGTGAACGAAATGACTTGTCAATTGCTTCAAAGTGGTGTTGATAGAAAAATAATGTGCTTCGGTGAAAAACTCTTCACTTTTTCTTCCGACAAAAATGAAATGCGAAATAGCCACGAAATCTTCCCATTATTAGTGCAAAACTATGTGAAAACAATGTTCAAGTATTTCGTCAATTTCGCAAATTTTTTTTTTTCCACCAATAACCGAAATAGTGCCTCTCCAGCCACACGATAAGAGCAATTGGCGCGCTACTGGTGCTGCGCGCCACCAAGGGGTTTCAACCAGATTTTTCGCTTGAACAAAAGCCGAACCATGGTATAAATATCGCCCCGGTCGAGTTTAGTGAGCAATCGTGTGCGATCATCGAATAAAGAAATCACAGCAATATTTAAACAATATGCTGTACGTCCTGAAACAGAAATAACCGTTTTACCATCATCCGTTGATTGTTTTCCGTTTTGAAATGCAAAAACATACACACGCACACGCACACGGTACTGTTGAAAAATGCCGAAGTGTGAATTTCAGTCAGAGTCAAATGTTTGCATGTTGTAATTGTGTTTCTGCATGATTTACGCTCGAGGGGGAGATTTGCTACGTTACATTTCCACGCCACCGTTTTACGGATTCACAAAAAGACGTTGCCAGCAGTGAGAGTGAGCGAGAGAACGATTGCGAGAGGATAAAAAAAAAGCGAACGTTGTTGATTCCGAACAAAAAAAGAAACTAATATGTTTGTATATGCACGAAACGTTTTCGTTTATTCAATCGAACTGGCGAACACAATAGGTAAATGCACTAAAGCGGCAGCCCAATGCGTATTGGTTTGTGCTCGATCGGTCGGTCTCTACGTTTGCTCGACTTGCAGCTCGAGAGAGTAGTAAATTGAAGTCAATTGGGTATAAAGTTTATGCGAGACCGAAAAGTCAACCAGGCATATTGTACCGTTTGCGTGTGTCTCTGTCTCTCAGTGTGAGTGTGTGAAAAAGAAACAGAGAGAGAGAGAGAGTGAGAGAGAGAGAGAGTGAGAGAGAGTATGCGAACGAACCACCGAATGGTTATTTGAAATCTTAAACATTTTTCATGAATGAAAAATGAATGGCATAGTAAGCTCATCATATTTAATTAGTCACTAAATGAAGCGTAGTCGATTTAAGTGAATATATATTGCTGTTCGGTTCATGTTGTTGGCCCACATGCTACACCAAACTCTCAAATGGCTAAAGCATCTAACAAGAGATGTGAACGATGGCATGGGAAAAAAAACGTTCGTACTTTCTTTTCGCTTCTTTTTATTACTTATCGAGATCATTGTTTGTTGTACACAAATAATTGGACACCTTTTTCTAAAAATAGCCGGCGTGTCATTGTGTGAATATGGAAAGCGACCGAGCTACCGATGAAACGGCCACACAACTTAAACATTCACACATTATTACGTTTTAAGACGCAATTGAAGAAATCAACAACTTCTTTTAATTGTTTCATTAACGAGCCAAGCACAATAGGACAAGGGCCAAGATGAACAACTTACCGTAATTAATTGATGGAACGAACGCGAGCGTGAGCGATGCGAGGCGCAACATTTTGTACACAGGTCAAAGTGTCATTTCATTGGAGCAACATTAAAAATGGAATGGATGAACATAAAATTGAATTTGACGATGAAATAACGTTTTGATTTCCGAGAGTGGTTTCTTTTTTGATCGAATCCAATGATGCGCGACATCCACATGTGTGAGTCACATCTAAATCCAGTCGTTGGAAACAAAAGATTCTAAGAATATTTTTCGATACAAAGTACCAAAAATTATTCTTAGACATTTTTTTTCTCTGAGAATGAAGCATAATAATTGGCCAACTACGGTAGAAATCGAAAAATGCTGTGCTCTCGAATTCTAAATATGGACTTAATTTTACCTGTTTTCTTTCTGTTTTGAGTACATAAAATATGAGCTTGGTCTGAATTCGAAATGTTAATTCCGATCAAAATACCGAAATGAATCGGAAATAATACCTAAATTATATACAAAAGCAAACTATGCTAAACATGAATAATAATGGCTGCTGATTTTGTGATTGCGATTGTGTCGATATGTATATGGGCACACATATTTTGTTTATGTCATCCGGATTTTCACCGATGGAAAGGAGCGCACGGACGACGGCACCGCGCATATAAACATGTCATCAAATATTTACACAGAGTGTTTTCAGCATTTTGATTTGTGTTTATTGATTAAATACATACGAGCAAATAGCGACAACAAAAGAAGCGAATCCTTTGATTAGGCAGTTTAAATACCGTCGAAGCGAATATCATGTTTGATTCATATCGTAAAAGCGAACAAGGTAACAGTTACAACTGGGATTTAGCTCCTCATTTGGACGGCCTATTAAAAAGGTGTGTATTTCACATTTTCCACGTGTATGTATGTGTGTTTGTATAGTAGCAAGGCAGTACATTGATCGAGAACAGGGAGAGAGAGAGAGAAAGAAAAAAATTAGCTACATGTCGACAGTGACAGCAACAAAAACCGTAGGGCCGTTTAACAATGTACCGACACATTGACAAAGAGGTAAAACTATGCGCTAAAGTACACGAATATCGAATAAAAGTAGGGTAGATTCATGTTTGCAACCGCATCATCGATGTCGATAACAATAAAATCAGCAAGCTGTTCCATTCGGTTCTCTCGTGTGTTTTTTTGTTGTTTGGCATTAAATCTCTCTCTGGTAAAATGATATTTGAAAGTGATTTAATTGAAATGGGCATAAATATATGAGCATTAAAGTATACAATCACCGATTCAACAATGGCAACGGCAATGAGCATTTGATGGAAAGAAAGTGCTACATGTAGCGCACAGAGAGAGAGAGAGAGTGAGTGAAAAAAAGGCAGCTCAAAATCAACACAGAAAATCGTGTAATATCTCTCTATCTCTCACTTGAACATTTCAATTTAATCCTTAACATCTTGTCTGTCATTCCGCATAATTCACACTTAAAACCTCGGCATTCGAACAGAGAAGTACGCTGTTGTAATATTGTGTGGATGGATCGTGTATGTGAGATTTTGATCGCATAGTGCAAAACAGACGGAGAATTATGTGTGATTTCGAGCGAAAATATGGTTTTGATTTGTTCAATTCGAGTGGTGTTTATTTATTTAATGCACATATTATAACTAGCTGATGTTTTCATCACCAAATCTAACCATTTCATCAGAATGTATTATCCGGATCACAGCCTCATTAAAACCATACGATACAATGTACTTGAGAGAGACACAGAGCAAGTGAGAGAGAGAGAGAGTGAGAGATTTGACGAAAACCACAATTTAATACATCAAACCGATCTCCTCTTCTTTTTTTTCTCTCTCTCTCTCTCTCTCTCTCTCTCTCTCTCTCTCTCTCTCTCTCGGTGTCTTTTCCAAAGAAACCGTTTTGTTATGTTTTTTTTTATACTGTGCCCAAAATGAAGCGAAGGATGAACGATGAAAATATTTTGGTTCATTGTTTAACACCACAAAGTTTTTGCCTTATAACTCAGAAAATAAATACAAATGTAATACGATCAATCATCGGAGTGACTGCATTGAATAGCATGTATTGCTGTTTGTCGAATTTACAGAAATTTACAAGTTATTATTTTATTTTATGCGTTTTGTCTTTCGATGTGTCTGCCACTTTTGTTCAGCACACACTGTGGCAGATGCACTATTTTTTTTTCTCTCTCTCTCTCTCTCTCTCTCTCTCTCTCTCTTGCTCGCTCGCTCGCCGAACATCTATATTGAATATGTGACACATATGAAAAAAAAATGCGAGTGCCTATTATTTATCATTTGTATTATGCGATACACGTCGTAATGCATGGTTTGCCTATTTGTTTGATGCAGTTTTGTTATGGATGACGCACTCTCTGTTTGGCAACCAGTATGCAGCAGCAGAAGCAGCAGCAGAAGCAGCAGCAGCACATCGAATGGCTATAGTAGCTCAATTAATACATTTTCGTTTGGTAGTATGTTTTTTTTTGTGTTATTGTTTCGCTTGTGCGGTATAACATGAACAATAAATAAAGATATATTGTGAATTGTCATCGAGGCAATCCGCAATTCGGTGAAAACCTTCCGCTAAAACATACACACACACACACCATGGAATATCATCACCACCATATATTTCATCGATTCCTTCCGTGCCGTTGTGCATCTCTCTGGCTCGGTAAGCGGAGAGTATTCGGTTGTTTTGTTCGATTAGTTATTTTGCTTTTCATCGATCGTTATTGTGCCATTCGATCCGATGACACATCTAGGGTAATAAATTCAAAATCAATTTCTCATGTTTTGGCCTTGATTTTGGCTTTTCCAAAGGAGAAAAACCAACCACTCTTAGCCACAACCTTCTCTTTGCAGATTCTCTTGTGTGTTCAATTGTGCGATTTGCGAGTCATCGTTCCATTGAATTCTTGGTTGGCCATCTCGTATTCAGGTCAATTTAACAGAAAATGGCACACATCCACATACTCAAGGGAAAGAGATTTCTTTGAGTTTGTGTGTGGTGGAAAAGCGTTTTGTTTTACATGTTTTTATTTTGGCATTGTTTCGGTGCTAATCCCCCAAAATGTTGGTTTTGATGCAATAATGACGAGAAATCGGAAATGTCCTGTTTTCTATCCATTTCATTCGTAACTTCGACATACAACTATATCTCGATTCGTCTGCTCGCTTGCTCGTTCGCCTCACTCACTCCGTTGTTAGTCAATCAAAGAACAAATCTTTCACTGTGTTATGTTCCAAAAAGGAGGTAATTTGACACTTTTTTCTCTCTCTCTTTCTGCTTTGCAAATCACTCAAATTAGATTTAATGTTGTGTAGTGTGTTATTACGAAATTTTCTGTCAAAATAATCCGAATCTCTTTCTCTCTCTCTCTCTCTCTCTCTCTCTTTCGACGCAACTGACGTGTCTCGCTCACAATTTGCACCGAACTTGGGCTTTTTTTTTATCTATGCGATTTGTTTTCACGCATTTACAAAATATATACTGTGTGTTTTTTTTTCCTCAACAACAGCAATTCATGTGCGTCGTTGAGCCTTGAATGTTTCTCAATATGAAAATAAAAATTGTATCTTTATGAAATTCGATCTGAAGAATTTGATTTGTCATTGCGATAAAATGTTTGTTACATTTTGTGTTACTTTATGCCGATTTGTTTTCATTTTTTTTTCCGGGCATAGTAGGGACTGTTGGTCCTTTTCTTCTCTGCCACTGCCAGATTGAATTTCAGAAAAACAACACAGACAAACAATGCAAAACAATGCATGGGATACATTTAATAAAGATGGATTTTGGTTGCTGTTGTTGTTGTATAACAAAGTAATAAAACTACGACTCTCGTCCTGTACAGTGAGAGGAATGTATGCAATATTAGCGATATATTTTTCAGTCTATGGTTTTTTTTTCTTTCTCTCGTTGTGTTTGTTATTGGCGAGATAGAATTACATCCGATTGTTAGATCAGCTGGTAAACACGAGAGAGCATTTCTCATCGAGCAGTACCAGCATCAAACTTCGCAATTTGCAAAATGTTCACATCATCATGGAAATCCGAGAGTCGTTCAGTTAACGGGAAGAAAAGCTGTTGCTAGTTTTGTTTTAATCAATAAATCAAAATGGAAAATTGCTGACCGAAAGATTTGCAAAAAATAATAATAATGAAAACCTCAATTGCAAATCCAAAAGCAGAAAGAAGAAAAAAAAAACTTTGTGAACAAAAGAAATGCAATTGTTGTTTTAAAATGCGCCAATTTCCGTTTCTTTTGTTAAATGTCATTCCAATTGACTGCACAACTTTACTATTGGCATTTTCTTTTCAGAGCACTGCTGTTTTTTTTCTCTCTTGTTCGCTTCCTCGTTCCGTCAATAGACCGCGTGCATGACGTGCCAAATGGTGTATTTACGAAGTAGTGCTCAATATTGCTCATTGATTCCACTTGAGAGTTCGATTGCGTTCGCGCCACTTCTGGCCCCGTAATTTACGTGGTACTTTTCGCCTAAATCGCGCATAAAGAAGCAAACGTCAAGCGCATTTTTTTCCTCTCTCTCTCTCTCTCTCTCTCTTTTTTCTCTCTTAGTCGCTCGCTTGATCGCCTTTAGAAGAAGAAGAAAAAACTGATTGCACGATTTTTTTCCCTTCATTCTGTCGAGTAATTTATGTGGAGATATTTATTCATCTGTAAATCGTTAAGTCATTTTTCTTGCATGCCGGTATAAATAAAATCACAACGAGCCACAAAAACATCAAAGCATAACGAACGAAATGCTCTCTCTGTGTTTATTTCGGATAGATTTAAAGGCGCATTCAAACGAATATATTTATTTATTTATTATGATTTTTCTTTCTTTTTTCTGAAAGCTTTTTGGTTTTTTCCTTTGTTTTAGCATCGTTTTTGTGTGTTTGCGGTGGTTTCTTCTTGGGCATTGTTGTTGTGTGAGCGCGCATTTTACCTTTAAACGCGGTTACATTTAAACATCACAAACACACACAAACACACACAAACACACACACACACACACACACACACACACACAAAACGCAGAAATCACTTTAGAATGTCATTTGTTTGTAAAAATTTGTATTCAATTTGTTGATGATGGAGAAAAGAAGATGTTTGTTGTTTGGCTACGAATAGCTATTATTCTATAGCTATTTGTTTGTTAGCGCACGAAAGAGAAGTAGAAGAAAAAAAAACCAACGTCAAAAAAACTATGGAATTGTTCAAAATCGACAAAACAAAGCATTACATCAGCAGACGAAATGAAAACATTTACTTTGAAATCGGGACGATGAGCCGCGCTTCTCAAACGGAGTAGAAACGAAAAATTCTCAGATGAAATGTTAATCGCGAAAAAATCTGGTTGGTTGAACTCAAAATAGATATGTCTTATTGACGCTGGAATGTAGACCGAATATTGTTCAATCATACACGTACGCTATTGAAATAAATAGTTCAGTTTACAGGTTTCAGCGGCAATGTCAAAACCAAATATGAGCTATACAAATTGTGTGTGTATGCCTTCAATCGTTCGTTCATTTTCTTTGGTCGGCGTTGTTTGGACTAATGTGTTTTTCAAGGAATATGAATATTAATTCTCCATTCAATGAACACACCGAAAAAAACACAACTGACAAGAGAAATGCTTAAGCAAAAGCCACAACGTCTCTTTTTAAATGAAATAAACATGCCAAACATATTTACAAGTTAAAATATCTAATCTATTCATCGGCCGTTTCAACTTTGATTTGCTTTACATCACTCTCGTGTAATGGAATTTTCTCTGCATTGTGTGGTACCAGTATGTATCCATAGCGCGAGCCACAGATTGACGACTTATCGGAAGGAGATGCATATATACACATAAAATGAATCGCTCATCTGATGAATCAGTCAAATTATTTTCGTTGAATTGACCGCTTAATCTGATAAGTCAAATGTATTTATTTCAGTTAGTAAGCGATCGGTTGGGAAGTCGTGCTTTTTTATGATCATCAAATGAAACGGTTTAGTTTCTCGTGCCGCAAGCAAATGGATCACGTTTTGAAGTCAGAAGAATTTTTATTGAGAGCGCCTGTACAAAGTGAAATTAATTGGGAATCTACTTTTTTTTCACTAAAAACATATAATTAGATAAACCCTCCAATGGAGCTTCTCCATACCTTATTACGTATACCTTATTAACAAACAGTCAATATTATCAAACATATTCTAAAATTAATCGAAAGGATGTGTTTTTGAGGTGAAACCATATGCAACAACAATAATTCCACTAATAATTATTTTTCTGATTGTTTTGAATTATCCATTTGTCGTATTCATATATTATAATTCATATTTATGAATGATAAAACACAAGTGTCATCTGTGCTCTTTTCAACAAATACAAGAAATGCGGACAAATGTCCACGTCTTTGGTTCAACGTTTGTCATGCCGCACTTTTGCTGACGCGTATTTACCATTCTTTCTTCGAATGTCAACTCACACGATCCAATTCTCTCACTCAGATGATACACCAGCAATTATTGACAGGCATTCATCAAAGCACTTACTGTTTTCTATATTGAAAAGTAAAATAATACTTTTACTCAGTGAACAATTGACCAAAATAAGTCAACTGAATATTTTTAACAATAATATTTCTTGCGGTGTTCTGTTTACTGTCATGTGGCAGATGATTACAATACGATTCAGCATAATAATTATGATTTGCGTGAACACATTTCATTTGAAATCAAAATCTGAAGACACGTTTCTTTTGAAATTAAAATCGATCGTAAAAAAAACCCAAAGAGACGGAACCGGAATAATAATAATGTCTTCTGTTTTTGCGTGGATTTGGGCAGATCGCTTTAATTTACCTGAAATGACATCGCTTTGAGGTGTAAATTAGTGCTGACCAAACTGTAAATAATATCAACTTGATGAGTTTCTACGGGAAAATCTATATGTATAAAGTTCAAAATATGTCCGTCTGTCTGTCCGTATGCTCCACTTTAACTCCAATTTTTGTTATGCATGCCTTTTGATTTCTTGCGGCCTGAAGATCGTTTTCAGAAATGTAGTTTATTTTGATTTTCTAAATTCATTTTTAGAATTAAAAGAGCCATGAAATAAAGAAAGTTGGCAAATTGACATGTTCTCTCAACCAATTTTTTTTTTCAAACTCTAAAGACACAATATGAAATCTGCGTCGCGCAGCGCTAGCAAGGAAACTGTGCTTAGCCATCTTTGCTAAAGTAACAAAAAAAACGTTTCAAACTAATTCAAAATATCGCATCGAGTGACACATTTTTTTAGAGAAGAATGTGTTTTCGCCTTTGCGTGAGTTACCTTTGCCATTTGGTCGTCATATCCATAAACATTTTGTTTGCTTTCATCCTTTTTTCTATAAAAAATTATTTATTCTATATTTAGCGTTTGCTTTTATAAAATGTGATGTGATTAAGCATGCCCTAATTAATAATTGATGATAATTTAAATTTAACACGATCAATCAAAGTCGATGGCATGAGAGCTGGATCCCAAAAATGGATGGGCTTGCGTCACTTTGATTCGATCGTGGTCGAGTGTGATCATTTATCAATAAAGCGAGGAATAGATCGGTGAACATAAATGAAATGTCTGTGATATGATATGAGACGGGAAGCGCGCACGATCGAGAGAGATAGAGATGAAGTATTGAAAATGTGAGCGAATGCAGTGGAATGCAGTGCCTGATCAGTCTGTATCGTTTGTGTGCAATATGTCACATCGTGACCGGTGCTCTTCGTGTATGTAAGTGTATAGCATTGGCTGTGAATTTGGTGCCTTTCATTCCGTTTGAAGTAAATTCGAATGTCGATGAGACAGAAAATTTAATTACGTAGGATGTAAACAAGGCTTTATCTGAATTTTTTCACTGTTAAGATAAAAAAAAACTCGTTTTAATCCATGGAATGATGTGGTCAATAGCAGCAGTTCATAAAAACGCCCAACAAAAATGGACTTTTTATTTGTTTATATTGGCTAAAAAAGGAATTAGTGCAAACAGAGCGCGAGTTTGTGTGTGTGTGTGTGTGTGTTTGCTTCGAACGAAATTTCCATAAATTTTGATTTAACTATAGCACAGCCAACAAACCATTTCGAATTCCAGTGGTTTTTTTTTTTTTCATTGATGTGAAAACCACTTCGTGAGTTGAAATGGTGCAAAGAAATTGTTTCGCCGACTGTTGTGTTTTTTCACTGCAATTTTATTTTTCGTTTCTTCGTTCCAAACGAGGAGAGTTGAGAAGAAGAAAAAAATGCCATTTTTTAAAATGATCTATCAAATACAATTTATAAATCGATGAATATTTCCATAAGTTATAATAATCTAGGTTCGTTTTATTTGTAATTATTCGATCATCGATGCGTGCGCTGCCTGAAACGGTACCCAGTATGATGTGAATGAGCGCGGCACAAAAGAGCAGAGATGTTTTTCTAAAGCGCAACGAGATGGAATGAGATGCAGGATGAATCAAAATTCACAGCCATCACATAATTGCGGTCGGTGTGTCGTGCTGAGAGTGCAACAATAATTCAACGAAATCGATATTTTGCACTAAAATGTTGACAGTTTAACTTGTTATCGATTATTATTATTAAAACATTATGCTTTGCGTTGTGTGTTTCCATTCGATTTGGCATTTTGCGGTATTTTGCCTTCTGTGGCCCGTTTCGCTCTGTGTCTGTGTATTTGTGTTGTTCAGATACGGAATGAATGCACTCTGCGCCCCATACATTTGTTTGCCATGTTTTTATTTTCGTTTGATTATAACGATATGAATATGCAATAAATGGATGATCTTTCATATGATTACTACTTTTACGGTTGCTGCTGCTGCTGCTGCTACCAGCCGAGTTAGTAAATTGCAAATAAGCAGAGTGCAAGTAAAAAAAAAAGAAGAGAAAAAAAACGGAGAAGATGATGACGGAGACTACGACGGCCAACAAAACGGCAGAAGGCAGAAGAGGAAGGAAAATAAAAAAGAGCACAGTGCAACAGAGAATAACCATGATGATGACGAAGAATGAGAAAAGAGCAAGAATCGCCGAGCGAACGAAGAAAGACCAAATGAATGTGTTGTATCTTAATTTATGCAAATGGCTGAGAAATACAAATACGCATAAAGAAATCATAGCTTGTTTATCATGCATAATCCGTGCGAGAGTTTTCTCTCTTGCTATCTCTCTCTCTCTCTCTCTCTCTCTCTCCCTCTTTCTCACTTACTCGACAAACAATGTTCGCATATAATTTGCTCACAAATTACCGAACACTGTTTGCCGAATACCATTTGTCTCTGTATGTGTGCATGCGTTTGTGTGTGTGTGTGTGTGTGTGTGTGAAATTTCGGTCGATGAACAAGAAGACATAGAGAGACAACGAACAAATTGAAATATATTTTACGTTTGGCGATCGTGTTTATAACAAAAATTGGAAAACATTTCACCTCAAAGTGTGTGTGATGTGCCTCGCTTTTTTGTCGTCGTTGTTGTTGTTTTGTTGTTCCAAGTATTATATGTAGCGTTTTGCTTTCATCAAAAGAAGAGAGAAAAAACCACACACACACACACACACAAAATATCCATCAAACAAATAATAATCTTCGACAAATAAATAAATTACTTTGTACTTGGTTTCATTTGAATCCGGTCGCAGCTATTTTTTTATTCATAGCATTGGAACGGGGGAGACCGATTTAAAGTGGAGCCGATTCAATTTTCTTTACTAAACACCCAATTCGATGAAAAATGGTGGTGTACGATAACGTTAAATTATACACGATTTGACCTATGTGCATGTTCTTTCATCGTTCACAAATGTTTTCTTAAGCCTTCAATTGTAATGACACACCAACCAAATAAAACCCAGCCAGGCCATTGTTCGGGCGACCGACCAACAACACCGTCAAACACACGCGTATATTTTACCTTATTTTGAAATTAAATTTTAATTCAACCAAAGTAGCTGTGTTGTTTCGGCTTTCGGCTTTCGGCTGTCTATCTTGCCCCCATGCAACATAAATATTGGGAAAATGGACAATGAACACATTTAACTTTCGTATGGTTTTTCATTATGAATAAAACAGGAACTTATTATACCGTTACATCGAACATTCTCAATCAGTTGCTTCAACTGTGACAAACACACAAACACATATGATATCGAACGATTGTTTTCCATAGAATTTCACTTCATTTACGATTTGAACTTTAAAAATTTGTCGCCGTTGTTAGCCACCACCGATGAAAAAAAAATCGTAATCCTCAGAATAAAAACTTGTTTTGAGTTTGATTGAAATCGACGGTGGCTATTTCAATCAACCATAGTAGCATATAACGAGGACACACACAGAAACTCACATGGATGATGGAATGCTTGATTTGAATCAATTGGATTGAATCGAAGACGAATGCGAAACAGCAGTTTGGGACCCGAACTTTGAGTATGGACGTGACGTTTGTTTCTCTTTATAAAGCAAATGAGATTGAAGTAGCTTGAGAAACAATTCAGTGGAAATTTCGAAATATTTGAAGTAAAAATACCTAAAATTGTCTTTGAATCGCTACTGGGTTGATTTCAGTGACATTTTTGCTCTCAAATGTTTAAAAACTAAATTCTAAAGTTGTGGTGCAGCCAAAATTGCATACCCAAAATATACCATATTTCGAAAAATTCCCTATTTTTGTAACATATTCTCCGACATTTGTTTCATAAATTTTTCATATTTTCACCATCATTACAATCCAAAAACTACTGCGTCATTTTTATGTGTGTAAAAATGTTTGATTGTCCACACACAATTGTTGACAAGGATAGAATGTTGCATAAGTGCGATAGACAAAGCGACAATAGACTTTTTGTCCGATTCTTTCGAACAATCAAAGGAAAACTTTAAAAACAAACAACGAATTAAATAGTGGGAATTGGAACAACTGGCTTCATTTACCATATTGTGTGCTATGTATATGTGCTGTGTACGCAATAGTTGCTTATGCTTCTGCTAACTTTTTTGAGGTATGACCCACAGAAGTTGTTTCGAGACTATTGAAAATTAATATCTATCAATTTCAATTACATTGTCCACATTCAATCGTTTCAATTTTCGTAGTGCGTGCATGCATACGAATATGTGGCTGTTGTAAAGCCCATCGGTAAATATTCTGATGAAATATAAATGGATGGAAAAAACACACACACACTCACACACACATTGTGTAAGTGTGTGAGTGTGTATTGTGTGAGCAGATAAAATGCGCTACATGGAATCGAAAACACATTGAACAAACAGTGGTCAACAATGAATAATTTATGTTTCCTTTTTCGTAATATATTCTGAATGGTTGAAACAATTTTTTAACATACTTTGATGAAATGATATACAATATTTATCAACCAACCACGCAATATGAACAATATGCACAGGTTGATTGTTGAACGAATTGTCATCGCCACAACAATTAGTCGGACGGCAACCAAATGCTTGTAATCCTTGATTCGAGTTGTTGTTTTTTTTTCGTTTCGTTCGAAAAATGGTCTTCAAGCGAACACTACAATTATCATTCGGTGAATGAAATGTGAGGGAAAATTATATAAAGGTATCGATACACCATGTTATTTTCATGATAATTTCTATTTGTGTAATTGCTATCCAATTAATCGACATTGACCATACTCGGTCGAGACATCAATTTTATTTGTTTTAAAGAATATTTCAATGCAAAAATAACATATAAATATTTATACAAACAAAAGCAACACATCGATTGTTTTTTTTTTTTGAATGGTCGGAGCATTCTAAGCAGTCTTTCTGCTGCGGACAGAGAAAACACACAATAATGTCATTAATTAAATCCAACAAACAAAGACAAACACTCGATAATTACTATGAAATGATTAAAACAATGGAAAACTTGGAAATGTTCTATGTTGTGCTTACATTGAGTATACTGAGGGAATCACATTGAGTGAATCGCAATTCATTTGTATTTCCTACATTAAAGTTTTATGGATTAGGCATAGGTACATAATAAACGCAAGGCAATCGATTTGCATGCGAAGGAGTCTGTCACTTACTGACTAATTTTTACTCTTTTTCCTACCTGTGATGCTGATAAGAGACAGCCGTGAGAATTTAACGTTAAAAAATCCTTCAAAAATTGAAATTGTTCTACGCTGGAACATTTGTTTACACTAAAACGATGGAATTTATTAGTTGAGTATTGGTCTCAATGTGTTTTCGGTTCTATTTTTCTGGGAAAGTACCAAAAACGCAACAAATGTAAACATTGGGATTTTTTGCTCTTTTTATTTGGCACACGCTTGGTAAAATTGTTAAGGATGTGTTGAAAATAATTTGCCATCGATGTAAAGTTATGTAAATGATGCAAAAAAGGGGCAGACAGTTGAGAATGTATCTATGTAGATTTGGAGAAAACAGAAATAGCCTTTTAGAAAGTGAAAATTGCCCTGGCGCTTTTAGCTATTTAACGTCTACATTTTCTGAGACAAATTCAGTCGAGTAAATTGCACGTTTTTGAAAATATACGCTGCTTATGAACTCTTTCGGAACGTACTTGTTGGGCTAACGTGTTTCATTCAGCGGTTCACTTTTAACAGTAAAAGTTTGTGTTTTAGGTATTTGATAAAATCGACACGATCGAAATATCCGTAAATAGCCAAAATACCCTAATTCAACCAACTGGCTGGCGGTAACTCAATCGAAAAAATCTCGCGGATGCCTATTATTATCCGGAATTATTTTCTTTTTTTTTACAACCAAATTTTCATTTTTCTTCACTTTTTGTCATTGTTTCAATTTTTAACATGTTTTTCTTTTATATATTTTATACATTTTTTTGGACAACAATATAATTAGTTATGAAACCGTTTTTTTTTTCATTTGTAATCAGAAAATATCTCTTCGATAAAGAATAATGTAGAAAAAAAAATCAATTGTTTCGATACTAATTTTATGAATGTTGTTAGTTTTGCATTTCAGTTTGTTTTTGCTTCTTCTTCTCTTGGTCTTTATCCAATCCCATGCAATAAATGAGTGAAAATTAATGTGTTTTTTTTTCAAAATCTCCTGCAATAAAAGTATATGACTTCATTTTTTCTAACCCTGGACACCGAATTCCTGTGAAAAGTTAAAGTTACGTCTAAGAACATCTGTAAGCAATGAATCGATACAATTTAATTGCTCTGTGATCAGTGTGTTACGATAATTTGAACCCTCGTAAAATATTGTTTATATTTTCGTTTAGAAAAACACTAAACACTGAATGAAAACAAAAGACCATAAGATAAGAAAGTGTTCTTCCGTCATCTCGATCGTTATGAGTTTCTCTATTTTTACTCGTATGTACTTACAATACGTATTTATTTTACTTAACATATTCCTACCTAAACATGGCAAATAGAGCAAAAATGGATGAATATGAGACAATATATGCAAACGAAGAAGGTAGTCAATTTGGGCAATTGATATGGATTGTTGCTTACAGCATTGAACAGAAAAATTTCTTCTGTTTTCAAGATTAAAATACCAAAACTACTAACTATTTAATACCAACATTTCCGAAAACAAAGTCAGTTGAGTGAATCTCTTCAGTCGAGTCGCACGTTTCTTAGAATACAGTTTGCTTCACCTCTTCTTGAATATTTTGATTTGAATAACGTTGTATTCATTGATTTTTGTATTGTGGTGATATCGAAAGTGTACATTTTGACGTTAGATTTTACCAAACTCAAACTTGAAATTAAAAAAAAACTTAAGAGTAAATAAAAACTACTGAGAAATTTATCCAGAAAAATTGATTATAAATCGAAGTCTTTGAATACTTTGACACGGTTTTTATCTATCAACTGAAAATATGATTCGTAGTGGTGATCGTAATGCCGACCACACGAGAAGATTTTCTTATCTTATGGCCTTTCGTAACTCTGACCAACATCGCGAAGCTTTGGAATTGTATGAACAAATAAAAATGCGAGCAGAGAAGGCGATGGCCAAGGAGACTGATAGCAATGTGATCGTTCGTAATTTATCTGTCATATCGACTGATGCTCTTGTAAGTAAACGTTTATAAAAAATTCTCGCCATAAAAATTTTGATTCAATATTGGGAAAAGGTCAGTTTCAAATAGGGTTATGAGCGGGTGCTCATGTCAATGTTCTTTTGTTCCGAAAATAGACGAGCGATCAGGTCCATGGTTATTTCGAACAATTTGGAGAAATAGAGCAGGTGCAATGGCATCAAATGAATCTGGCCCACTATGGATTTGTACAGTTCAAGTTGGAAGAGAGTGCCAAAGCAGTTTTATCGCAGTCCAATCATCGTATCGGTGACGTCGTACCAAGTGTCACAGCCGCAGACGATAGCCTTCAGCCCGATTTTGAACTGATTCTACGAACGTTGGATGATGATAGCTTGAAAGAGGTGCTTTTGCGATTGAAATTAGGTGATCTTTCCAATGCTGCCGATACATGTGTTCGCTTTAAAAACGCAGCAAACTGGGCCTTTATAGAGAAATTCAAATGGTTGGATTTTGATCGAATTCGTATGAATGACTACATATTTACTATTCGCGATGATGATTCGGTAATGGAGAAACTATTCGAAAATGTGCTACGTAACTTTGGTTCGTTGATCCATTCGTTGGGTATGATTAAAAATGAGAAAACACTAGAACTGGTGTCGCGTTACTGTGTTGATAAATTCAACTTGAAAGAGCTCGACTTTTGTAGAGTTCATATCACAAAAGAAGTAGCCGAAAAATTTCGAAGTGTTTTCAAACAAATAAATAAGCTTGGTATCCGTGGGACTACATTTGATGAAAATATCAGTCATTTATTCCCACTCTGCACCAAACTTACTGACTTGTGGTTTTGGTCATCTTGTTCAGATTCGAACGCAAAGAGCGTTTTAAATAACCTTCTCATTTCGAATCCTAAATTGACCAAGCTCACAATCTACATGCGCAACACGGTCATAAATTCACACAATGCTTTTGAAAGATATCTAAGGGCACCAAGCGAACTGAAAATCGGCTTCGATTACCAATATTTGAGCAATTTAAGTATGTTGAATGAATTATCACTTGATTTTGGCTATCAAATCGTATCGCCAGTGCTGAAATCTTTGGTCGAGAGAAATGTTCCGATCAAACAATTGTCACTTTCGAATGGAGTGATGTACCATGATGCATTCGAGAGCATTTGCCAAATGAAACAATTGAATCGTTTAGATTTGAGATCGATTTTCAGTATAGATTTGGATGAAACTCATTTAGTCGAATGGGCCAAACATTTACCAGAATTGCAAGAATTGTGGTTTGATAAATGTACAATAAGAGCGAATGAAGATGCACTGAAAGGCATGATATCGTATGCAAGAAAACTGAAATTTGTACAAATTGGAATGCAACCCGGGACAAAAATTGAACTAAGCGACTATAAAACAATGTTGGAAATTGTCAAAAGTCAAGCGGTTCAAACTTATCTTCAAATTAAAATGGTCGGTGGCAATGTCGACGTTCCTGAAGACATACGAACGAAGAATAGAACTTGGTTTGATATTCATGCGGTTAAGATGCCTGATTGGATCATTGGATTCAGCCTACGGATCGATCCACGATAATGTCATCGATGATATACCTTCATCATACAATAAAAATTGAATGAAATGACTTTTTTTTCTCTATTTTAGATATAACGCACTATACTGCATAATTTTTTTACCTCCCTATTCTCACATTTTCTTGTTTTTTTTAATCATTTTTCATTGGGAAAATTCTAATTTTAATTTTCTACTATATTCATTAAATTTGCGGAAAAATATGAACGAATCTATATTGATATGAAACTTGAAATAACTTCATTAAAAATATCAATTTATAATGCTCTAACTCTAAAATTCATAAGATTTATTATCAATTAAATTATTTCGATGTGTGTTCCGAATTTCCCCACCTTCCCCTATTGTATCAACTAACTGAACTGTTCCAGAACAGAACTAAAAGAGATTGACGTAAATAAAATGTAGCAAATATCTTGATTTGGATTATAAGGATAACAATGTAATTAAATATACAATTTTCTTTTTGATCGTGCAGTTTTTACTCAATAAAGAATGATAAAATACTAAAAAACCTAAAAAACCTATTATCACATTCATTGCTCGAGTGAATTTTGATGAAGTAAGAAAAAGATGACAATATTATGGGTGAATTGACTCTGGAGAAAAGACTCTGAAGAAATGCGAAAAGAACAGAGACTGAATTTTAGGTAAGTATGGAACTTTACATTGGATACATTACTCGGATACATTTTATTAATTGTCCTAAGCGCATTCGGATATAGACATAAAACTAAATTCCATTCAATTATCGATTCTCAATGAACAAAAAGTCTCACTTCTCTTGTATTTCGTTATATTCAATTCCAACAACTCATATTTGTTCATTTAGGTGTCAAAAAAAAATGTCTAATTAAGAATAAAACATTTAAACTACATTTTTATGCCGTTTACACAAAAAAAAACAAACGTTCCAAGCATGAATCCTTGTGCGTAATGTTTTCATTGAAGCGCTATTATGTGGGCATTCTTGTTGATTTTATGGCTGGTCATATATTGGTTTATTGCCCGGCATGAATGGCTGGAAATTAATATGTTTTATCGAAAAATGTATTCATGTGATAACGACGCGTTAGCAAACACAATGTTTTGACCTATTGAGTTCATGCGAAACATCATAAATGGATTATGGCCACGTCAAACATCGACACTTCCTCCTCAACAATGGAATCGAATTCTTCGTCGTTGACTATTTTTTTTCTATGCTGAGCTCCTCTCAGCGCTGTTCATCCATTTCTGCGTAGGTACTTGGAATGGATGCGCTTGTAAAAATGGTATTAGACCGGACAAATACGAACATTAGAACGATTATTGCTTCACAAATGCCCAAAAATGTCCGTACACAACAAAGCCAAGCATGGAAAATATTTTGCTTGAAATCGCTGTTAAAATATGCAGCGACAAACGAATGACGAGAGAGAGAGAGAAGAGTGAAGATGAAAAAAAAAGCGAGAAAAGATTTTTGTGCCATAAAAACAACAAATACACGAAGAAAAAAATATGCTTATCTCTCAATTCAAACACATATTGTTCGCTTGATTCTTCATCAATTTGCTTCAGCCTGAAGTACTGACACTGCGAAACACAAAAACCAGCAAGCGTTTCTCTCTCTCTCTCTCTCTCTCTCTCTCTCTCTCGTCATACGCATATATATATATGCATGAATGCTTTTTTCCCGTCCGTTTTCACAGTTGGTGCAAAACAAAGTGCACAACAGCCACTCGCTGTGATGAACGAAACGACTGAATGAAAAAAAAGGAAAAATTCAACAATTGCACAAAATGTGCCCATTGACTTTGTTCTTAACATACACACAGAGCACAGAGACTTGTGCGTTTCTTTTCTCTCTTTCTCTCGTCAGTTCCTCTCTTTTTCTTTCTCACTTGCTCGCTCAGCCCGCTTGCTCGGCTCACTCACTGTGACTCTTTTTTTTCCAAAACTCAAACAGTGAGCAATAAAACAATAAACTATGTTTTATGGCAGATTATGATACAAATATTGAAAGAAAGTGGAAGATGCATAAACACATTGTAAACACATTCTCGAACAACAAAATCCCATTCTTGAAGCTCATTCCAAACAATTTTATGTTTCTTGTGAACGATTTGCTGCTTTTTTTTACATATGTGTCAAAAATTCATTGAATAAACAAATGGAAAAACTTAGATTTTTTTATTCGATTATCAATGCAAAAAAAAAACACACAAGAGCAAATATCCAAAGAAAAACTGGAAATCGATTGAATCCATCTTGGAATTGTGAATCTGTCTCGAAATTTCCGAAGCTCATCAATAAATTTATGCGAAACAATGCGAAACGTACAAAAGACACAAAAAAAAGTTGTCAGACACAACACAACAAGCCCGGGATAAAAAGGGAAAATGTTGTGAAAATCAGTCGTCGATCGTAGCATGACCAAGTTCTGTCAATGGGTCGTCTTCCATTTGTTTTGAGAGATGTGTGCAGCACAACGCACATATGCGTACACACACACAACGTGGAACGTGTCGAAAGATGAATGCGAAAAAACAATGCGCCTTCGGCGGAAAAATTTGTGTGCTGCATAAAAGGTAGCTTGTGGGATATTTTCGGAAAAATTGTCCATTGAATCCCCCGGTTGGAATTGAAGAATAATGCAACACAGTTGACAGGCACTCTGTTCTCTTGCTTCAGCAACAACAACGATAACGAAGACGACGCTTGCTCGTTGTTTACTTGAACATTCGATGCTTTTTTTTCTTCTTTCCAAATAATTGCTCATCGTAGTTCATCATCATGTATCTTGTTGTTCCATGATGAGAGTATCGTTTTTGTTGCATTTTTCAGCACGTCAAACCAATGCAACTCTGTCCAAATAGATCGACACGAGTTGTTCTTTTTCTGTTGTTTTCTTCTTTCAAAGCAATTCATTTTATATTAATACATAATCATCGTTTATAAATAACATGAAACATTCTACTCTCAAATTCGGAAATGCAATCGATCATTTCGGTCATGAGATATCTCATGGGCCTGCTGTTGTGTACATGTTATCATATGTCGTATCAGACAATAAATTCAATTGAACGGCCTCGATCCATTTAATGCAGTTTGAAACCAATTAAACGAAAAAAAACATATTTTTTTTTGCTGTGTCATTTTTCAATTTTCATGAGCCATATGAAACACATGGACCCAGAGATATAGAGAAAAAAAAGGATGGATTGCTCTGTGGTGCTGTGTTGAGGATGTTGCATACATTATGGTGGGTGATTGGTGAGCTCTTGGAATTTCTAGCTCTATCTCTCTCTCTCTCCATCGACATCCACACACAACTTGTCATTGACCGTAATTAAGGAAACCAATGTTTTTATGCTTTTTTCACTGTAACTCATAAGCACATGTGAAAATATTGTAAATGTCTTTGTGTGCAGTTCTGCATAAAGTGTACCTTGTCTTCATCTTTTCCTCTTCCTTCTAGTTCTTCTACTTCAGTGTCATTCGTTTTGCTCTTTCTTTCTTCACTGCATTTCCATATTTCTGCCTCTTCTTCTCTCTTCTCCTATCTATTTCTCTCTTCCTCTCTGCGTCTTTGGCCACGCACATCTTCGCCAATGCGATATGCATGTATGAATATTAGGGGTTTATTCTATACCATTGGAATGAACGTTGAATGCGGTTCACTATAGCTGTGCGAGGATGATTTAAAAGACCACAGAACGAACATGTTGGGTGTTTGTGTGTTTGTCCTTGAAATGGCACTGTTCTGAGCGAATATTATACGCACACTTATGTGTGTGGTGTGCCGAAGCTAATGTAAATAACATAAAACAATTAAATGTTTTTCCGTATTGAGGGTGCTCTTGGTTCGCCGTAAACGCCGTGCTTCAATGTCAACACGTCGTTTTTCCTCCTTACATTTTTTTTCCGTTCTTTTCCCAATAGATAATTTACAGTTTACATGGAACGAACAGCAAAATGAAACGAGAGAAAAAAAACACCACCAAACATTCCAACAAACCTAATTCATTTGACCGTGACAATAATGTCTTTAATTCATTTAAATTTTACCTTTTACACTCCATCACCCACAGCAATTGGTTCCAATCTGTTCATGCTCGCCTCTTTTGTGAAAGCCATTCAGCTTTGTGTGTGATGCTTGATTGATCGCCTCCAAAGGTTCTAACTTGTTGATTCGTTGAAAAATGTTACAATTCGTTATTTTTTTATCTTTTGCTGCCATTTGGCTACTAGGCCTATGAATAATATTCAAGAAAAAAATGTGATTGACAAGACTGATTGATTTGACAAGTCCACAAACACGATCACAATTGCAACGAACAATCGCTTTTATTCACATGTTATTTGTCTCTTGGATTACTTTCTTTCTGTTGCATCTTGATTGTTTTTTTTCGTTCGTCGGTCAGAAACAAGTCGATTTCAATACTTTTCATTGGTTTTTTGTGTGTTTTTTTTTTTGATTTCATCAAAAATCGATTCAATCACTCATGAAAAATGTTCTTTTTTCACAAGAACGAAAGCATGCTTCCTTTTTAACAAGAATGCCAAAATTAGCCGCAGCATTGGGTGATCAATCGATTTTGATTACTCTGAAATCGAGAGATGTGTGTTTATGTTTATGCCACAGCCCAAAAGTACACTTTAAATCATCTTTTCTAAATAACAAATCATTTGAAGCCTTTGAAGTATTCGATTTGTTTATAAAAACGAATTTCGGAAAAGAAAGAAGAAACGCTAATCGAGTGTGTTTATTTCTCCTGAACACAATCATTTGCCTTCTTTCACAACGCTTATTATCTCCTTAATTATTTATTAATCAGCATATAAGCGTGTTGATTCCACATCTCAGTGATGATGACGACGACCAGCGTGTTTCGCGCGCTATTTATGCGACGTGTGCGATGTTCCAATTTATCTGGCTTCTGTTGTGTGTGTGTGAGCAAACGAATACGATTTTATTTGGAAACATTCGATGAGGTTTCGATTTCGGCGATAAGCCCAAAAAAGGCAGCGACACGCTTCATTATGTATCTTTATGCTCATAGCATCACTCTTTCACTCTCTCAGTCACTCTCAGAGATTCTCTCACTCTGTCTCACTCTCGAAGAGATAGAAAATCTCTATTCTAAAAGTTAATACTTCAAGCATAGACCTGCGTCTCGATGCATACACACACCGAGTTCCGAGTGTCTCGTCCTTTTGTCTTTCCCTATAATTACCATGAAACTGAAACTAATTCGGACAAACCTCCAAATTGAAACGGACTACACACAGAGTTTTTTTTCCTCTTCTTTCCGTTTCGAATTTCGACGGATGCTTTTAGCGGCAAAGCAGGTATTATGTTCACCATATCAATTTTTACTAGACGAACCAAGCGGGAGAAAGAGATAGAGAAAAAAAATAGCCGACTAACGCAAAACCATTGACGATAATCACTTAATTTATTGTTAATAATTGCTAATAACAACAAATACAGATAAATCTATAATTTATAAAAATAGACACATCATTCTCTGTTAAGAAGTCACATCAAGCTAAATCGAAAATATAAAGAACAAAAGCCACATCGAAAATGCGCATCTTCCGTTTGGGATTTAGTGGAGAAAAAAAATTGATTGCCAAAAAAAAGCAATCATTGCCTTTAATTTCAAGAGATTTTCTTTAGATTCTTCTTCTGCTCGTCCGCAAATCAATTGACTTGGAAGTTTTAACGTTTTTTTTTTCAAGTTGAAACCAAGTGTAAGATGAGTGAAATTCTTGAGTGCCACAGTAGTGCAGTTGTGTCGAACGACACGGTCTTCATGATATATGGAGTACAAATGTTTTCGACATAATTCAGCCAAATAACATATGCTGAACACCGAAAATAATTCATGTCAAAGCGGCACATACCGTGGTGTGTGTGCTTTGAAGCACACATAGTGTTATTCGGGTGTATTTTATTGATGTGTGACAATAAAAATTTGATTCTCTGTGTCGAAAGCACTAAAATTTATGTTCTATTCCATGTTGAAGATTAAGTCATCGTCGGTTAATTCTCCGAAAGGAATGAGAATGAACCAAACAAAAAATGGTTCAAATGGCTTCATCCATATGGCCACAGTTGTTTCGATGGAAATACCAGTGCATAGGCATATCAAACCAAGCAAAGGAAAAAAAAGTAACGCAGTCAAACTGTTTACGAAAATGAGCGCAGAATTTAGACATCAAAAATTGTGATTTCGAAATATGGATAATAAAAAGCAAATAATTTATAGAACGAATCGGCGTGAATTAATTGTTTTTTCTCCTTTCTCTCTCTCTCTCTCTCTATCTGTCGGTTTCACCAATAACAAAAACCCGGAATAAAATGCCGCACATTCGCAAAGACTCGTCTCATCGAAATTAGATTCTGTTTTTGCTGGCTCTTTTGCGCGATTTCGATTTAAATATTTTGATCGTCGTTTGTTAAATGAGCGGTTTCATTTCATTCTTATAAGAAATATCGTAGGGTAAACAATAATTTGGCCAAAACGCAAAAGAGCAACAAAAAAACATCGCCAACATCGTTCGTGAAATAATCATAAAAAGTGAGTGGAAACAACGAAAAAAAAAAATTAAAATCTCTGTAAACCGCAGGTTCAAAATGCAAGCATTTGAATTCCCTCAAAGTTGGTTACAAAAGAGCAAGCGACTGAGTAAAAAACCAGTTCTTTTTTCTTTTCTCGTGCATGTCTTTAGCGAAAACGAATCGCAAATAAGATGTCCTTATGCCAAATCGGCCAGATTAAATTTTTTTGAAAAAGGAGCGAATCACGTGTCGGTCGACATCAAAATACGAACCGATTTAACCACGATCGAATGAGGGGAAAAAACGCCAGAGAGAGAAAAACTTCAATGTTTCAGTTTGTTTTCACACATATTTAATTTATTGGCCATTCCTAATCTGCGCACCGTTTCGCTCAACTTCAAGCCCTGTCACATTTAAACGCTTTTGACACACATGCTGCATTTCTGACGCGGCGTAAAGTTTATTCAAAATAACGTATTCATTTATTTTTCGGTATACACATCAACATACGTATTCGTATACATACGTCGTCATTGGCATCGTCAGACGAGGCTTCGGAAAGAAAGTTAATCACTCATTATTTGAGTAGAGGCAGTGGCGGTGAAATGTATACCGTTGGATTGGTGGAAAACTAGATCGAAAAGTATTTTTTAGTTACACCTTCTCTATGTATGTGCGTTGTGCTCTACTCTGCTCTGCTCGGATTTATATGTTGGTGTCGATTGTGTTCGCCGGCATGTTCGAAAGTACAATGTGGAATGTGTTCTCATTTGAATAGAAATAAGTATACAATTTATGGCGTATTAAATCCAAATTATGTTATTAATTATAATTGCATGCATATTGAGCTGTCATAGGGCAAACTGTGAATTAACATACACACACAGAGAAAAAATGTGTTATGAGTATAGGTTTGTAAACGAACGGGCGCGCGCGCGCGGCAAATGCGAAAGACTATAGTATGCGGATGGTGTCGATGTTTGTTGTACCGATGTAGTTTGGACGAAGTGAATTGATTTGAAACGAAGCGAAAACAGAATACGAATTATAAATTTTTTTCATTTCCATACGAAGTGAAATAAAAATGTAGTTTCCATTGTGCCCTGTGCTTATGGTGTGTATTTTTCTTCTCTTTCTCTCTTTTTCTCATAAACATTCTCAGTCTTTCATTTTCGTTCTCTCTCTCTCTCTTTCTCTCTCTCTCTCTCTCTGCCTCTGTCTCTCTCCCTCCGCCGTTCTCTCACATTCGGTATTATTCGATTTTAATAAAAAAAAAAACATACATTGGCGCGCATTCGGAATTAATCTGGCTTGATGCTATTGCCGCTCGATTGTCGATGGGTCTTTATTTCGGTGGTTTGTTAAGAACATGTTCGATGCTTTGTTCTGTCTCCGCAGGATGAATAATAATAATATTAATACATAATATTAATAATAATATAATAAAATACACAGTGATAATGACAAAAGTAATATCTCATCACTTGGGCACTGGCTCACAATGGAGGCTTTGCACTAGCAACCGAATGCCGATACACAAAGCATACACACAACAGAGCGCACACCATCATTTCTATAGAAAATAAAGAAATTTAAATGAAAATTATGATTCCATAATTATGTGAAACACCTTTCGTCCATTCTCATCGTATCACACCATCGGTTCGTTTAGTAGCCGGTTTCTTTCTTGATGTTCTACGTTTAAGGCCATTTCTCGGTGTAAATTGCTCCCTGTGTATCTCATTAAGATCGATGCCGGACCTTTTGTTTGGGGGCGACCGAACGTCAGTCGGAATATTCAAGTGATACTATCCGACAAACAGAGCGATACAAATGAAAATAAAGAGCGAGCGACAAAGATTGTCCGAAACTTGAAATTTCAGGGACCACCAATTGATTGGTAAAATAGGTGCTATAAGGCAGGTTTTTATTTCCAAAATTTTCGTGTGTGTGTGTGTGTGTGTGTGTTGTCTATTGATTAAATTGTTCGACATATTTGTCGAAACGAGTGTTCTATTCACGGCTGATTAACCAACTGTACACTAATCGTATTAAACAACACATTTGATGTGTCTGATCACATCTTTGTTTCTGCCTGCTCAATGTTCACCTTTTACCAGGCTTTATTTTTTTTTCTTTTTATTTCATAATAATACAATTTTTACTGCTCGAAAACCATCCTTTCTTCTTTCATTTCTTTTTGTATCTGTTGTTCACATTGCGATTCGAATCTATTGTGCTGG
Organism: Sitodiplosis mosellana; assembly: GCF_009176505.1. Taxonomy (NCBI): domain Eukaryota; kingdom Metazoa; phylum Arthropoda; class Insecta; order Diptera; family Cecidomyiidae; genus Sitodiplosis; species Sitodiplosis mosellana. Next base: position 2,746,420 of record NW_022595248.1, on the reverse strand, counting down.
GTGTCCAACTGATCTCTTACTCGAAACAGAAAATAGAGTTTTTTTTCTCTCGGTGCTCTCGGTTTTGACTCTCTCATAATATTTTTTTTTTCTACTCTGATGTTATTATTATTTTTATTTCGCTGTTGTCGCAAAACCTTCCACACACAGCACAGTGTGCGAGCGGGAGAGTGCTTGCTGACAACCAAGAGATCCCTTATAAACTGAGCGTATCTAATCAGAAATTGTATGCTCCTTTTGTACTGATTCCATTCCGGTGTGCAACGCTGTCTTTCTCAGTTACTTCTTTATTTATAAAAATGGTGTGTGTTGGGCTTTTTTTTCTCTTCTCCTGTAACTTCTTTTGACTTCATCACCAGTAACAAACATGGAATGAAACTGAGGCCAAAATGCGCATCGCGCAACCAAGAGAGAGAGAGAGAAAATGAGAAATATAGTTGTCAAAGTTGGCCGAGCGTTAATTCTGCCTTACGTATGGATTTTGGTGTCGGTAAATGTACAAAGGCATCTAAGAGGCAAAGAGAAAAAAAATCTCAGTAATCATATGTTGACCCAAGAAGAAAAAAACAGCAAAAACATAAATAAATAAATCGAACCCGATGAAACTCGGTAGAAAAACGTGCGCATCATTTCATATAGACACGAAATCGTATCGATTTAGTGTGTGGTGCTGCCCAAATGAAGAGAAACGAAAATAAAGCAAAGCAAAAAACAGAAGAAGAAAAAACACACCGAGAAGAGAAAAGAACACCGAAATCTATACCAAACATGAGCCAAATTATTACTTCAGACCAACTCAGCAATCACCAAAAATGACAAATGATAAGTTAAATCTTTCAACAAACATTTCTACGATATCTATTGCCAAACTTCTGGGCTTCAACAAATGTGTTCTTGTTTTTCTTTATTTTTGCTGCGGAAGGCGGCGTGGCTTAGATACACCGACCACTATGCGCATCATCTCTTGCGCTCTTTCTCTCTTCTTGTTGTTCTAAGAAGGAAGACTGTGTTTTGGTATGAAACAACAAATTCAACATGTCATTTCGTTTTGTGTGCCGGTCGATTGGTCGTTGGCGGTATTTATTTAGTAATATAAAGATTGAAATCTCGAAACCGAAGGAAGAAGAAAATGAAAGTCAAAATGCCGATGCATATATTCAATGACGATGACAAAGTGTAATAAATGATTAACGACAAGCGACAACACAAAAATTGTGTAATGAGCCCGGACCGTGGGTATATCCAATTACAAATTAAATGTTTGGATTAAATATCATTTGACGATAACCATAAACATTAGATACATTACAGTTCTGCTTCTTTCTTTGCCGAAAACATGGCATTTTCTTCAGGTTTTTTGTTATAATTTTGTTTCTGCTGCAAATCGCGCATTCAATGAAAGCCCATAAAATGGTCGAAATAGACAATTGTTCACATCAAAAGTCACATTCCGAATTCAAAGGAAAAAAAAATCTCAACAAAAAAAAACAAAATCATATTAACATCAATCAATTGAGACGCATTTTCCTGGGTCAAACAAATATATTTCGATTATGTCACATAAATGACAACAATTCGCCTATTGAACAAGTTGTTTTTCTGTTTTTTTTTGTTATGTGTGTGTGTGTTGGTATTGTGTGCGGGAGGAAAGACGATGATGTCTCTATATGTGATTGTCATCGAGCTTAAGGGTCGGTGTAAGATCAAAGATTACGCCAAAATGACCTGCTCAACCGAAATCCGCTTTCATTTTTGCCGACCATGAGAACGAAATTCCGATGACTTTATCGTTTTGTCGGGAATTTCTTGGACTTGACACAAGAGCCAATAGAAATGGTAGCTACTGTTTGTCGTCGGACACAGCACAAACTCACCCACTGGCTGTGATTTGCTACCCGTATTTTCGAGTGGACAATGCTTACATATCTATATATAAAATATTGATGCGTTCATTCTGCACGTGGTTACACATTCACCTCACGCTCACCATCATCCACACATGCACAGAGAGAAGGAGAGCGACACAAGGCAACGCTCAATCACCCTCCGCTGTTTATATAGCTCAGCTCATGAATAGATATGATTATTGATATGTGTTGCTGTTCAAACGGCCGACCAGAATTCCAACGATGAAAAATTAAATAAACGCTGCATAATGTTCTCGAATGGAACCTGCCACGGAATTAGCATATTTTTGTTCGGAAAACACAACGAAAAAAAAATCGTGGGCTTTCTTCTATTCTATGTTACCAGTTTTTTTTCTCTCTTATTGTTCGAGTTTATTTTCCATTTTTATAGCCTTTTATGTTGCGTGTCAAGATAAAAGCCACTTGAAAGGAAAGAAAAAACACGAATCAAATGCGCTGCTTTGAATATATTTTACGATTGTGAACACAACAATCTACAGTAAACACCTAACACACAGTTAAACCATAAATTATTCGGCTGCACTCTTAGATCTATCAAGTAAAACAAATTAAAACAAGATTTTATTCATTTGGAATGAAGATGTGGTGAACAATCTATTATCTCATTTTCCTTGATTAATTCGATACGAATGTGCGCGGTCAAACTGTATCGCATGCCATCGAAATGGGGTAAATTTGTCTGTGGAATTGCAATAATTTGTTTATTTTTCGCATTTTCGTTCAATCAGAGTCACCGAAATTATGTTATTTTCTCAATTTTTATGCAACTTCTTTTCATTGTTTTTTTTTATTTAGTTTTTTCCTAATTTTCTTTCTATTTTCTAAAAAATTTGAGTTTGTTCCGAATATTTGCTGACTGAAATCAAAATTATTAAAACGATGTACGTAAATTTTGTCCAAAGGATAACGAAATAGACGATTTCCTGCAGACATAACGAATTGATGAGTTGTTGATTTAGAAATTATGATATTTGTTGACCAAAGAGACCAAAATTGATCCGTAGCTGGAATGAAGCAAATCACGAACAATTTTGGAGCCGGTTCTCGACACACCGTATCAAATGATCAGGGATTTGAAGCAAAAGAAAAAAAAATTGGTTGACTTGAGCCGGTTGAAAAATTCTGAATTTGTTGTGGTTTAATCTGGATATAATCAAAGCACATCGAATCCAATTATGCTTTTTTCCAGCGATGAATTGACTTCGTTACTTACGTCTTTATGACAATTCATTTTAAATGCGTTTGCGCGTTCAATGACAACAATCTCTCTATAGACGGCACGAGAGAGAAAGAGAGAGAGAGAGCTGAGTGTATGCGCGAATGTGCGCACACGAGGAACAAAAAAAGTGAAACGCGCTCAAACAGCGAATCGTGTTATTTTGAAATATTTTGCGACTGCCAACACAGGAAGTCAACAATAAAATGTTTTCACAATGAACGAAGCGTTTGTGTTAACTCAAGAAGGTTTAATCTCGGCTTCACTCTCTCTCTCTCTCGTCATTCTTATGTGCTATTATTATATTTCCCTGGTTTAGCTGTGTGGTGTGTGTGAGCTCCTTAAACGCATCACATGGCATTAGTGCGTTTACAAGTATTACTCGACAGTCAACCTCGATCCTATCAGCATCATTGAATTCCGATTTGCGTGTTATCAAAAGACACTTCAGCATCTCATGTTTTTTGCAGCTCTGTACCGCTCTTTCTCTCATTCTGTCTTCTGTTCTATCCCTCTCTGTTCCTTCGGCATTTTCTCTTCGTGCGCTGTTTGTATGTGCTCCACAATTTGAACCGATATCTCAAGTGGGAATTGATTGACGGCGTGTGCATTCGAGATTATAAAATTTCGATAATAATTGAAAATATAACAATAACACACAACTCATCAAAATTACCGCACGTACCATCGAACCACTGGAAAAAGTACACGGTCGAAGCGAGGCCAACAAAAAACAACCGTCGATCGGATATGGAATGTGTGCTCAAAAAGGAAACAAAAGTAGCTCTCTTTCTCCAACATAACAAATTCTTGATCACGTTCTCTTTGCCAACGGTACAACATGAAAACACCACTTATGAAACGAGAGAGAGAGAGAGAGAGAGAGAGAGAAAAAAGAGATGCTACAACCATTCCATCGATTATGTGTTGTTGTTTTTTTCTTCTGCTGTGCTCGTGTTGTTGCTCATCAAATTTGTGCCGGTTTTTGAAGTTTTGCTGATGGATTTTTGGTAGACGATTAGGGGCGCTTTTTTGTGTATAAATCACGTAGAAATGTGTATCAATTGAGCGCTAAAATATTTTGTAAATCAAGGTTTATTCCGTTCGAAAACATGGCTTTGTTGTCAACGCGAACACGCTCGTGAAAAAGAATAGAAGAGAGAAAAAAAACACCCACCAATTCAATACTATGCAACACGAGCTGTGTAAATCGGCTCAGCGTCGTCACGGTTCGGTTCACCTCTAACAAGCGATTTCAATTGTGTCTCTTTTTTTTTTCTTCGAATCAGCAAAATGGGATTTTGCAACTGTGAATCGACGCATTGTCATGAAGTAGAACAACAGGGAAAAAAGTGTTCATAGCATGAGCATGATTTGAATTCCGAATGCATTCCGATGGCATTTTTTGTTTTATCAAATGCCATAAATATTTTACGGCTCACTTTGGTTTCTTTCAAGAACAACACTGGATTCCATTGCCTCGAAACAAACGAAACAAAAGCGTTAAATGAACATGTGGTTTATCGCGCGAACACAAATCGACTTACCAAGCCAACCCGGAAAGATTTATGTTCTTGATATATACGTATATACATATATTTTGTCTGTTTTTCATATGAAGTCCCACCTTTTTCTCACGCGCACGCATCTTATTTAAACGTACACACATTTTGTTTGCCGATGTGGTATCGGAATAGAGTGAAGTGTTGAGCGCACACAAACACCGTTTGTTGTCGGGGAAACGAAGCCGAAAATGAAAAGCGCATTCATTGGCTCGGGCGTAGAAAGTAATAAAAATATTTGTGTATTCTTGGTAGGTTGGTATCGGGAGAGTGAGCGATCGAGCGCATGAATGCACATACAGAGTGGATAGAGAGAGAAACCGACACAAAAAAGAAAAATATAAACAAATTGCTTCCGAAAATGTTAAGCCGTTAGCAAATCCAGTGCTTAACACCCAGGGAAACTCTCTTTTTTTTCTCTCTCAGTGAAACTGATCGGGGGCAATTGTAAAAATGCTTTGTATTGTGGTCGAAACAACATGCAAACCATCATAAAAAAAGAAGTGCCAATTCTAATTTTTGCATCACATTTTCAAGAATCGATCGAGACAATTCGATACGATGAAACCACATGGATTTAAAGAAGAAGAAGAAAAAGGGGCAGAAGACAAAGTACTCAATATTTCAATTTTATGACACGATCGATGTTTGGATGACTTCGTTACACGTTTTCTCGATTTTTGAATATAAACAGCATTTTTATGTTTAACATACCAATAATTGGCTTAATTAGTTTATGACACGATCGAGTGGATACGCGACTAGGCTTCTTCGTTTCGACCTTTTTAAAATATTCAATAATCGTTTGCTCGAAATGCCATCGTTCATCATGAAATTTTTATTACCTATAAAAAGTTCTTGTGTGTCGAAATGTCCGTCCAAATTCAAATTCGTCATCAATTTTATTCAACATGGCATGGAAAAAGAAACACTTTTTTATTATGTGTATTTTGTCAGTTTCAGTTTAAACAAAATGGTTTCTCTTTCGGTGGCCTTTGAATAAACTTACCGTCGGCTTGTACCTTCAAATAAATTTACCAATGACTGAAAGTATATAAAAACGGAATTGACTTGGATTGTCCATACAAAATTCGATGAATGAATCGAAATCGTAAATGAATTTTTTTTTCTCTGAGTCGTCGTCGTTGTCGATTCGTAAACGGGCCCAATCAGAAAATAAAAATGGAAATTCGCCAGTTGCTGACATCAAGCGAGTGACGTGCCACGTTAGTCGAGTGATTTATGGCAAACGATATAAACGTCGTGGCGCATTCATCACACACGAGCAAAAGGGTAAACGAGCAAAAACCAGTTATAAAGCTGCCAGATAATTATGATGCGTTTATCATGTGTTTGTTTTCATTTTTGGTGTGTTGCGAATCAGTTGGCTTAGTTCTTCCGATTTGTTGTTTCTTTCCCGAACGGCAAAAATCATATTTTGACGCTATTTTGTTCATATACCATTGCCCTCATTGATTATTGACTGTTCACTTTGATTCTCTCGGTCGTCGCATACACGTATATATATCCTTTCCACGCATTTGCACAACATGTTCCGCATTTGAGTGTGGCAACAACCGAAGCGAACGAGCACATAATTTTCTTTGAAATGTGTTTATATTTATTTGGAATCCACAATTCCATTTAATCTGTATAAATAAATGTATTTGAGACGATTAATTTAAATTGAAAGTTCCGTCTTTCGGAATTAGTTTACAACAACGAGCGAGAGAGCGCAAGTAGCACTTAAAATAGCTTCGAGGCAATTTTCGGTGAAGTGAATAGAAGCAAAAGACGTTTTACTTTACAGCTCTCATTCTCTCTCTCTCTCTCTGGCTCTTTCTGTATCGGTCTCTCTCCCGGTATGAAACTTAAACGAATGTGTGTTATGCACAGCAATTTATCGTTTAAACAATCGTTTATCAAGTCTTTATCTTGTTAAGTGTTTACTCGAAAAATCACATACAAAACTGCCGAATGCGAGAGTGTACTGCTTGCCATCGCCGACATAATCCTGTACAAAGCGGGCGGCTTATAGTGGTTCTTGCCCGATAACCGACAATGAATATGTGGGAGAATCATTATAATTTTTCGCATTCCTCGCACATACGCGCTGGATTAACTGCACTTGATTTCGATGGAAAATGATGATAACAAACAACCGACGACTCTTGATGAGATATAATGATGGCGAGATGATTTTTAGCGGGGTTCAACAAGGTAATGCAAATTCGTTTGAAGAGCAAGTAGCTCGCGTCTCACTCAATGCGTAAACAAACAAATTTGTGTGCTTATTGTATGAATTATGTTATTAGACTAATCGCAATATTGGATAAACACGCCAGGTCACATGTGCAATCGTGGAAATAAACACACACATGGGAATGACTTAAGATCCTCTTACTATATGAAACACTCAAGACAGAGAAGAAAAAAAAACAATCAACTGAATAAAAAGTTTCAATCCAATATGATTGACTTACTTTAATTACATTTTTGACACTTGAGAAAAAAAAAACAAAGAGGTTCAACAGCAGAAACATAAAACGACAGACAGAGACTATGACACATTTTGACTTCGTCCAAAATTTCCTCTGATAAATATTTACACGTTGACACTTTAGTGTTTAGCGATTTACATAATAACGAACGCGAAAATAAACACAGACAATTTATTTGTGGTTTGCTTCAATTTGGTGAACATTGAGAATTTTCAACCAGCTCCATTCACTTCATACCTTTTAACAACGGATTTTAGATGCTTTGGAAATATATTTGGAAACCATTCAATTGCATTAGTTAAACTATGAAGAGGCGCCATCTTTTGTGGCCGACATTCACATTTAAGCATGAAAGAAGAAGAAAGTTGATTTCAGCGAGAGACTTAAAAAGCCTCGTAGAAAACGGTTATTTCGAAACTTAGTTCTACCTCTAGAACTTCTATGCTCTAGATAATATTTCAGGCAAAAATTACCATTGTTCAGCTATTGAATATGCCAATACCAAAGCTAAGTTTTTGTATCCAAATCATGCTATTTAATCATATCTGTTTTTTAACGAACATATAAAAAATGTTAGAAAAAAAGACATTTTGTTCTCAGAACTTTTGCTCTATTTTAGTTGAGCAGACCCATAATAGTTCAAACATCTTTATCTTTAAACGCAGCAAGAAAAAAAATGATTTCTTTGTTGAGCTTTGAATAATTTTGCTGTTTGAAATGAAAAATGGACACTTGAAAGCCACCATTTCAGACATTTTGTATGGGAAATCAAATATTTGATTGAAAATGGGTGGATTGTATATAGTTTATAGAACGAGAAAGAAAAATGCTTGACTTCATTGTGACAACTGTTGTTATTTATTTCTCAATAAAGTAAAATTAACCCAACTATTACGAATAACAAAAATGATTTGTCTGAACTTCGAGAAGCAGAAGAGTAATATGGATCGTAAGGGTAGGGTTGACCATATAGATCCAATTGATTGTCCATCGTTGAATCCGGCTCCTCCATTGCCGATGAGCTAGAGTCATCGTAGTAACTGTGTTCGTTAATTTCTTCGTCTGTGCTTTCCGTCGAATAATTTGGAAGTTCAACTAAAGAAATGATGAAATCAAGTTTAAACAGAATGAAGAGAGAAGTGAAGGAAAATAATCAGTTTCACAGAGGAAAAAAAGAAACGAAAAAATATGATCAAACTACTTTAAATAATTTCAATGTTTCTTCTCAGAAGAATCTTCTGAATGCTTGTTTTGTGACTCACTTTCGCCAGATGTTGCAAATCGTACGATGCGACTGGAATCACTCCAACCGAATCGATTGCGTGAGACAACGGCCACTTCGTAGACACTGGCTGGTTCCAGTCCCCTAAGTGTATATCCCGTTGTGTGTATTGGGCCTGCAATGTCAAATCATTGTCATTTTTTAATTAAAAATTCGAATGAAACCGCAAATAAAATGGGGCGTGCAATTAGCAATGAAAAAGTCTGCACATTTTACCTTCAGATTCTTCGGCGGGTACGATAATTTCATGCCAGGCGGATGCGTGTTTGCGATTGTGCGGTGTAACATTGCCGGAAGGAATTTTACGGAATTTCAATTTGTGCTCAAAAATCGGTGACAAGCTCTCTGTTTGCCAGATCAAATAGTGTGCTATGTGATCCTGTGTCTGTGGCGATCGTTTGAAAATCGGTACCATCGGTCGACCGGTCACTTCAATCGATGCCCCATTAATGCCGATGGCATTTTCAGCACGACAATCATACATTCCAAAGTCAGTTTCCTTGACGTTTCTTATGATCAGTATGTGCTTGGTATCGGTGTGATAATCGTCGACCGTTTGATTGGTAAGGATCGCGTGATCTTGTCGACTGATGCGAGTGCCCGACGTCACCGGAATACCGTGATGGAACCAATGAACATTTGCCTTCGGCTGTGACACCACCACACATTCCAATTGAGCAGTTAGTAGCATTTTCGTATGCACAATACCAACCACAGCTTTGATCTCGGGTGGAACTGTAAAATAAATTGTGATACTCAATCAATTCAATGCAAATTAATTAGAAAATCAGAAGAAACTAAGTAAGACATACACAAAACAACTAAATCAACACCAGCGACGGCCGGGTGACCCACTCCATTCGTAGCAACGCAGTCAATTCGTCCAGCCATACCCCGATCATTCACTTCGATCACTTTTGTTCGTTTATTCTCCAATTGTGTGCTATTCGACTGTCCGTGATGCATCCAACTGATTATTGGATGTGGAATGCCTTGCGCATCACATATAATCTCAAACACCGCACCCAATTTCGCTTCGATTCGACCGCTTGGCGTTGATACAACGCTCGGTGGAACTGTATCGATTGAACAAAAAATGAAAAACACAAATTAATGCTAATGTTTTCATTTAAGATGCCATCAATCAATCGCATATTCGAAAGAAAGTAAACGAATCCATGCACTTACATTGAACTTCGATTGCATGCAACTGGGTCTCTAGTGAAAATGTCGTTGTCATTACTTCACATAAATATTCAGCGGTATCATTTCGCTTAACATCTCTCACTTGTAGGCTGCCGTTTGTGAATAGTGTGATGCGTGGCGCAACATCGGGATATCGTGAATCGACTATCGCAACATCGTCACGCAACCATCGGACAAACTGAGATGGCACTGGAATCGGAAAAGAATGTTTTAAAAATCAACAATAATTGAAAACAAGAGAGAAGGCCAAGGAGAAGAAGCAAAAGGAGAAAAACAGTAGAAAAGTAAATAAAAAATGCATCAAATTATGGTCTAGTTTGAGTCTAAGCACCCAAAGTACTCATTAGAAATTCTTCAAGTTCTTTATCTTAAGAAATTAAATATACATTGAGCACCGAACAGTGGAAATTAAATCATTCTAAATCTGATTCATTGCTTGTGCTTTTATTTCGAATTTTTGGTTCATTCCAATGTTGAAATGCAGGGATGCATGGTCGTTATTACAAAGAAATGTCGTCGCCAGTTTAAATTTCAATTTAACGTTGAATTCAATTTACTTAAACTGCTTATGCTGCTATACGTAACGTGCTATTAGATTTATTCCGTTACAATGAATTGATAATCGAATAATCGGAGGAGTTAGTGAAACTCAGCCAGTCGCATTCATTCCAAATAACACTTCAATTGAAACACAAAAGAGAATTTTATTCAAATCTTTGAATGAAAATTGGTGCACACTCTGCACACACACACACACATACGAAACAAGAGAAGTCCACATCAAATTCCTTGCCGAGCGACGGTTTCGTGTTATTTTGTCTTTGAATCTCCATTCTTTCTCGTTTTCGGGTCGGAAAAATGTTGGTGTGAACGTGTTGTGATGCTATCAACCGAGATTACATTTCAACTTTGATTCGAATGAAGCAATTTTATGATTTATTTTGGAATGATATCATTCAAAGTATTTTCGAATGGAAATTTATGTACATAAATTAGAAAAAAAATGATCTCAAAACATAATTTGTCAAAATGAATGTAGTTTAAAATCAAGATTAATGCTTCTTTATCGAATGTCGACATCAAAATTGGAACAATGTTTACTAAATGACTATGGTTATGGGCCATTATATGTGGTGGATAATTAGTAGGTAGCAAAGAATCAAATCGAATGATAAAATCTGATCAGAAAAAAAAATAAAATTGAAAAATGTTTTCGAATAGAAAAATTAGTTCCGTGTCACTTGAACTGAAGACTCGACCATTGTTCGAGTCAAAAAATCCACTTTTGATTGATATCGAACGAAAACTCAACTCACCCACTGAATAGCATGGCAATAAAACGGTATCATTTTCATAGGTTTTAACGGTAGTTGGAACACTTTCGAAATTTTCCGAATTTGATGTGAAATAATTGTCGGTTTTGATTAGGCCAACCAAATAAATCCCAATCAAAACACAAACAATGTGGATTTTGCGTAGTTCACGCACGTCAATGCTCATTTTTAAAAGCCGATGTAAAGTAGATTACGTATTTCGATCCGGTTCTTTTGTGGTTTCTTAATCCTTATGTTTCAAACGATATGCTTAGCGATGGCTCTTGGTTGTACACTGAACTATATTTGCACTCGACAAATTACACTCGATTCGTATGCAAACAACGTTTCTTCTTCGAATAATGTATTGTTACCAAATGACCACTTCAACGAGCCACTGTCACCACAATAACAATCAATTAATCACAATAAAATTTCGCACACACTTGAAATTGCCTCGGCTTTGCAATTCTTTTCCACTTTTGAAGTTCTCTTCAATGGTTTCGCTCAATTGCAAGCTAGTTCACAAACAGGATTCAGTCCTGTGGAAGTCATTTATGAGCTGTAGGGGCATATTATGCTGTAGAGGCCTAGTATGCAGAAATTATCGTCAGAGCTCAATGGTTACACGTGTAAAATCAACATTCGTCGTAAAAAAAAATCAACTTTTCTTGCATAAAATCAAAATTTACTATGAACATGAATATATTTTAGTGTAAAACAAACGATTATTGTTGACATTTATCACTCAATTTTCACGATTAATAACGAAAAAGTGCTTTTCACAGAGTCATTTCAATAAATCACTGGAAACAAGATGTTATTGATGCACATTTCAATGTGTTTATTTTTAACATCGAAGGGTTAATTTTTTTTTTGATTTGATTATCACCGGTGAAATAAGCTACAATAACAAAAAGGCGCACAGCGAATGGCAGCCGCAGTAATTCAATCAAAAGTCAATTGCTCAATTGGAGTCGCGTGAGGAACACTGACAAAACGTCCGTCCATATCAAGAGCAGCAAACTAAATGAAATAATTCAGACGTTGTGCGGGTCTTCGGGCAATACGATTGACATGCATATACTCTCGACTCATACAAAGATTAGTGTGGATCGAAAGCGGGAGGGCGAATTCGTTGATCGGAATTAATTGGAATGAATGTTCTATATTTAGAAAGCTAATAAATTTGATTGTAGCGACAATGGCCAATTAAACAGAGCTACACACCACCCTAATCTTGTGTTGTTTATACAAATATCAAAGCAAAAAAAAGGCAACTAAATAACAAAGTAACAATAAGAACACTGAAAAAAAAAACTCACACAATTTGTGTATTCACAAAAGAGAAAAGACTTGGTAGCATTTGAGTCGGAATAGAAGCAAAATATTGCGTGAATTAGCATCAAATACTAATGTTTATCGTTGATCTCATATAAGCTCTAGATAGGCTGAAAGAAACTCGATTTTTTATGTATGCGAGCGGTTATTTTTTCTCTGTTTATGATCGAGACTTCATCAAATGCATGAGCACATACCATTTGCCTCTTTCGTCTGTCTTTATTTTTTTCTGTCATTTACAAAGAGAGAAAGAGCCAGAGGGAGAAAATGCGACAACAAAAGATGTCAATAAAACAAATTCTCTTCAACGAGTAGTGCATTCGAAAAACGAGCATCGTGTTAAAATGATCAACAGTAAGTTATGGTCGGTCCCTTAACTTAATATCGCGCACATAATTGTCACACACTCACTCACAATTTCTATATTAAATTAATAAATTATTCCGATTAAATCCATATTTCGTCGCTTCGCCCGGATTTCTCGTTGACCATTATTGTTTATTATTTGATTCCGTCACCTATTCCGTCCATCAGATTTCAGACATATTTTCAAGGCTTATTTTCATTATTTTTACGTCTATTGCTTAATATCGGGAGCTGGTTTCAGACATAAGTAGTCGAGTTTTGTTTTAGAAAATGACAAGAATAACGAACGAAATGACACAGTTGACAAATCATCAATATTTCGACCATTTCGATCGAAAAAGGAACGAAAACCCATTTGCCAATGGAAACAAAGCTATAACGATAAATAATAAACCCATATGGTTATTTCATGTCATCCGATTAAATCATAAAATTCTGTTTTAAGTTGATCGAACTACAAATACAAAAAGAATAAAATTGTGTAATCGGTTGCGTTTGAACTTGGTCAATATGCGTGTGCGCGCGCGCGCTTTGTCGAAACATTCGATGTGATTCTATAATGAGTTAGTCATTAATTAACAACAAATTGGTTGGTTCCTTAGTTTGGCCTACGCAATACACAAAACAATTCATTGGCCAAACAAGCAAATCGATTGAATTTAATGAATTACGAACTGAAGAGCGACGTTGTCTGACTGTCTCTCAATCACTTGGAAGGCAATGCAATTAATCGCAGCGTCCGTTTTAAATTCTTTGATGTTCCCATTTTCTGGGAAGCATTTCTCTGCATTTCTTCAGACATGATCGTGTCATATAGCAAACGGGTTGAAAGCGCGCCGCGTTCAGATCATCATTCAAACGAATCTACAATTATATTTAGACGTTAAATCCAATTTATATTAATTAATTATAAACGCTGTTTATTTTTCTCTGTGTTCTTTTCTGCTTTGGAATCGAAATGTACTCGAAAATTGTGAGAGGCCAAAGCCCTACTCTGTGTAGTAACCAAATGGACAATACGAAAATTGAATTTTAGCGTTAAAATTATTCTTCACCCAAACACTGAGTAAATAAAATTCAAACTGACATTGTATGCATCATGAGAAAGATTTGAATTACTTGAATAAATTATTCGAGATCCGCGAACAATGCGACGCATTAGATGCATTCGACTGCAACACATTTATGTGTGCTCCTATAAATGCATCACAAATCACAATGAATGCTCTACTAACCCAACAATTGAAATGTAGCGGGAAACGACGTAATACTATTTCGTATGAACGTTTTTCGTTGTTCATTTACATCGGCGCATAGTTCGAATGATTCCTTTGATACGGTCAGCGTTCTAACGGAGACTAAGCTCAATTTCTTTATGGTGTCGTTGTTATGGCTTGTATTCCATACTACTTTTCGTTATGAATGACCGAAGCGAACGACGAAAATGGAGACGGTTCAATGTTTTTGTAGACTTAATGACAGACTTTTGTCTTGTATTTGATTGGTTGGCCTCTCGTTTCATCCAAAAACATTTACTTATAGTTATTCCATCGCTTCGATTCCAAAACATACCTACCTTCGCTGCAAAATACTGACGTCGACTAGACTATTCAAAATCAATCGAATCCATCTTGTCAGCCATACTGAATGTTAACTCTGAACTAATTAACACAAAAAGAGTGAACAAATAAATCACAAAAGATGTTATTTGATTTAGTTTATTCTATGTAGTTACAATCATTTATTCATTCTTATTACACGTATTTAATTGAAACTAAGTACATTTGCACAGTTTAAAGAACTTCAATCAGAAGAAATTGAATTGATTTTGAGTTTTTCTATCAAATAGACTAAATTATGCGACTTATATGTGCCCGGAAAGCGTTCAATTTTGATTAAGTCTTTTCTAATTATCTTCGCTACTTATAGGCAAAATATTCTCACACGTATAAATTGCAGATAAACTGAATGTAAGATAAAGAGGATCAAAACTCCATAGGTTATAAGTCCACTATTTGGAAACAATAAAATGCCACCGTATGTTTGTAAATTTCGACCATACCTATTTTCTAGGGGCTCGGAACTTCAGAGTATGGAATTATATATCGCGTATAAGTAGCATATATTGCGGTTATTTTACATATATAACGTCATATTTTTACTTTTTGCGTATAAATGCGTATAACTGTGGATATCGCGGATATTTCACGTATATTATTAAGAAAATGACGTTTCACATGCTTCGATATCCAAAATAACCGTAATATATACACTTTATATGCACTATATGCATTTTATATGAAATATACGCAATATCCGCAAAATATTCGCGATATACACATTTATTTATTGTTTTAGATATTTTGTGGATATTGCGTATATTTCATATAAAATGCATATATTGCATATAAAGTGCGTATAAAATATGATTTTATATAGATCCGAGCCCCTAGCCTATTTTAGATCTGCTTCAAATTCAGAATATTTCTAAATTTCACACACTCATCATATGGTCTGCATGACATCTTATCATCTGGAGAAAACAATTTTTTTGAATCAATCTCACTCTCAATTGACCGAAGTGACAATTAGCAGTTAGTATTTTCCGTTTGATTTTGTTCTGCTTTGAGAGTATCCATCGGTTTGCCTCTTGTTTCGTCTAGCACGAAATATATGAAAAATGAACCCACAATGCAATTGATGGCAAAAATCAGCATGCACCCGTAAACGTCGACTTTGTCCAGTAGCAACGGAAACAGTTTTGTACACGTGAACGATGTAATATTTAGAGCAAAAATGCAAATAGCCAAACCAACCGTCCGAATCTTGAACAAAAAAACAATTTAAAAATAAGGTAAACATTTTAGGTATGCTATGTTGCTCAGCTGTCATCATGATTCCATCTATCGATTTAAAAAAAAAGTTAGTCCATACCTTTGTGGGTAAGTTTTCCACTCTAATGACATGCGAAAGTGGAATAATGCCAGCCGATGCAATGAAAATAACAAATGCCAAACAAAACACGGGCACCCATGCATAGTCCGATAAGTCGTATCCATTTTTGTTAAGGTACAAAAATGCTGATAATGCAATTAAACCAAGAGCAGTTCCCAATAGGGATACAATCGAGAATGTTTTTCGGCCAAACTTATCGGCAAGATTTGTTGTGCACAGATTGCCAACAATCAGCATCACGGCCAGAGCGATCGATGAGAAGTACGCATCTAGTTTCATGCCAGTTCGTTCAAGAATGTACACAGCATAAGTGATGATGGTGAAGCATCCGGTGAGCTGGCTAAAATATGATAATGCAATTCCAATCATGATTCCTTTCAACGCCTTGCGATTCGCTGTAACAATAACACACATTTAACAAGAATAAATAAAGTCGTGGTGAAAATAGAAAAAATATTGTCAAACTCTTACTAAAATCATTCACACGAAGTTTCTCATCTGCTTGTTGCTCCTTGGCAATCGATTTCATCCGCTCAAATTCAATGTTGAACATATTGATCTCCGCATCAGTTTTTCCTTTGTAACCTTTGTAGTACTTCAAGGCTTCTTGCGCTTTCTGTCGGTCAAAAAGGCAAAAATAGAATTATGCGGCCCAAATCAAAAAGTACAATAATTGAAAATCATTTGAAATTTTGTCATTCGCTTACTTGAACTCGATCGTTTCGAAGATAATATTGCGGAGTGTTGGGCAAAAAAACGAAGCATAGCACATACAACAGTGGAAGAAAGATGAAAATGCATGGAATATATTTATAATCGACTATCGCTCCCACGATGTAGGCAATCAGTATGCCGGTGTTTCGAGATAGTTGAATGATTGATCCGAGCCGACCGCGAATGCTGTAATTTAGAAACAATATTTTGAATGGTACGTAAAAATAAAAACTAATCTCAATATCACATTCACAAACTTGTCATTTGAAATTTCAGCGATATACAGCACGATAGTCGTTTGAATGCCACCGCCTGTCCATCCCGTGAAGAAGCGAGCGATCAATATATGATTATAAGAATCGCCAAAATAGATAAGAATCCAAAAAATCGTTGATGGCATTGCTAAGAAGATCATTGCTCGTTTGCAGCCCAAAAATGTGTTGATAAATCCAAATGTAAAAGTTCCGCACAGTGCGCCAATATTCATAATTGAACCAACCCATGACACTTCTTCGCTAGTAAATGGACCCGTGATAAGCGGCGTATTGTCTGATAACAGCTTGGGTAAAGCTGGTGAAAACCTGTAAAAAGAATAATCACGCCATTTTAAAAACAATTTGCCACTGTTTGCATAGGTAGAATGTGTGAACCTGAAAACCGGAAATAAGATTTTTTGAATAATTACTCACCAACCTACGATACAGCCATGAGCCAACATTATCAGATTTGCTGGTGACGAAAAGGAATGCAAAGTCATTCACATCTAAACTAAATATTTGTATCAAACGACGTCAGTAGGTCGACGACACAGAAATTTTAAGATACCTGTTATTGCTGCAATATATTGATGGCCGTTGCGCCATTGATATTCCGTTTCTTCCATGACGCGGTATAATACAATCCAATTATGAAATGAAATTATTCACTCGGATCGTAGTGGAAAGGAATTTACGCTGATTGACGTCATAAATGCAATTTTTACGGTAGCACTTTAGTTATAATTATAATCCGAAAGTTCTTACACAAATTCGTGTGATTTATGATTAGAAAATATTGCAAAAAAATCACCGGCTTCGACTGAACGAGAGCAATCATGTGTTCCGTACAATCGTTCGATCGCGACTACTCGCATTTACGTACTGAAATAAACATGTTTACCATTTAACAAATGGCATTTACGTATACATTCACAGTCCAAATAAAAATTTCATTCGTATTTCGCATGACCTGTTGACTGCTTGAAAAAATCGACGTTGTGGTTTCGTTACGTATGGTAAATCCAGAGCGTGTTATGAGCTGATGTCAGCAGCACTAACTAATCAACATACGATAACTCAAAAGTACATGCAAAAATGTGTTGGAAATACACAATCCGATACATCCGTCTCTTTCTTGCACATATGCTATGTTTGTATTGAATTCGTTTTGGTTTGCATTTAAGATTAGTCAATAGAAAATTTCGCTGATTTGACAAAAAAAAAACGAATTTGTACACCTTACTTAATTTTCTATGGAACGAATGTATTTTATTTTCTTTTAAAACATTTTTATTTCATGTCAACAAATAATTTTGATCGATCGTGACAACGTTACAAAGGCTTCAATTACCATTGTACATTTCATGACAGTAGCTTTATCTCAATATCGTAGGCATCACAGGTTTTTTTCCTTACCTGTCTATTATCTATTCATTCATCGCATCACAACACCGTCAAGTCACAGTGGCGTCGATTTTATTTATCGCTGTTTTCAAATATGTATTTAATGGGGTTTAATTGCTTTTATTTCTAGTTAAATATAAAGCGCATGCAAACTTATACTAATTGATCTTGGTTATTTAACTATTTTAAATGAAATAGCCGTTGCTTTGGCAATTCAACTAATTTAAAGTACAAATCGTTTGATTTATGTGTTTGGCTAGCATTTAGTTTCACTTGATTTAAGTGTATCTAGTGACTTTCCGTTGGTTTCTTCTAGCGCAAATGTCACAAAAAGTGCACCAACAACACTTCCGACCATGAATATGATCATGCATCCCCAGAGATCTATTAGTTCTAAAACAAATGGAAACACTTTGACAAATGTAAAAGTCGATGTGTAGAGTGATAGCACACATATCGTTAATCCAATTGTTCGAATCTGAAAAAACGTGAAATAAAAATTAGCAAACAAAAATTCAAAAAGAATTGTTAAATGTCTAAAACGATTATTTTTATCTCTACATGATGGATAAGATTAGGAATAATTCAAACCTTTGACGGCAAATATTCCACAACGCAAACCGCGTATAATGCATAGACGCCAGCCGATGAGATAAACATGATGAAAGATAGCGATGCAACTGGCAACCATGAATATGCCGATAAATCATGACCGATTTGATTGAGATACAAGTACAAAGCAAAGACCAACAATCCCATTGCACTTCCCATGAATGAAATGATCAATACCAATTTTCGACCCATCGAATCGGCCAGTTTAGCTGAGAAAAGGCATCCAATCAATTGTGCTGCGGCCAATATTATTGAAGAGATATACGGGTCTATTTTCGATGCACCAGATTTTTCGAAAATTATCACGGCATAGTTTAAAAGGGTGATACTGCCAGGGAATTGGGTTAACCAGCCCAATATTATACCAAAAAGAAGTCCTTTGACTGCTTTTAGTTCAACTAAAAACAGATGGAGATTTGAAAATGTAAACAAATTCATAAACTAAATGCATCAAAATTCAAAGGTAAAACCAACAACTTGACGATTTTGATTAGATAGTGTCTTTAAAACCGTCAAAATGTCTTCACATTTATTCGCAAAAGAAAAAATGAATTAAACTCACAAAAATCACTGAGATTAACCTTCTTATCTTCCTTTCTCTCTTTGGCCAACGATTGCAGTCGGTCAAATTCTTTGTTAAAAGCATTTCGCTCCACTTCACTTTTTCCCTCATAGCCTTTGTAATATTTCAATGCATAGTCGGCTTCCTAGATTTCGAAATTTTTAGCTAGATATTGTTAACCAAATTCATGTTCAGAACGTACCTCGAACATGCCTTTCCGAAGATAAAACTGTGGTGTATTTGGTAATATGAAAAATACTACTAGAAACGCAATTGGAAGGAAAATGAAAATGCACGGCACCAGAAAGTAGTCGGCATAGGCTCCGATTGTGAATATGAGCAAAACGCCAATATTTCTTGAGAGTGTTGTAAGTGATCCAAGACGCCCTCGGATACTGAAATTGGGAACAATTTAAATGACGAGAATCTGTTGCTCGCAACTGGCGATCGTCTGGCAAAATGGCTCTTACTGATCGTTCGAAATTTCTGACACGAATAAAATGATCGTCGTTTGAATTCCTCCACCGGTCCAACCCGCGAAAAATCGTGCAAACAGGAGATGGTAATACGTGTTGCCGAAGAAAATCAATAGCCAAAACGCAATCGACGGCAGTGCTAAAAATGACATCGCTCGTTTGCATCCCAGAAATGTGGTGATAAATCCAAACGTCAGAACCCCACCAAGTGCACCCAAATTATTGATCGATCCAAGCCAAGATAATTGCTCATTGTTCAAGGGGCCACTAATGAGTGGTGTTTCTTCAGATAATAATATCGGCAGCGATGGACTGAACCAACTTACTACGGCTCCATGTCCCAACATGATTAGATTCGCTATAACGAAAATAAATTGCTAATCCATGCTCAAAATTCCGTTGTGAAATTGGAAATATACCTGCCATCGTAGCAAAATACTGGTGTGCAACATTTTTAAACTCAAACCCACTTTCTTCCATGCCAACAAAATATTTTAAACGTTAGCCTAGCAATGTAGATACTCGAATGACTAGTTTTGTTGCTTATTTATAAGATTAGATGCTGCCAGCATCATGCTGGAATCTTTATGTTTCGATGATCAACAGCTCGGTTATAGATAAGACTTTTGGCTGGAATTCTTTTGATTTATTACAATTACGTTGAAAACTGTTGCGTAAATTTACAATCTTTGAACGCCCTTGCATCATTTATATTTTGCGTGTGGATTTTTGTACTGTAAACATGATCACAGTCTGAAATGATGTCTCTTGCCAAAATTTCTCTGTTTTTTTTTTCTGTTAGCACTCAAGTCAAGCTAAAATAAACCTACCGATAAAGTACCGAGCGACCTTGTGCGCTTCTTGTTTTTCTTTATATTTTTATTATGTAAAATTTTGAAATGATGGTTCTCTAACTTCCGCGTAGTTATATACTGAACGTTTCCACTTACGGTACTTTATTAAACTGAAAGTGCCTGTCTTTGAAGCTGTATTCAAATATTTTTGATAGTCATTTCCATAGGCTGTTTGCCTGATTCATTGATTAATTGAAATGGCAATATATCACTATTCATTAAAAATGCAAAAAATCTTGCAATTTTAGCGAATAGTGATTGTTTCGATGAAAAAGCGTGATCTTGATTTGAAATAAACTGTTTTAATTGACATTGGAGCACTTCATTAGGCACAAAAAGATGACGCGCCAAGTACAGTCGTACTACAGTTCATAGTATAAAATTGATGCCACTTCCTAGTTGTCAAATGTTCATGATAAATAGGCCATATTTGATAATAATTTTACGTCGTTGCTATACTATAAGAATCTTACACGCTATTCTTCCTTTCTACATACGTGCTGAATGTATTATAATTGCGACCACTTAGTGTATGAGTCATCTTTGCGTCTTCATTTATGCCTACATCGTCGAGTGACTTTCCGCTGGTATCTTCCAAAACAAGATAAAAGAAAATAGTTCCCACAATGCAGCCGACTCCATAGATCATAAAGCATGGGTACAAGTTTAGCGTTTCCAGAAGTATGGGAAAGAGCTTCATCGATACAAACGCGATGATATTCATCATAAAACTAATGATTGACATGCCAAATGTTCGAATCTTGAATGAAATTGTACATAATTCACTATGAGTCATAGGCAAGTATAAAAACCAGAGAAGGAACAAACCTTTGGGGGAAGATTCTCAACGCTGCAAACCATCATCAAAGGCGTGATGCCCGCCGACGAAATGAAAACATCAAACGATAGGCTCACCAATGGCACCCAGGCAAATGAAGATAACTCGTAGCCATTCAAATAGAGATAATGATACATTGATGTTGCGAGTAGAGCAAATGCAGAACCAAGCAAGGAAACGATAATCAAAACCTTTCGACCGAGTCGATCTGCAAAGTAAGTGGTTGTCAATGAGCCAATAATTAGTGCTATAGCCATCATTATTGATGAGGCATATGGATCTAATGATGTTCCAGTTTTTTGAAAAACCATCACCGCGTAGCTGATAATAGGAAATTTTGCTGTAAACTGTCCAATCGTACACAAAGCAATGCCGATGCCAATGCCCTTTATCGCCGATTTAGTGACTGTGAATTATGATATTTGTAAAATAATTGTAAATATAATGATTCAGGAGTTAAACAAAGATTTAAATACATACAAAAATCCGCGGCGCAAAGTTTCACTTCAGTTCTGCGTGTATTTGCAATCGATTTCAATCGTTCGCACTCGTTGTACAGAGCAACATCTTCCTCACTACATAGTCCTTTGTAATTTTTGTAATATTTCACTGAATTCTCTGCATTCTAAAATGGTTTACGTCAGCTTCGAAATGAAGATAGTTTTTCGATTGACAACGACTCAACTTACCAAAAATTTTCCATTATGAAGGTAGTATTGTGGTGTATTCGGTAACATTGTGAAAATGGCAGCAAAAACGATTGGAATCCAAAAGCAAATATATGGTACGTATTTGTAGTCAACTTCAGCACAAAGAATGTAAGAAATCAAAACACCTATATTGAACAAAACGAGTGGAAAACTCCCAAGACGACCTCGAATGCTGAAAAAGGATTCGTTCTACGTTTTCATAAAATTTCAAAGAAATGTTCATTAATTATTCAATCATACTCATTATTTGATATCTCGGAAATATATAATACGAGCGCAGGAGGCAGACTCCCTCCAGCCCATCCACCGATGAGTCGTGCCAACAGAATGTATAGGTAATCGTTTCCGAGTGCAATAAGTAACCATGATACAATAAATGAAATCACTGTGAACAGCATGAACCGTTTACAGCCCAATACATTTGCAATATATCCAAAGGAAAATGTGCCAAT
Source organism: Sitodiplosis mosellana (assembly GCF_009176505.1). Lineage (NCBI taxonomy): Eukaryota > Metazoa > Arthropoda > Insecta > Diptera > Cecidomyiidae > Sitodiplosis > Sitodiplosis mosellana. The sequence continues at coordinate 2,723,871 of NW_022595248.1, read as the reverse complement.
TAAACTCCCAATGCAGGATATTGATCCAACCCAGGAGACTTGTTCATTTGTCAGTGGTCCAGATGCTAGTGGTGACATTTCTGAGCTAAATTCTACTAGAGCAGTCGACATAAAACCAGTCATAAATCCTTGATTGAAAATTAATGCACTGCCTGTGAAAAAAAAATACAAATCAATTCGTTTGAACTAAATGAAATGGAGGTTTGAATTGCGGAATAACATACCCAAAATAGTTCCATAGTACTGATTGAAGACGTTTGTCCATTGGTATATTGGTTGAGTCTCTTTCAACACCATTGTGATTGAACTAACGATCATGTCGATCGTGACCACGATTCAATCGACAACTGATTAAATTCATCATATAATATCACCAGTTTGGTTATCTATCCACAAATCTGTTGTTAGTAGTTTATCTAATTCCTATATTCAAGTGTGTCAAATTTGTATTTTCTCTGTGTCAACAAGAAATCACAAATCGAAACAAAAATAATCTCAATATTGACAATCTCAAGATTTTTACATGAATAAGTTAGTGATTCATTTTCTGATGGACTATTTTCGGCCCTTATCTATATTTAAAAGAAAAGTAAATTTGAATATGAACATTTGAAACAAAACAATAATAAAATGAAATTGAAATATGTGCACGTGTCTGTCATCAAGAAAATATTTGGTTAACAGAACAAATTATCTGCTTCACATTTATTTCGAAATGTAATCTAAATTCAAATATGTACAAGACGATTAAGCTTTATTTTGTTCATTATTTGCTGGTGATTTCGTCTCAGATGTCGTGTCCATTGTATCGATCGATTGACCTTTGGTCTCCTTCATGAAAGCAATGAAAACAATTCCAAGGCAACAATTGATTGCCATTATTAACATTACACTATGCATTCCAATGATTTCCAATAGAATCGGGAATGTTTTATCTACACCAAAAGCGATGCCGTTTAGGCAAAACGAGTAAAAAATCATGCCGATAGTTCGAATCTAGAAAGAAAAAAAAACAATCAGAGGGAAATTGTCGAAGAAACTATTAATTACGTACAAACCTTTGGCGAAAAACATTCAACGACACAAGTATTTATTAATGCTTGAATTCCAGCGTAGGAAATGAAAATAATGAGCGATAACGAAGTGACCGGGATCCATAGAAAATTTGATAAATCGTACCCAATGTGATGCAGGTACATAAAAGTTGCGAAAGTGAACAGTCCACCGGCTGAACCAAGCAGCGAAATATTTAAAGTGGTCTTCCGACCAAATGTATCGCCCAGTTGCGTGGAAATCAGACCACCTACAATCTGCGCGACGGCTAAAATGATCGATGAAATATGTATGCCAAGTGATGTACCAGATTTTTCAAACATAAACGATGCATAGTTGGTGAACGTTGAGCCGCCCGTCATTTGGCACAGCCACGACACGGCAACACTAACAATAACTCCTTTCAATGCCATTCGATTACAGAAATCGTTCATTTGAATTTTTGGGCTATTCTTTTGCTCGTCATCAATTAATTTCAATCGCTCCATTTCAGCATTCAGATGTGTTTTCTCTCGATCATTATTTCCATCACAATTTTTATAGAACATCAACGCCTTTTCTGCTCTCTATTTGAAAAGAACGGGTCAGTAAATGTTCAGTTGTTGATCAAAATAAATTATAAATATTTTTTCACTTGGTAACAGATCCAAAATGGGAAATTGGTTTTTTTTCCTCTTCATTTATATCAAATTGAATTCTCCTTAACTTACGTCAAAATCTGCATTTTTAAGATAATACTGCGGTGTGTTGGGCAAATAAAAGAGCCAAATCAAGTATATTATTGGTAATGAAATGAAAACATATGGCCTGTATTCGTATCGAACCACACCGCCAACGAAGAAACCAATCAAGAGTCCAATGTTTCTTATCAGAGGCGTAAATGAGCCAAGACGACCACGAATACTGAAATGTCATTTAAATTGTGTCAAATGCACAGTTATATTTAGATCTTAGAGAACCATTTACTTGTTGTTCGATATTTCGGCGACAAAAAGGACCACTGAAATCACACTAATTAGTTGTTTTACTTATTGTTGGTTTACACTAATCTAAGTACAAACCACCAGTTTGAATGCCACCGCCACTGATTCCAGCCGCGAGTCTCCCAATTATTATATGGTAGTATGTATCTCCGAAGAGAATAAGCAACCAGAAGATAATTTGCGGAAAAGCCAGGAATATCATGCTCCGTTTTGAGCCCAGAAATGCAGTCAGCGTACCAAATATGAATGTGCCGCATATTGATCCAAAATTGCTCATTGAACCGACCCAGGACAGTTGCTCGTTAGATATGGGCCCAGTGGTGATCGGAGTGTCATCGGAAAGCAGTACGGGCAATGCTGGTGAAACCCACCCAACGCAACACCCGTGACTGAATATGACGATATTCGCTGCGTCGAAAGAAAATATTGTTGACGAACGCAAAATTTGATGGAATTTAACCACAATAGAACGAACCTATCACCGTTGCAAACACCTGCTTTTTTACATTCGACAAAATTTGTTCACTTTCACTTGTTACAATTTCAATCCCTTGATTCATCCCAATTCACTATTTATCACTTTTATCTCAACAACTACAGCAAGCTTTGAAAATCTGTAGTCGTGATCGATATGCCATTGGTTTGCTGCTGCTGAAAGCAAGCTCATAAGCAAATATATCTGTACAAGTCGTTTATCGGGAATGGCAACAACTGTCTGTGAACACTATTTAAATGAATCGCATGCTTCTCACTATCTTTCTCGATTCAAACAAATTCATTAATTAAATTCAATTGATCACGCACTAGATAATAAACAATTGATTGGTGGCATATGAAATAGCATTGAAATTTAGTTTGATTTCAATTGAATTGGATTAAATAGAAAATGTTTAAGTTGCTCTGCTGGCAGCTACACCACTCGTATTCGTTTCTAAACAGTAGATAAGAACAGACAAAATTGTATCCGCAACTCATTTTATAGCACTGATTTTATTGCTCATTTGCCTTGATAACAGCTGATTATTATGGAAAACAACTTATCACTTACTCCAATATAGTCGATTATTGATCGAACTACTTTGGTGTGAAACTATAGTGAAACTGTTACTATATGGTTTTTCATGTAATTTCACGTTATTTCAATGCTATTTCGTAATCATAATGAAATGCTGCAAAATTATATGACAAACAAGAAACATTGTAAAATATTGGAGATGTTATTGGAGGATTTCTGCAATTGGTTGGTCTTCAAAGCAGTTGTAACGTGTATGGCAATTTCATGGTTCACACAAGTGACGCTTTTGATGTACTATGTATGCATCGTTAACTTTCAAACTTTCCAGTATTCAGCATTGATCCATCAGCCATCATTTTGGCAATTGTTCAAATCATCGATGGTCTCACAACAACTCAAGTCTGCGATGCTTTTGGGAGAAAAACCACTTTTTTCATATCATTACTCGGTTCGGCATTTGGACTATTCGTTTGTTTTTTTTTTAAACGTATTTGTACCTGCATCATCTTGGTTATATACACTTATTCATTGACAAATAACATATTTATATTTGCAGTGTCAAACATCTTTCCCGATTTTGCTGAAGATCATTTACTTACACGGATTTATGCTCCTACTTGCTGTAAATTGTTATTTCGGTTTGATTTTTGTGGCTTTTATGAAAGAAATTAAAGGAAAATCTCTTGATACGTTGGAAAAACCGCAAGATTAATAGAAAATTAATGAAAATATTGGAATTTATTATTTATTGAAGAGATATAGCGTAAAATCCAACTCCATTCTAGGTCATTTTTTCCACTATCTTCTGTTCCAACAAAATAATTTTCACGCTACTCTTTTGTTTCGTTTCGATTTGTTCTGCAAAGAACATTTAAATCGACATAACCAAATTGTTTGCTGTCAAACTTTATCCCTCTCTCACTAACTGTCACACTTACTTGCTCGTGTAATTGTTGTTAGAAAGAAAAAGACGTTGTTCGCAGTGGACTCAGTTTAAATGTTCTTTTTTGAGTTGCCTTTACATCGATATGTCTAGAAATAGATAAATTTTTGTAATATGTATTCCTGAGAATGAACGAAGCACCAAAGTGAATGAAAAACAGATCATGTCGTGAGTATAAATAAATACTGCATGTAACGATAATACTATAATGATAGTACCTACTCGTTTAATTCCTCAACAAAATAAGATTTCACATTCCAACTGAGCGGTCCAAATGAAATGCCTATGTAAAAAACGTGTGACACAACCGCTTGACTTGTATGCACAGCACAGGCGACCGCATATACAGTCACAATTGATTGACAAGCACATCTGTGTGAACGTTCACAAAATAGCCAAACGAAATGGGATAAATATAAACGCAAGACAGAAGCTATTTTGGATCTGTCTTTTCAAATCGTTTTTATCTTTGGACAATAGAACTTGTAGTTATGGATCAAGATTGCCATGGCGTTAATATCGGATGGTTTTCATCCGCTTTGCCTGCACTATTGTCAAATGGCACTCCACTTGCATCCGGCCCATTGTCCTATGAAGAATTGTCATGGATTGGTTCTATGAGCAGTCTTGGGGCCATTTTTGGAACATTCATAACTGGACTTCTATCGATGTTGTACGGTTCCAAAAGAACGATAGTGTTCCTAGCGTTTCCCGTGATCACATTCTGGGTGCTTATTCATTTCGCTAATACATTTTACGGTATTTTATTGGCGAGATTCATTACTGGTTTGACAGGAGGCGGTTTCTCGTCAGGAGCTGTTCTATTTATATCGAAAATATCGAATGACAAGTATGTATTTCTAAAATAATACTTTGGAATATGAAAATCTTATGAGATTTCAGTGTTCGTGGCCGTCTTGGCTCGCTGGTTCCGTTGGCTAGAAACATTGGTGTATTGATGGCTTACATTGGAGGTGCTTTGATCGAATACGAACACAGGCCGTATATTTTCATCTTGCTTCCTATATCTTACTTGATTATGGTATACTTTTTACCAGACACTCCTCAATACTATCTAAAAATGGACGATTTTGAGGCAAGTTGTGATTTTGTTTTAGAAAAATGGAGCTAAGAGATAAACTTTTGGATGCAGGGTGCTGAAAAATCATTGATGTATTACAAAGGATGTACGGGCGAGACTGATCGAGAAAAATCTCTGCTGAAGACTGAATTCGATAGGATGAAACTGTTGGAAGAAGAGCGAAAAAATGGTTCAACCATGCAATTAAACGATTTCTGCAATTGGTCGGCGTTCAAAGGAGTTGCAACGTGTATGGCAATGTCATGGTTCACACAAGTGACGGTTTTAATGTACTATGCATCGTTGATTTTCAAACTTTCCGGCTCGGTGTTCAGTGTTGACGTATCAGCCATCATTTTGGCAATTGTTCAAATCATCGGTGGACTCACATCAACTCAATTTGGCGATACTTTTGGGAGAAAAACCACTTTTTTCATATCATTACTCGGTTCAGCATTTGGATTATTCATTTTTTCTACGTATTTATGCTTCCTTCATCATGGTTATGGCTCATCAAAATGCACGTGGCTTCCTGTTGTGTGTCTCTCTTTTGTCATGTTCATATCTACCGCTGGAATTTTGGCATTAGTCCATACGTGTATCGTGGAAAACTTTCCACCAAAGGTGAATGTATCCTGTTTATTCGAACAAAATTCAATTGCCACTGTAAAATCATACAATATTTTCCATAGATTCGTCCGGCTGGCATGGTCTTCTACTCAATGATAAATGGCTTAGTTACATTCATTGTGGGAAAATCGTTTCCAATTTTGCTGGAAGTAATTCATTTACACGGATTCATGTTTCTTCTTGCTGTCAACTGTTGCTTTGGTTTAATTTTTGTGGCTTTTATGAAGGAAACCAAGGGAACATCGCTAGATAACATACCGGAAAATTTATGAATCTATTAAAGTCAAAATAAAATTGGTTGAAAACGTAGAAAAAAATTGAGTAAAACTGCACTAGAATTTCGGATTTTTTATACGATTTCGATATTGTCACTTCAATGAACGATTTGTGATTAAACAAAATTCAGAACGCTTGCTTGCAAAAAGCGTGAGATTTTTATTTATTTCAAGATTTGGGTTTTATTTATAGAATTTTAAAAGCAACACAATCAAATGTCTAGCCAATACATGGCAAGTCAGAATTTTACATCGAACATTTTCTTTTCAGACACTTTGCACACATTTACGTTGCTAATGTTATTGCTTAATGCGTTGTTTGAATACATTGAGCTATTTCAGTATGTTATCAACAATGTCGCTGTGCTATTTTTACATTCCTTCAATCATTCACACACTTTTATTTAGCAAAATGAACACAAACAAAACAAAACGTAGACATTGATTGCAAAGTTGGATCCACAGTCACATACTAAGTGCGACACGCTTTCTTAGCGGTAATCAGTCGCACCATGTGCAAATTGTGTTTGTAAAATCCCTACTTGGGAAGTAACTTTTTTTTTAAACAATCCGATCAGATGAAAATATGAGAGATCATTTTCGGACGCATTCAATTTTCTATTATTTTCTATCGTTGTGTTATTGTCATTAATAGAAAATTTTCAAAATATCGAATTATAAGATGTTCCACGTGCCATTCATCGAATAAAAGTGAGTGCAAATCAGATAGACTGACTCTCTTTTCTCTATAGAATCGAACTAGCTCTTGTATATAATTTGTTCATTGGCAAAGATGGAGAAAAATACAAATTTTCAGTGGAAAAATCCACGGAATCAATATTATGCCGTCATTGCAGGTATTTAAAATTACATTTCTTAACTTACATTTATCAATTAAAGTGCAAGAAAAATATACATTCATTTATTCTTTTTCAATTCAGCAAATCTGATATTGCTTAGTCAAGGATGTTTAATGGGCTGGGTAAATTAAATATTTCATGGAATCTATTGACCAAAAGCTATAAAATAATAAAAAAAAATTGTTGGTTATAAGATTTCGCCAGCTATACCAAAGTTAACATCAGAAAGCACCCCGCTCACTTCTGGCCCATTAACAACTCAACAGGTTTCGGCTAAGTTTGAATAACCATTTTTGGCAAATTTCTAGATGATTTTGTCATTTAAAAAAGTTTTTTTTTTTAAATTCAGACGAATTTTTCAGAAGAAATGACAATTTTTAGGCGAATTTGTCATTTTTTTCAGACGATTTTGTTTTATTCGAAATCATATTTAACCCACAGGTTTCATGGATTGGTTCAATTGACTGTATTGGGGTTTTAGTTGGTTCGTTATCATTTGGATATTTCACATCATTTATGGGTTGTAAACGTGCCATGCTTTTTTTGGCTGTTCCATCGATTGGCGCTTGGCTCTTAATTTATTTCGGACAGACATTTGATCACATTCTACTGTCACGTGCACTGTCTGGATGGTCTACGGGTGGGATAACGACCACCATAATCCTATTCGTATCTGAAATTGCCAATAATGAGTAAGTACTTAGCCTTCGATCACGGCTGATACTTTTTACTTACTCACATATTAATGTGAATTATGACCATTTTTTACGTTTGAATTGAATGCAAGATTGAATGTGCTATTTTTTCCTTTTTCAGCATCCGCGGTAGGCTTGGAGGTATTTCACATTTCATGCGTAATATTGGCATTTTAATTGGTTATACTTTGGGAGTAACACTTGAATACCATATTATTCCTTGCATTTGCATTTTTATGCCGATAATTTATGCCATTAAATTTGCTGCCTTACCAAATACACCACGATACTATCTACAAAGAGGACAGACTAAGGTACAGTAAACAAAGCCTATTTTTCATCACTAAATTGTTAGCATGCGTTACATTATTTCATATATAATTCTGAGCAGCTGAATTGCTTTTCCATTCAAATTTGAACCGCATGAACCTCACAGTGATTGTGTTGTCTTGGAAATTTAATTGAAGAAATGGTATTACAGAATGAAGTTGTTTGAATAAATGTTCATTTACCTTTGCAGAAGGCTGAAGATGCTTTAAAATACTACAAAAGTTATGCGGGAGAGTGTTGAAGAAAATATTGCTCTATATGATGAGCTAGAGCGATTGAATCGAATTGTAAATGAACGAAAATCGGACGAAAAATTGCAGGCATCCGATATTTGTAAGAATTTGTCCATTTTATTTTTAAAGTGAATGAATTCTTAGTGGTAATGGATAATTTTGAAAACCAAAGTTAATCGTGCGGTGATGAAAGGATTGGGCATTGGCATTTCTCTGGCAATACTCGCACAGCTCACGGCGAATTTCCCATTGGTGACCTATGCAGTTACAATTCTCAAAAAGTCGGGAACTTCTTTCAACCCATACGCATCGTCAATAGTATTGGCTGTGATGCTCATCCTTGGTTCATCGGTTAACACTTATTTAGCTGATATCTTTGGTCGAAAACGATTGAATTTCATTTCCTTGACGGGGTCAGCCGTTGGACAACTAGCCACATCACTCTATCACTATCTCTATATAAGCGGTTATGATTTATCACTATTCTCTTGGGTACCAGTTGTCAGTTTGTCTTTCGTCATTTTCATTTTGGCGGCTGGCATTTTACCTCTTCAACTCATTTGCGTTGTCGAATACCTCCCACCGAAGGTTTGGCATATTTAAAAAACTGCAGTCCTTTTTTTATTTTCTTTCACTTCTTCGCAGACTCGAACACTTACCATGTCATTAATAAGCTCCGCCATCGGCATGTGTGCATTTATATCAGTGAAACTGTTTCCCATCTTACTGGAACTACTTGATCTACATGGCAGTATGCTGATTTATGGTTGTGGTTGTAGTATCGGAGCGATCTACGTGCTTCTTGTTCTGAAGGAAACTAGTGGAAAGTCACTTGACGATGTAGGTAAAAGTAAGAACACAAAAGTCGATTGTGATCATTCAACAAAGAGACTTCAAGAAACATCATGAACAAATGAAGTGAGAAATTTCCATGAAACCATAAAATAGGGAAAAAAAATTATCAATGTGATTCTTGAATGTTTGAAAAATCCTGTTTGTTGATAAATAAAATACTATTGAATACAATGGCAAGATTCGAACATTTTTCATTTATTATGTCTAAGTGTGAAATCAAATGGAATTGGAACGATTCATAGGCATTCCAATTCATTTTTGGACAAATAAAACACGTGTTTTTAATTTATTTTTGCGGAAAACCCGAGCCTATTCCGATTAGATAAAGGTGAGATGAAAATTCATTCTGATCTCATAAATGATGTTGAATTCAACTTGTGCGTAATTATTTTTGTTTCCTTCTTTTGACCCCGCTTATACATTGAATGGAATATTCCATGCGCACCTATAATTCACAATAATGTTGCACAAACCAAAAATAAATTGGATACATAATGACACTATACGAACATAACTCAATGAATAAATGAATGCGTCAGAATATAAAAAAACGTTTGATACGCTCACGCGTCGGTGCCCAACTGAACAATATTTGCGCGTCAAAACGGAATTGTGTTGTTAGTTGAATGTGGAACACCGTATGTTTGCACACGGCTTACGGACGCCTTATATGCAATATACATGTTACAATGATCCGCATTCATCTAACAACACAATTTTTATTCGCTTTGATATGCCAATGTTCTGAGTTGTGCTTTGATACGTGAGCATATCAAACGTTGCTTTTATTCTAATTCAATGTTCAAATGTTCTAATCGCTATTATTTCCAATACAATGAATCGATTCGATTCAAAACTGTTTTAAATTGTATTCTTTTTCATTTTAAAACTTCATGAAGCATTCTCTAAAAACTGGCTTCTAACATGATTATTTCATTTGGATTCAATTAAACTCAATCGGATTGTATGATTTTATGATTGTTGAGTTGATGAAATATTTTCCGGCTTCTTGTAAAATTATGCGACTGTTCTGATTATGATTGATTAGTAGGTATCCATTAAACAAAACAAAAATCGTACAAAAAAAACTACACACAAATACGGAATGTAAATATGTAGTCAATATATAGATATCCATCCTAGATTGGTCAATGAGCGATCGTTCGTTCGTATGCGAACATGTTCGTTTGTTCGTAGGTGATATTTTGAAAAATGCATGCCAATCATTTTTTTTTTTTAAATTCAAAAATAGACATTTCTGAGAATAAACTCAGCAACAATTTTGCTGCAGTATGAGTTGGCAGCCTTTTTTAAAAGATCAGCTACCAACGAACGAACGAACGAACGAACGAACGAGCGCTCGTTGACCAATCAAGTTCATTTCGTTTAAATTAGATCGACTGATACAATTCTCTACGATAAAAACTGTGGTTCATTCAAAATGTACTTACGACAACTTCAGTACCAAGTGTCACAGTTGCTATATAGAAAACGCTGACATTGATTCAACACAGTCGGTAAATTCTCATTTTGCTAATCCTGCAAAAATAATGGTGGCGATTTGACAATTCACCATAATTACGACCAACATTCAGCAAATTGAACTTTAGTCAAAAAACACCTCTAGCGATACATAAAATGCGTAACAAACCACGCAAAACACGTATTCTTCATGAAAAATGAATCCCTAAAGGTTTTCTACCGACTGTGTTTATTTTGCCATACATAAAAAAACCATAGCGGCGACTCGTCATTTTACAACACTTCTGTTTTGGTTTGCCGACGTTAAATTGTGGGAGTTTAAGAGGTCGATACACGAAAGTAGCAGTTCAGTTGATATCGCGACTATGGATAATGCAGACGGTTCAAAATGTAAGCCTTTTATATAGTAGGAATGAACAAAGAATATAAATTTATATAATTATTTATTTGATTCTTTTTTGAATACCAAAATGAAAAAAAATATCATAATAAGATATTGTTTTTATTTCAAATCAAATGGATAAATGAACCTTTTCCTTCAAATGTGATCAATAAGTGATGTTGATTGTGACAATGACTGAATAATATTTTAATTGGATCGATTGTTGTTCCATAGATTGTTCAAGTAATGATTTTTCTTAGTGAAAATAGTGACCCGCTACCTAAAATTAGGGTTTAAAAACGCGTTATTTTTTTCAGTGTTTCCTAAAAACGTTTTTTTACAGAGCCGTTATTTAACGCCCGAAAAACGTTTATTTCGTTTTTTATCGTTATTTCTGCGGTATTTTGGACTGTAAAAAAAAACACTACAGAAAAATAACATTTTTATAACACCGTTTGCGGTATATGTCGAAACGTTTGTAAACCCTACCTAAAATACATGTATCATCAATAAAATATACGATTCAGTGTTGAAAATGCGTTTAATCTAAAAATATTCCGTAGAATTAAATCAGAAAGGCAAATCAAATTATGGTTAATTTATGTGTCAAGGCATCTTGGATGCTTGACTTATATCTGACCCGTGTGAAAAAAAATGACTGACTGACTATAACTTCAGTTGGTTGACTTTAGTTGATTGAATTTATGTTTTTTTTTTCTAAGAAAATCACTTGGTCCCAAATGAAGCAACTTAGATTGACTTGTAACTTCAAATGATTTCAGTTAACTATAGACTTACACTAAACTTTGTACTGAAATGTCAATCAAAGTAAGTCATTTTTGTCCCAAATTAGTTAGCTGACTGCTCAGATACTATTTTTTTCACACGGGGACGGATCTACATAAACTCATGCTATATATCAAGAAGTTTACATATTCTGTATTGATAGTAATGGGTCTATGTCTGTGTCTGTTTGATGCAACTTTAATCAATTTTTTATAGGTTCGGTGATACCGCAGCGTGTCGGAGTTTCATTCATGAGTTTCTTAGCGGTTGTTGTGACATTTTCGATGCGAATGTGTTTGTCGGTAGCAATTACTGAAATGGTTGAGCCATTGAATAGTATAGAAAGTAGTAATGAATCGACCATTTGCTCAATGAATTCGCCGTTTATTCAAAGTAGTAGCAGTGCTGTGAAAATGGTCAGTATTTGATCGAACATTGAGCAAAAAAAATGTTTTTTTTGACACAATTAATTTACGATGACAAACACCATCGAGTGTTGGAATAAGATGAAATATTTCTCATAGTGGTTATTCATTTGTTCACCAGAGTAGCATCCGATATAACTGGACACAAGAGCAACAGGGATGGATTTTATCATCATTTTTCGTTGGCTATTTAATAACACACATTCCCGGAGCTCTTCTCGCACAAAAATTTGGTGGGAAATGGACGCTAGGATTAGGCGTTTTGGCCATGACTATTTGCAATGCAGCCACACCGATAGTTTTACATTATGGTTAGTAAAATGCCCAAGTCTATTTTCTTCAGAAAAATTATTGTTTTTTTTCCTATTCGTCCATGATTATTTATAATTTTGTACTTTCAGGCGGTTATATAGCTTTGATAATATTACGAGCAATGATGGGATTAGGAAATGGTACCTACGTTTTGTATAACAATTGCACAAAAACATGTGTATATATTTGAAAAAAAATCTTAATGCATGTTCCCTCTAGGTACGATGTATCCTGCTCTCAGTGTTTTCCTTGCGTGTTGGGTGCCTAAAAAGGAACGTGGAAAACTTGCTTCGTTTGTCCTCGGCGGTTCACAGGTACATTTTCAATAATGCAACATTTCATGTCTTTTCTTCAAATTGCTCCATTTTCCAGATTGGAACTCTTGTTTCTTTCTATGTGTCTGGATTAATTCTTTCCCATTTTTCGTGGCCCATTGTATTCTATTTCTGGAGTGTTATTGCTGCTATTTGGTTCATTGTATTTGTGAGTTTTCCGAAATCGATCAAAACCAAAATCAATTTTGTTCGAATTTTAATAGAATGGATTTTTAGTCGTTTTTTTGTTACAATGACCCAGCATCACATCCATTCATTACGAAAACAGAACTGACCTATTTGGAGCTGGAAATGGGACAATTAAAACGTCACAATAATCTACCGCCAACGCCGTGGAAAGAAATATTCACAAGTGTCCCGATATTGGTACTCATATTTGCTCAGGTAAATAAATTTTTTCCGCGTAAAATTTTAATTCCAATTCTTTTGACCCACCATTTAAATACTAAAACAATAGATAACCAGGGATTATGTGATTCATGTGTTGGCATCGGATTTGCCGAAATATATGAAAGAAGTGCTTGGATTTTCGGCAAACGAAATCGGTCTCTACTCATCGTTGCCCTATCTATTGATGTTTTTCGTGTCTTTATTTTCCGGATTTATTTCTGATCATTTGATTAGTGAACAATACGTTACAGTAACTCAAGCGCGAAAATTCATCTCTGCCTTAGGTAAAGATTGACGTTCAATTTTTGTTGGCTATTTCAATTAAATAACAGCTTTTTTATTATTTTTTTCAATGCAGATAGTATTTTTTCATCTGTTTGTGTTGTTGCTGCCGCCTATGCTGGCTGCAATAAAGTTTGGGTTGTTGTTTGGTTCACTCTGGCATTCGGATTTATAGGCAATTATTATCCTAGCTTGAGAGTCAATATATTAGATTTGAGTCCAAATTATTCTGGGCCAATTATGGCTGTTATTAATGGAATTGCATCATTGTCGGGCGTAGCAGCTCCAACGGTTGTAGGCATGATGATCCCAGATGTAATTAAAAAAAAAATTGTATGAAATATGTTACACCGTTTACATTGATCAATTTTCATTTTCAGTCATCGTTTGAACAATGGAGACTAGTGTTTTGGGTTTCATTCGGAGTTTCGATGATTAGAACTGTAGTCTACACAATTTGGGCATCAGCGGAAGTTCAACCTTGGAACGAACCAAGAGAAAGTGAAACAACTCAATTGGAGAATCCAGAAGAAAACACATAAAAATAGAAGAAATTTTAGAGTATTATTCAATGGCTGTGATAGTTTATCAACTACTATAAATAAATGAAAATTTATTAAGAACAAAAACTATACGGGTCATGATCATTTGATGTATTCAAAAGGATTGGCAAAAATCAAATATATTGTTATCTTCAGTTATTCCTAAGTACAGTACGCCCCCGCAAATTAGAAATGAAATGTCCCGAGACCATTTCCAATTTGCGGAGTTTTCTAATTTCTGAGGTTTTTTCGCTTTCATCAAAAAACGGTGTATCAAATGAAAAACTGATAGGGGGAATGATTCGCTTAATTGAAAACAATATATTGAACACAGTTCAATCAAGTATTGTATGTAAATACATGCAGTTATTTTAGTGATTATAAATATATAGTAAGTCTGTTAGTTTATTTTATTGGATAAACTACTCCTCGGAACAAACCGAAATAAATGATGACCGGCTGTTCTTATTATATCAAAACGTTAGCATTCTATATAAAATTTTGTATATGCAAATTCTCTGATGGAACAAATCGGTTTCGATTTGTTAATGATTGATGATTGACGCAGACAATATGTCATTACGTTTTTTCATTAAAAATGAAGTAAATTTCCCTTTGTCTTGAATGAAATGATTCGGAAACCCCGTAAATTAGAAATGAACCCCGGAAATTAGAAATTTTCCATACAAATTTTCAAACCTGAAATTCATTTCTAATTTCTGAGGTTTTCTAATTCTCGGGTTTCTAATTTGCGGGGGCGTACTGTACAATCAATACTGGCCCAGGTGAAAGGTATGAAGCATAAAAACTTGAAGTCACAACGTCTGTTCAAAATGTTTAAATAACAAAAACTTCCCAGTTCGATTAGGTTTCTCAGTAACAGTATATTACAAGAAGTATTTTCGGAATGCTCACACCGAACGAAATTTTAAATTTTCCTCTTAGCAAAATATTCAAATTCGTTCAAAAGTCTGGCAGATTTTCCTCTCTAAGGAATTCAAATTCTGTCGGCACAACATTTTTTACGAGACAAGCTAGAAGGGACAACACGTCTAATGTCTTGTTACCAGCTGGCAATGTCATACAGTAAAAATGGATGAAAAATCACTTGAAAGCTATGTAGTGAAAAAAAAAATCTCTCTCCAAAACGGGTAGTGTTGCAAAAAGTCAATAACCTACGCGACGAGTAACCGCTGTGTTAATGATTTGTAAATATGATATTTTATGTCTAGTAAATTGGTAAATTGCCCATAAATCATTTTTGTGCTAAAATTGGATTTATTTATACCACTTAAAAGATTAACTTATCATCAGAAATAAATTGTCAGTGTACACTTCAGAACAATTTGCCCATTTTCAAATAGATGTCGTTCGTTTCCAAAGTTGATTGTGAACATGCTTTGTCCAAAAAAAAAGTAGTCACATCAAATTTAATCATGAATTTTTTCACTTCAACTTTGAAAGACTGAGCAAAACAACGAAATGAATTTCAGACGTACGTAAATTTTAAAATATTTTTTTTTATTTCATTCATTTTTTGATACCTTTCTGCAGGTTATTTGTTGCCTCAAAGGGTCAACATCGCAATAATGGGCTTTCTCGCTTTGGTTGTTGCATATACAATGCGAGCTTGTTTGGCCGTGGCAATTATTGGAATGGTTGAGCCGATGAATCGAACAGCAACTGAAAACAGTAGCATCTGTCCGATGGTAGAAGACAGATTTGACAGATTTGGAAATACAACCGTCAATGCAAACGTAAAAACACATCTGCGACTTCGTTTGAGTAAATTACCAGTTATATTTACGTTTACAATTAGAAAACCCTATTCACCTGGACGCAAGTGGAGCAAGGATGGGTGTTGAGTAGTTTTTACATTGGCTACGTGATCACACATATCCCTGGTGGCATTTTAGCCGAAAAATTCGGTGGCAAATGGACGCTGTCATTGGGCATTTTGTCAACAGCCATTTTTACTATTCTAACACCAATCGCCGCGGTTCATGGTGGTTTCATAGCAGTAATCGTTTTGCGTATCTTGGTATAGTATATCTTTGATCATATACTTATACGTAACATAAAAACGTAAACATAATGATCGTTTATTATAATTTTATTAATACTTACATGAACAAAAATCAGATGGGCCTCGGTGAAGGTACAACATTCCCTGCTCTCAGTGTATTGCTCGCTGCCTGGGTACCGGAGAAGGAGAGAAGCAAACTTGGTTCATTCGTTTTTGGAGGCGGTCAAGTAAGTACAAATCATTCGCTTTTCCAAAGAAGTAAGTGTGAGCCATTTCAACCGAAAAGTCAACCTTTTTTTTCACTCCAATCACAATTTATAACAAGTATGCACTTGACATTTTCAAACCGGCAACATGAATTTGGTCGTTTGCTCGATGTTTTTCTTTTTCTAGATTGGCAGTGTTTTATCTTATTTTATATCCGGATTGCTCATGCAGTATTTTGTATGGAATTATGTGTTTTACTTCTGGGGCATCATTTCGATCGTTTGGTTTATCATATTCGTAAGTTAAAATTTGGGGAAAATTAACACAATTTAAACCACTACAAAAGTCACTTTGCTTTAACAAATGGCTAACTTATCAGCGGTTTTTATTTCGCAGTCGCTCCTCTGTTACAGTGACCCAGCATCGGATCCACTCATTACGGATAAAGAGCGTGACTATCTTACAGCTGAGATCGGTAAACTAAAGCGTAGAACGGATCTACCACCGACTCCATGGATAGACATTATCAAAAGCATACCAATGCTTTCTCTCATTTGCGCACAGGTAAATTGATCAAAGAAGTTCTTTTCAACACAAAAATCATTGCAAGCAAAATTGTTTCTTTTCACAAAGATCGGACACGATTGGGGATTCTACATTATGGTTAGCGATTTGCCTAAATACATGAAAGATGTTCTGTCATATCCAGTTTTTGAGGTTGGACTATACTCCTCTTTGCCATACATAGCGATGTGGCTTATATCAGTAATGAGTGGTTGCCTAAGCGACTATCTCATTGGTCGTGGTTTGATATCCATCACATTTGCACGCAAACTGTTCACAGCTGTCGGTGAGTGTTTCACCAATTGGATTTCCGTGGAATAATTTTTTTGTTTTGACAGATTCTACATTTGACAAAATTTTATTTATTTCTGTTATTAAACTAAATCAACTTATTGGATTATTGAATATATGTTGACGAATGCGATCTTTATGCAGCCGCAATTTTCCCTGGAATCTTTATCATTGGCGCTTCTTATTCTGGATGTGATCGCTATCTAGTTGTTGGTTTTTTCGTCACTGCTATGGGGATCATGGGCACATATTATCCCGGTATGAAAGTCAATGCATTGGATTTAAGTCCAAACTATGCCGGTTCCTTGATGGCTCTAACGAACGGAATTGGCGCATTAACTGGTGAAGTTGTTGTTCCGTAGTTTTGTCAAACAACTATCCACAGCTTGAGTTAATTCCAATAGCTTTAATGTATTCGTCTTATCTTAATTTTTATATAGGTGTTGCATCGCCTGTTTTTGTCGGTTATATGACTCCAAACGTGAGTAAATATCTATTTCAATTACTATTTAGAATTTGTGATTGAATTTTATTGGCCGACTGCATTTCGAGTGGCTCTATTCACCCATTCGAAAACGTTTAATCATGACAATTTCTCAGTAAACACAATAGCTTACTTCATTTTTATTGATGTTTGAAGTGATAACGCTGAAATATTCGTTCACAGACTTCGCTCACCGAATGGCGCACGGTATTTTGGGTGACGCTGGCAATTTTTCTGGTAACAACAGTTGTTTATTGCTTCGGAGCATCCGGTGAAATTCAACTGTGGAACTATCCCCGCGAATGGAAAGAGCCTGAAGATAAATTAGATAAAAGCGAAAATAGAGAAAAGAAAAGCACGTAATGCAACAGATTAGGCATGATTTTTTGTATTAGAAATTATAATGTATTTTTAATTTGAAATGAACAATAAAAAATGCCGATCAAACGATGACTGTTTTTTTTAACATAGAACATGAATACTTTCGACCAAAAATTATTAGTTGCTATAGATTTTAGCCTATAGTTCATTTTCAAATGAAAGTTTCGTCTATTTCTAAACAGATGTCGCTTTCAATGAAAGTCAGTTTGAGTTGTATCCACACAACGTTCGAAAATAGTAGCCTTCTCGCTTGATTGTCATTGCTTTTCTTCAGTTTCAAGCATAACAAATCAAATGAATAGAAAAAATGACCAAAATATGTGTGTAGATTACAAAATCAGATTATAAAATCAATAAAATCTTATCATTATATTTTGTTTTGCAGGTTTATTGCGTCCTCCGGAGCGAGTGAAAATTTCTTTTTTTTGTTTCTTGGCCATCGCTGTTGGATTCATTATGCGAGCATGTTTATCGGTTGCTATTACTCAAATGGTGGTGCCAATAACAATCAACAATAACTCTGCCGTTGTTTGCCCATTAAAATTGGAATTGGAACAAGTAAGCCTTGACTATTATCAAAATGACAATTATTTGATCAAATTTTCATCAAAGCATGGAACTAGATATAATTGGACGCAAACACAGCAAGGTTTCCTGCTATCATCATTCTTTATTGGTTATTTTGTTACGCATATCCCTGGTGGGATTTTAGCTGACAAATTCGGTGGCAAATGGACGCTGTCATTGGGAGTCTTGGCCACAGCTATTTTCACTCTTCTCACACCAGTCACCGCTCACTATGGTCAGTTGAATTTCATTGGTTCTATTTTGTTGTTTTCAATATTCATTCATTGGTTTTTTTTTAACAAACAGAAACTTACTTACTAATCCAAATATTTCAGGTGGCTATGCGCCATTACTCACATTGCGAATATTCATTGGATTTGGCTTGGGCACATCATTTCCCGCAATCAATGTTTTACTAGCATGTTGGATTCCACAAAAAGAACGAAGTGAAATTGGTTCATTTGTATTTGGAGGCTCCATGGTACATCATTCACATTTAAAAATTTAATTATTTCGCATAAATTTTACCACTAATCTGATAACTTTTAGATTGGAATCGCTTTATCTTATCTTTTAACTGGATTGATTTTGGATTATTTGATATGGGATTGGGTGTTTTATATCTGGGGCATCGTTGCACTCGTTTGGTTTGGTTTCTTTGTAAGTATTGCAATGAAGAAAAAAAAAGATACAAAAAATCATAATTACCTTCTATGTTTCACAGACATTTTTTTGCTATAATGATCCAGCGTCGGATCCATTTCTTTCAAAAAAAGAGCATGACTATCTGGAATCACAGATCGGTCGACTGAAACGCAGTTCAGACTTACCTCCAACGCCATGGAAAGATATATTTAAAAGTATTCCAATGCTTGCCCTAATTTGTATTCAGGTAATTCACAATTCACAGACTCTACGCCATAAAATATAGAAAAATAATTGTAAATCAAGTTTCACCATTGAAAAATTGCTTCTTTCCATTAAGATCGGCCATGACTGGAGTGCCGCGACTATAATAACCAACTTACCCAAATACATGAGCAATGTTTTGGGATTTCCTGTTTTCGAGGTTGGCCTTTTTTCGGCGCTGCCATACATTGTCATGTGGATTGTATCAGTGGCGAGCGGTTTTCTCAGCGACTATCTCATTCAACATGATATTATATCGATCACTTTTACACGCAAATTATTCAGTTGTGGTGAGTTTCAAAATTCAAAGATAATTTACTAAAGGAAAACAGAACAAAATGAATGATTTTTTTGTTATCAGAAAGTGTCTGAAAAGGAGATGAAAAAAAAGAAGAAAAATCACTGCTTTTGCCTTGAACATTTTTGAAAATCACTTCATTTTAGGTACAATTTTCACTGCAATCTTCATATTAATTGCATCTTATTCTGGATGTAATCGCAATATGGCCGTTGCATTCTTTGTCGTCGCAATGGGTTTTATGGGCATTCATTTTCCCCATATTAAAATCAATCCACTCGATTTGAGTCAAAACTATGCCGGTATTTTGATGGCTTTTTCCAATGGAATGGGTGCGCTAGCAGGATTTTTCTCGCCGATTTTTGCGGGCTATATGACTCCGCATGTAAATATTGCAACACTTTTCTTCAGAAAAAAATATCTATTCGGTTTTTCAGTCAATTTAGATTAAGATAAAATATTCAATCAGTAAAAAATAAATTAAAAATTCATTCATAGACTTCCATCGAAGAGTGGCGTACGGTATTGTTGAATGAAATATTGAAATATAAAATGAATTGTTATCTCAAATATATTTAAATGTACAGGTATTTTGGGTAACATTCGGCCTTCATGTGGTGACAACAATTATTTATTGGCTCGGAGGATCGGGAGAAACTCAGCTATGGAATTATTCAAAAGAATGGAACGAACCTGAATATGATGAAAAAGATGAAATAGAAGAAAACAGAGCAGAGAAGAGCACGTGATATGGGAGAATTTTAATTTTATTTTGGGACAACTCCATTCGAATGTATTTATGTGTACTTTTGATAGAAAATTGGATTGGTCTATTAAAATATTGAGCATATTGTAAATAAAATAAAAAATTAGATTATTTCAGAAAAAAATGCATAAATCGCACTCAAACGTCGTTCTTTATTCACATATTCATATACGTGTGATTCACCAATCAACCGTTCGAAATCTATTCCGTTTCATTTTCTAAGCATGTGTATAATTTTCACGTTTGAAACGAATGCTCAGTAAGACGGAATGTGTATTCCCCGAATACGAGTCGAATGAGTTCTACCAGGCGCGCTTGAGTTACCGAAAGACTAAAACACATAGAGAAGCAACGCTCGTAAATCTATACACGATGAGTGACAGGCATAGATCGTTGGCAGTGTGAAGAAGACGGCATTAGGTCATCTGTATGCGGTCATGTTCATTCGTTGCTTCTCACACAACTACCGCTTTAGTAATAACAACTGCGTATGAGTGTGTTCGGCTGTCGTGGCCATCGTCGTTGCCGTTGCCGTTGTCGTTGTCTTTGTCGTCGTCGTTCGACTGGGAAGTGAGTTTTGAGCATTTTGTGACGAAGAAGCATGAACAATATGAGTGTTGCTTTCATCGTTTTTGACTATGACGTGCGCAGACCGACGTTTGTATTTCTACAATACATCGGAGCGGCGGTGTCTTTGTACGATGCTCGTTGATATGTGCGCCTGGTCGGAAATTTAGACAAGTGAGACTACCTCAATCCTCATCGTAATTGGATCTCAGTGAATGTGGTTCATTGCTTTAAAATTGACATTTCGCTTGGGCATTTTAAATGTGACAAACGCTCTTATATCGGTTTTTTTCGATTCATTTTTGCTCAATTGAATTCGAAAATTGCTACGGAAAATATAAGAGTTTCGATTTGGCAATTGTATCGCAGTTAATTATATAATCAAAGCAGAAAAATGGTGTAATTTCGCAAATTTTTGGTTTTGATAAACAAAAACTCTGTCACACATAGCAGAAAAATGGGCGAATTGTTCGTATTGCACGCAGAAAGCATTCTCCATCATTTTGGTTCGGGTGCGCGCTTGAGCAATCCTTGGTCTTTGTCGTCGCCGTTATTGTACATACGGTCTACTGTATGTGAGTGTGTGCTTTGTGCAAGGAAACCCCCTATGAACAACAGCCGGAGTGAATGAGAGCAAGAGAGAGTGGAGTATATGATTGCGTCGCGAAATGGATTGTCTGTTTCATCTTTTGTTTGACTCGGTTCGTCTGTATGCAATAGCACACCACGAAAAAAGCAATTGTCGACCAATCCTGCTCATGGATCCTGCTCGCCTGTTCGAAAAACACCATGCGTCATTTTGAGTGACGTTATTTAGACAGCTGTCAATATTCACCACATTGCGTCTTTGGAGTTTTTCTGCAACCGCTCACAAAACACACAGTTTGTGTGCTGTGTGACAACCATTTCTTGTCAGAAAAATCGGAATTTGCGGGAATTCAGTGTGAGCAAGAGAAAAAGGTTTGAAGATCGAAAACTTGGTGTATGGTAGCTAGCCAGGGGCAAATGGTTTTCTCCAATCTGTGATTTGAAAATTGCGCGATACGCAATTAGATTTTCCACATTTTGCCCCCATGGAAACGATTGCAGCTCGAGTAAATGTGGAAGATTCTAAGAAAAAACTCATTCCAAATCAACGTTAGAAAGCAGTAGAACTCAGAAAATACCAACCAATTCGCCGAAAACAACACATCTATTTCAAATGTATACAACGTTCCTTCGCAACATACAAACGCACACACACACACATACGCACACTTCAAAACTCTCAAAATTGTGAAATGCCTTACTCGTCCGATTTCTGTTCTCCTCATTTCAAAACTCAATAACGCAAGCGATAACATTTTTTTTCCGTGCCATCGACTTTGAGTTGAAGTGAGACCGACTCACGCGCGTTTCATTTTCAACATTCTCAAATGAAACCGAAAAGGCTCAATAATTGCTCATTTCTTCTGGTATCCTGTTAATAAAGTCAGTTGTATATTTCCCATGTGACCATTTGTCAACTAATTTCCTATCTAGAGAGTGAGACAGCTCACACAACACATTTCGCTTCGCCTTTGCACACATTCAATACCAGAAGAAGAAAAAACATGATATGATACTCGGGCGGTTCAAGTATATCATCGCCTCGATCCACTTGGATTTTGAGCAAATACCATCAAAACGAGAATACTACCGCTTTTTCGTTCAGTGCAACGGCCGAAGAAAAAAAGAAGAAGAAAAAAACTCATAAAGCAACCATCTCATTTCTGCTCAATTGCTTTGTGCTTGCCCTGACGCAGTGGAGGATTTCAAATTTAAATTTGAATCGGCGCACAGAATTCCGAGCCAAGTCACATCGAACCGAACCAAACCAAACAAAACCGAATTGATGAAGAAACGATTGCTTTTTGGTGAATGTTCGAATGGTTTCCTATCCATTTTGAATATTTTAATGTTTTCACACTTTTCCAATGCAGACTTGATCATTTTCTGACAAAAATTCCAATTATTATCGAGCGAAAACATCGTTCAAATAGCCGAAAGAACGAAATAAAAATGATTTTTCCATGTGAAAAAATGCCACTTTGGATAGCCCTTAAAATGAAATAAAATTTCAATTCACAACATGGTAACGCTTCGAGTGTGCCGCCGGTTGTTGTTCGAACAGAAACGAAATGAACGAGAAATTGCTGTCACTTTTTCAGTTAACGTCATGGTATTGTTACCGCGCGGCCATGTGATGTGCAAACGATGTGCGTCTTTCGGTTTTTCAGTGTGGCAGACAGGCAGACAGGCAGATCGAACGATTTTTCGCGTTGCGTACAATTGATTCGAGCGCGAATAGTTGTTACGGAGTCGATACTATTACGGACAAAGGTATCAGGGAGGCAGCAAATGTGACACGCGTGCATGATGCGCAGTAACATGAAATCGTACACAGTTGGGTCGTTCGTCAGCGAAACGAACGAGTATGTTGGTGTGTATGCATGGGCTAGGAAAATCGAAAGTATTCCTGTTTCGTTCATTCATTCGTATCGCGGGGAATCCGTGTTAGCCCGATGATCTTGCCATAGAAAATAGATACACGATTTTTACGTACTGAATCAAAAGGAGTCCGCGTTGATTTTCCGTGTGAGAGCGAGAAAAATGCTCGCTTCCCAAGCGAGAATGCAATGCACCAATACACACTCTCAATCGAGTGGAAAAATATGGTCGACAAAGGAAAATCTGACATCATCGCACGCGCGCGTTTCCTTTTTGCTCCGAATACAGAAACAACATCATTTTCCGAAATAGAAAACTGGCTATGTATTTTTCTATGCTTTGGATAATTGGAATTCGTTAGCCTAAGATATGGAAAAAAAGGGAAAAAATAGTGCGATTTTCCGAAGCGATTTTCATTAGATCGGCGTAACGACGCTAATAGCTTTCCCTGGTTTTTTACCAACCGAGCAGCAAAACCAGGATATATTACAACGACGCCGAGATTTTCCACCCGAGTCACCGACACACACACACACACACACACGGCCAACCATCAAATAGAGAGAACGAAAAACACAACACTTGAAAATAGAATAACGGTTCACACCGACGCCTCCGAAAAGAAGGAAAAAAAACACATATGCCACACGACCCAGGCGACCGAATACAAGTCTCATAACACACATGTGCGGTGCTAACAAAACCGAAGAGTGAAACAGAGAGTCGATGAAATCGAGAGGAGCTGACAATTCGAGGGGTATCTATATTTAGACTGTATATAATTGCAGGCATGCGCGCCTGCACTAAATGCACCACCTGTTGCCATCCACAGTCAAATATTATATCCCATAGTCCACACGCACCATGCAACGGTTACACATTCGCTGAACAGTACCCGATAAGCATGTACAGCGCACAGACCATTGCTCCTGATTTTCAACCAAACGAAAATCGTTCAAACTTCAAATGAAACAATCTACTTTGTTTTCCAATGTTTTTCGTCCAAAGTAATCAATACCCATGAATAATTCAAAACTTTTTTGAATAGAAACAAGAAATCAAACATGATTTATTTCAAATGAAATGAAAATCATACGATGTCTACTTGATTCGTTCTACTCCAAGAGACTCGCTCCAGAAATGAGAGAAAAAACTCGCACATACTATACTTATCATTGCTCCATAAACAAACTCTCAAGTGTGTACAAAATACAAAAAAAAAACGAATAGGAAGAAACAGAAAAAAATACAAATCAACACAGCACAGTACATAACAACACGCGGTGGAAAGAAGAACATGAAATTTAAATCGTAAATTGTACGATTCTCTCGTACGGTCGTTTCGAAGCATAGAATATGATAGCCTAGTAAAAAAGAGAGATGTTTTTTACGTTTTCCTTCGATACAACTGGCGCTGAAAGTGAGAGAATTTTTCGAATTTATCGGCGAATGGTGTGCTGTTTTGTGTTCTTTGTGTGTTTTGATTGCTTTGTGCCAAAGATGATGGCGGTGCACGGAACATTGCCAGACAACCAACTACGAATCACACACACACACACCGAATATTCACCGAATATGCTGAATACAAAACACTTCTCATGGTGACTCACAGTGGACGAAAGAACCCAGCGTGCATAAATGCTAAACAACGAAATCGGCAACAGCACATTTGCAGAGCAATTGGCATCGCAAACTGTATCGTCTTCGTGTGGCTGACTGTGGTTTCTTCGTTCGCATCACACTCAAAAACACCAGTGTCCACTTTGAATGTGCAATTTTGTTTTGAAAACACACGACGCCCGGTGCGCATACACCGTACAGAGAGAAAAAAAAGCCACCAACGAATTCGCATGAAGTTGAAACGAGAGATAGTAAACAGAACAGCAAATCGCAATTGACCAGAGACACTGACTCAATTCATTTTTATATACGTACGGTGTCGCATGCGATCCTGGGCCAAATGAAACGTTTGAAATGTCGAAAATTTCTTTTCGATTGCATACCTAGAATTGCTGTACGAGCAAACGATTTTTTGCTTGGCTGCTTCTGTGCGGCTAATTCATTTGGTAGTCGGTGATGCGTTCATGGTTTGTGTAAAAGTAAAAAATGAATGCAAATGCAAAATGGACGCCGTCACTGTTCATACGGATTCTTAGCGCCTGGTCATTGACAATTTTACAATATGTACTTTGACCACGTAGAATTGGATTTCCAATGCCGATTCCAATTCCGAAGGCATAATTCATAATTATTTTTTTTTTCGTTTCGTCTCTTCTTTTTCGTCACAACTCAACACAACACACAAAGCAACGCATCCGATCGCTTGTACATTTGTGTTTCTATTTGTTCTAACCGAATCAAAAGTTGTGTACTGTTTCCCCCTTTGTTATCGTTTCGTTCAGTTCGTTCGCGCTCAACCAACGTACATTATACACACAGTGAGCTCAACCGCGTACATGCTTATGTTCGCCTGGTCAATAGCCACAAAAACAGACTTTAGACCTTTATAAAACCTTTATAAAAGTTGAAAAAGCGTCTAATGCCATCTCTCAATTTTCAACAAATGCTCATTTCCGTAACTTATTCACAACAAATTTCTCGGTACCGAACCCAATCTGTTACACACTCGACACGGCGACTACTACTGTTCATAAAGTAAAAAGTGAATATTGTTCGGTACGAGTGTAACAGAATACGAAAACATGTTGTTCAACTAAACGATCGAAACACGGCAGAGTCGAGAGCGTGTGCGGTTTCGAAATGGGCTACACTGTGTGCTGCCGCATGAATGCCTGTTCGATAACCAAAGAAACGATGAGGCCGCGGTCGTACACGCGTTCACGACCAAGCTAACGACACATATACACCACGAGTGATTGCCACGAAATATCAATCGTTCACATCGACAAAACGACATACCAAAAACGCAACCATCAAAATTGACCGCTCTTCGGAACGTCTGTTGCGTATCGTGGCTATTTTCGCGCATCGTTGCATAAAATTGCAGAGATTTTGCACGTTATTTTAGGCGAATTTCAGACAATTTTCTGTAGAAAAAAATGGAATTTTTCCCCTTTGAATTCGATTAAAATTTTGCTATTCAAAATTCCACTGAATTGTGAACGGATCGAAACAATTTTTACACGATTTGATTTCACGGCAATGGTCATCGCAATGTGATCACAAGAATCGTTGGCAACTTCTGTATGCCTAATCGTTTGAAAGTGAATTTTTGTCATTATCATTCAAGTTTACATCATAGCTATGGCCGAGCGTCCATTTGATAGAGATCTTTTGTGTGTTGCTGCTAATAAACGCTGTCATTTTCTGAACTAGCACTACGATTTGTGGCCAGTTTTCGGTTGTCAATGTCAAACTGTCTTCTTTTCTCTCTCTCTACGTTCTTTGTTCGTTCGTTGGGTCTTTGTGAATGGGACAAGAGCATGTATGCGTGTGTGTCAGTCTGTTCTATTGAACGTTGTTTCGGAAATATACGTTACGCAGTTCTGTGTGCCTGATCAATAATCAAAGAAAACTAAGACGGAAGAGCAAGCAACTTTCGAACTATTTATTAACAATGATGTGTTTGTGATTTTGCATTTCTCCTTTTCCAATGTAAACCATTTCAGTTAAGTTGTTTATTGTTGAAAATGTTCTAGGCAAGCATACTTTCAGCACCCGTTTATTGCTTTGCTTTTGCTTTCGTCTTGCTTTGCTTCGAAAGCAAATGAAAAAACTATCATCCATGTTTGCTGCCACATGGGATAGTTTGTACGAAACTCTCTATGACAACCGATGGTTATTTGTAGTAGTCGAAAAACGTGGCATGAAGGAAACTATTGAAAGGAACTAAAAACACACTTAGATTACGCACGCATCACACCGGGCTCTCTCTCTCTCTTGTATTCTGCTCGCCTGGCCAAAAGCACCAAATGTTCGAAAAAATGAATTAATGTCGCGCGATGGCAATAATCACTGGCACACACACATTAATTCGATCGTCGCCTCTGTGCAAACCGAAGCACAGCGAATACGAAAAATCGAAGAAATACGGCTAGCTACTGAACGTTCGAGCTCTGGTTTCGCTGTCTTTTTTCGTCTTGGGTCTTGTTAAATTGTTATCAGTGTGACAACGGAGAACGACGTCAGTGTGGCAGCTGCTGCCGTTTTATGATCGCTTGGTATTAAACGGAAAAGTTTGTGTCACTTATGTGTTACAAATGGCCAAAAGAGAGACAGTTTATAAGCTTTTCACTGATCCAGAGCCAGCACCACTTTGGATTTTGTGTGTTTGTGTTTCTGTTTTTGGTTTCATTTTGTTCTGTTTCTTTTTTTTGACGTTTTGCCCGATGTGTTGTGTGTAGCAAAACTGTATTGACACATACTGTGCTGGGCTGTGACAAATACGCGCGCTCAATGCGATACAAATCACAAGTCCTAAATGCGCACTAGCCTTGCGTTTTATGTTCGCCTGATGACAAACGGAAAAGTTTGAACAAAATCAGAGTTTCGTCGAATGGCTTTAAGAGTCACTGACTCACAACCATCGCCATTGCATTGC
Organism: Sitodiplosis mosellana; assembly: GCF_009176505.1. Classification (NCBI taxonomy): domain Eukaryota; kingdom Metazoa; phylum Arthropoda; class Insecta; order Diptera; family Cecidomyiidae; genus Sitodiplosis; species Sitodiplosis mosellana. The sequence continues at coordinate 2,695,892 of NW_022595248.1, read as the reverse complement.
AATCGCTCCACTTAAACAGCGGTTCAAATGTTTGCTTCCAGAAAAAGTTTTTTTTGTTGAGAAAATTCAACCATTCCGAACATTTTCCTGATTTTTTTTTTTTGGTTTTTCATTAAAAACATCGATTTTTAAAATGGATTAATCACAATTGGAATTGAAAAAAAATATCGATTGAATGAGAAGAATTGTTCGATGTGATTGCGGTGATATTTTCGGTACGACATTAGCCGGGGTACTGTCATTGATAGTCGCGCGTACACTGTGTGTATGTCGCCAAAGGGATATTGTAACTTTTCTGACCAGAAAAAACGCCATCTAACGTCGTGCCCGTAAATTATTTTACTATACATTTGAGTGGTAGAGCTTGAACAAAAGTTCGACACTATGCATAAACTTGGAAAGAGCTTGATAAACTTGATGAAATACATATATTTTATGGTCGTTGCTATACCCCTATGTATGTCGCTGATGATCGTGTGTTTGATAGTCTATTGCCAGAGTAAATGTTAATGATAATTTCGCCCCATCATTGTTTAATAATACGAAAATTAATAGGAGAGCAGTAAATATAGCACGACCGATGCGGTTGGTTTAACGATGTGCGCGCGACAACAACGAATATCGCACATTCCATTTTTTGCTGCTTCATCCAACTGTATTCCTATCCAGTGTATGAAATACTGTTAAATGGAATGGCAATTGCTGGTTGGAAAAGTACAACCGAAATATGTGTGTGGCTCAAGAGAAAGAATGGAATTTCGAGGAAAAGAGAAAGAGAGAGAGAGAGAGAGAGAAAAAGAGTGTGTGTACGTAGAGCCATGAGAATCGGGCGGCAAACATTGGTGCAATTTCGAACAGATAACAAATTTCGAGTAGTAACGTTGCTTGAAACACGCTTGCCTGATACTTTTTCCAATGTTCTCGACTGTGTCGTCGTAGCCATCACACACAAATGCCGAACGGTGTCGGTTTTTTTGAATTGGAAGAACAAGCTGTGGCAGCGGTGACGACGTGAAAGTGTGAATGCCCTATGCGAATGGTGTGTTGGTAAAATGCGTGTCCTTGACGAAGCCCTTGGAAATTGGACAACACGTTTCGGATGTTAAGCATGTAAACAGGAGACCATAAATTCCAACAGCACACACACTAAAACCCTGAATGATGAAAAATGAAACACCGGAAGAAGTATCCTTTGAATTCATTACATACCATTTTTTCCCACTTAGGTACATCGCCTGCCGGTGTACATGTCCTATACGAAATATATCGAATGAGCTATATTGAATGACGCCTGCATGCTACGTACAATACCATTTGCACACACTCGTTTCGACTCAGTGAACGTTACGTAGAGAACATACGTACGGACGATACAATGTTTCCAGTTACAAATTCGGTTTCTTTGTTCCAGTTTTCTTTTCAACACACGTTCAACACTATGCAGAGCATGGTTATTGGCATCGAGTTATTGGAACCTCATACTTGATATAAGCGACTTCATTCCATACTATGCCCTAAATGCAACCGAATTTATTATGCTGCTTAGAAACGCAATCGATTCCTGTTTATTTACAACTCGATAAGTTTTTCCCTTTTCTCTTTCAAACAGAGGAAATTATTTTAATCGAGAATTGCCTGTTTGGTTTCAGTATTTATCAGTGGGTTTTTGTTTTTTTTTTTTCAGTCGGTTTTCTCGTTAAAGGAAAATGAAAGCAATCTTGTGCAAAATTTGAGTTTTCGGAAATTTTAAGCAATTTTTTAGAAGTTTCATGTGATTTTCTCCTGGCTATGTGTCATAGATTCGAAGAAAAGTGATAAAATGTCTGAGAGAGTGTCGCAAAGAGAGGAAACTAATGGGAACACAGCACTGGATTGGGAGATTTTTGACATTCTATGCCGAGAAGAACTCGGTTTGCCTGTGAGTTTTGCTTTTTGCTTCAACAGATTTTTTTTATTTTAAAATCCAAACATTTCGTTTCATTGAAAACTTTCCGCTTCAAGAAGGAAGCGAATATTCGGGAATTGAAATTAAGCTCGAAAAATCGACCAGCACAAGATTTATGTGGCCGATAGGTTACAGCTTCAGTGTAGCAGTGCTTCAGTGTTTCAGTCTACATTCCAAGAACATTGCACAGAAAATGTATTCTGAATCAACGTGAGGCTAAAATTGTGTTGTCTCCGTTAATCGACTGGAACCGTGTTCGGAGTTTATGTGGGAGCATTAGTCAATGAATCCAATAAGAGTGATCGCTACTAAACTAGTCGTAGTAATTGGAAATGCAGAACTGACTATAATTTTTCTTCTTGTGACAGTCGTTGCTGCTGCGAATATACGCTGAAATGGATTGAAACTGAATCGAATTTGGTTTTATGAATGGCAAAAGAGAGAGAGAGAGAGAGAGAGAGAGAGAGAGAGAGAGTTATCAACGTGCACGAAACAACAAAACAACAAGAAAAATTAGAATTGAGGACAAATTTACCATATTTCCGACATAAAATGTCATGTAAACAAGTAAAAAAGGCACGAGAATTTGCAAATCAATTTTTTTTAGGCATAACATGCATGAGTCGAATCGTTGCTATACCAACATTCAATTTATTTATTGAAATGAAATAAAGGAAAAATAATGCTCGGGAATAGGAATGTTGAATGCAGGAACAGCGCAAAACTTATCTATTCATATAAGTTTAGTTGTGTATCAAGGGGAAAAAAAATTTCGTAGCTCTGCCAACATTCCAATGCGTCACGCCTTTGCTCTTTGAACTGTGAACCCTTCAATGTAAAACGCTTTTTTCCGTGTCTGTGCCATTCAATATTTGGATATTTTGAAATGCAGGTAACATACAACTGACGCGATTGATTTGAATGAAAGGATTTATTTTTAGATTCTAATATTTATTTCCGTGCCTCTGCTGATTTTCTTCCTGTTCAATTATAATCCATAGTTCTGTTTTCAGCTATTGTTCCATTTCTAGCGACTTTATTTTATTCGAAACAATTGGTTTCTGCGCGACGAATTTTGTCAATTTAATTTGCATAATCCATTTTTTGCATAACAACACAGCAAATTCCAAATAAGTTTTGCCAGTGCTCGTAGATACCTGCATAACAGTGGTCGGTCCGTGCAGTTTATTCACTGAGTTGTACTTCTTTGAAACAAATTGAACGAAATTATTACAGGAATTTTTTCATTCAAGAGCATACATTAAAATTTGCTGTTGTCTTTGAAGAATTATTTTTTTTCCCAGAAATTTTCATTTTAATCATTTGTAATCTTTACCTTAAAGTGTAAATTGAATCGAAAATGAATAGATCTGCATCGCCATTTCGTGTTCATTCTCCACGTTTGTCATATCGATCACTGCCTCGAGCGCGACATTGTTCACCAAATCCTCATCATCATCGCTCTCATTCGCCACATCATCATAACCATCGATCGCATTCACCTCGTATCGCTCATGTAAAATTAACAATTTGAATTGGAATGGTTCAGATTGATTTTGAATTTTCAGATTTTTCATTCACAACATTTTCTTCTTCAATAATCGAGAAACTTTATTTTTTCTCAAGAAAAAAAGTTTTAAATGACATTGAAAATGAAAAAAAAAATTGATATGTAGCTTATAATATGTACCCAAAAATTAATAATTAAAAATTTTTGTTTTTTCCTCGATCGATATTTTTCCAAACAGACCGATGTGCCTTGTGTTGACCATCATCATGTGACGCATGCGATTGACTTGACAGCGACCTTAAAAAGTGAGCTAGCTGCATCGAACTACAAACGAGACCGTCTATTGAACGAATTGGCTGATTTGAAAGGCAGTCTGAATGCACGCGATGCCGAATGCGAAACATTGCGAACGCAAACCGCTCGACAGTCGGCTTTGATAAGTTCGTTGCAAGGCAAAGTGCATGCAATCGAGAATCGAGAACGAGCTTCAACGAGTCGCAACGAAAACACAATCCAAATGTTGCAGCGCGAGAAGAAGGTAATGGACGATCGAATCAAGGATTTGGTGGCACGAGTACGACGTCTTGAAGGCGATTTATCATCGGAAGAAAGCCAGCGTGAGCTAATTAGGTCAGTCATAAACTTATTATGAAACTTTTTAAAACAAAGCAAATATTGTTAAGTAAATAATCTTCGTCAATAACCTACTTGTGGATTTTATTTGCCAAAACGAGCTTCTATTTATTGATTGCTTTCATTTTTCTAGGGCACAATTACAAGATCTAATACGTCGGCTGTGTGTTTGTTTGGCCGTTGATGTGTCGGATGCCACGAACCTCAGTCCCGAATTGGTTGTTGCCAAAACTGGTGAAATGATGGCCGATTTACAGCGCGCACGTAACAAATTGGCGTCAACATGCGAATCGTTGCACACTTGTGAAGCGGAATTACTGCAAACGCGCACCGCTGCCTGCAATGACAAGCAACGGCAAGATTTGCATTTGCAAGAGTTAGAAGCGCGGTGCCGTCAAACTGAACGAGATTTGCAAACGGTGCGCGACCGATTGGTCGAAAGTGAAAGTACGGGCGATAAATTACGCGAAGAATTACGTGGCTTTGAATCGCGATGCTGTCGCCTCCAAAACACAATCGATCGCATGCAAAACGACCGATTGCAATATTTGCGAAATTTGGCATCGATTGTTTCGCTGCCCGATCCATGCGAAACCGTGATCAAGGACAAAGTTCGCGATGTCGTCAATGAAAACCAAGCACTTCAATCGGTAAATTGGATTTTAAACGGATTTTTGTTTTGGTTTTTCTTTTCAGATTGAAAAAAGTGTGTGTGGCAATTGAAACAATTCCGCCTTTTTTTTCGTCATTCTTTCAACAGCAATTGCATAATCTGCGCGATCAGATGAACATCGAAACGAACAAATTACGAAATGAAGAAATGCAAAAGTCGACGGTTGCAGAGCGATTGGAAAAAGCATTGCACGATTTGCATCAGATGAAAAACGAACACATCACGGTACAAATGAAAATGACAATCAACATCTTTTTACTTCGGCTTGATTTCATAATACTTTCATATTATTTTTGCAGTTGTCTGAATATTTGGTACGAATGTCTCGAGCATTGGCATGGAGTGAATGCACTGCACAACCAGCACCAGGTGCAGATACGACTTTATTGGCCGAAACACTGTTGGAACGTGCTGAACGACTGACGACGCATCATGATCATCACTCGCATACGCTTCCATTGGATCATAAACATTGGGACAGTTGCCATACGTTGCATCCACATCCTCATCAACATCCACATGCACATACGCAGATTAAATCGTTGAAATTAAGGCGTGAACGCTCTTGTCACGATCTCCCAGTGAAAGAATCCACTGCCATGTACAATTTGCAACGCAAAGTTCATTCGTTGAAAGACCAAATCCAAAGGAAAGACCTGCAAATCGAACTGCTCAAACGAAAATTGACACTGACCGAAGAAGGTGTACGCGGAAAGTGCATCATTCAGGTTGTTTATTGCTTTTGGATGATTTGGTCATCATTATTTTTAAACTATAGTTTTTTTTATTCATTTTTTTCTTTTGATTTTTCTTCTAAATTTCCTTCAACTGTTGAGTTTTATTAGCCGTTTTTAAATCTTTCATTCTCAAACCCATTCAGAATGAGCGCGATGAAGCGCTTTGTCGAATCAAACGAACATCAAAACAGGCGGAAAAAGCATGCCACGAATTAATCGAATCAAAGGCTCAAATAGCTGAACTCAAAGCGCAATTAGTCGATGCGGCCGAAAATAAAATCTGTGCTCTTGAACGAGCTCGTAAAATTGAAGATTTGCAAGCGCGTTTGGCCGATACGGAAGCGGAGAAGAACCGCTTAATCGCACAGCTGCAAAATTTCAAAGCACGTTGCCGATCAACGGTCGACAGTTCAATAGACAAGACGCGACGTGATGAGCAAATCATAAGTGTATGTTTTAATTTGTTTTTTTTTTTGGGTCGGATGAAAATTATTATATTATGAGTTGAGCGAGTTGGAAATTGACCGAAATCCGAGAAAATACGTACTTGTGCAATATTTGAATATTCATGTTTTTCCAACATTTTTCAGAATTTGAAGGATGACATTGCACGCATACGTGTTCAACTATCAGAGTCGAATCATAGATTAAGTCAGTTACAAACATTCCGAACATCTGTGGCTCGTTTGCTTCATTTACGAGATATTCCACACTCAAGTCTATTACAACGACTACAAACGCTATGCCAAGCACATCAGGTAATAACACGCTTCAACCACATACACTACAAATTTTCGTCAACTCATTCTCTTTTCTTTGAAATAATGAAAAAAAATCTTTTTCACATGAACTGATTGAATGAGTAAATCAATCTTAGCTAAAAAAATAAAAAAATGTCTTAATTTTTGACATTCAAAGAAAATAACTGACTTTTCAACTTTGCATCTTCCAAGGAATTCACAATGCTGTCTCGCCGTTATGAGGCCGTTTCTCCAGTTGCAGATCATCCTTGTCCCCGATACGAGACAGATTTGATACCTCCGTCAAACCATTGTCGACCGTTGAGTTCAAGTCCGGGAAATCATCGTCGTTTCGATGATTCGGGTTTAGATGAGCATTTCGACGATGAGTTTGATATTTTAAAGAAGAAGTCGCATTTTTAGTCTATTTTGCACATTTATCACGTCCACCGAATCACTAACCCATATTGATTGAATAAAATTCACAGTATTCATTATAATCAAATCACGTTTTTCAATTCGTTTCGTTCAATGTTTCAATTTTGCTCAAAGTTTCTATGGAACTTCCAAAACAAGTTGGAACTATCTATCGCACGATAGATGGCGCTGATGGATTCATCGAATGTTATGTATTCATGAATCATGATGATCTTTGAACTTGAAATGTGTGTTGATTATGCAATGGAAACAGTGGGAATGTGCGACAACGAAATTGAATGAATCAGTGAAAATGTTGACGTGATCTGATAAAACAGGTGTTGCTTTGTTGAATAATTTTTTAATTTTTATAAGATGAAAGATGTAATTTGTAAAAAAAAACTGACATCATAATCGACCGTTCTTTTGTATAAGGTGTACCTGTCTCTCCCACAGTTAAATCATTATATCTCAAATTGAATCATAATGAACGGAGAAGAAAAAATCTCGTGATTGTAATCAAGTTCAATTTCAGCGTAATAATTTCATCTAAAAGTGAGCAAATGAAGACAAAACTGAAAAATTCAAGGCTTTTGACCGCTATTACAGATTTCTGTCGTGATTAATGGGTCTGTTCAATCGGCGCACACAGCAAGTGGCTCGCCGTTGGTCACACTCCATATCTAAGATTGAATCGTGGCGTTGCGTTGAAATATTAGCAAATTCTCAGACAATGAAAAGTCGTATGACTGGTGAGTTTCCGACATTAAAACAATTGTTTGCAAATTCGATTTAGCCCACATGTGAAATCCATCGATTAGCCTGGACGCAAGTATGAAAACGAAATGAACTGAAGAAAACGAAAGAAGAAACGAAACAAAAACACGTTTGAAATGTAAACAATGGCGTGTAAATGAGTGAAGACAGCAGCATCGTTTACGAGCAACAAAAAAAAAATGACGGCAAACCTGAAATCCACCGAGAAATCGGAACATTTTCAAATAAACGTCATAGAGTAGTTGCGAATTTTATGCCGAACACGAACAATAACAAAAAAAACACACCGCGATTAATCCAAATTGCATTCATGGCCGTTAAATTTTTAAATTCACCTCATTAGTCATCATTTGGGCTGAGAAACGTCGGAAACGGTTGCTGGCATTTTTGCGATGCTAGATGGGGGCATTAGGACAGAAATACTTCTAATCAAAACACCGTATAATACGTTCGAAGAGAAGAGAAACAACAAAATAATTATAATGGGCAAAGGTCATTTGTGATCGCTTGCTATTACAACATGTACAACGACGGGCAGGCAATCCATTGTATTAGACGAAACCCAAACAATGATCGGTCAATGCGCCGACAATAATAACAGCAACCGCACAAAATTTCGTGGCATTTAAAAAAGTTTAATTCAATTTCGATATTGATTCGGCGGTGTAAGTGTACCATATTATTTGTCGCTAATTGCGATCATGAGCAAATGCAAAAGCCGACAACAATCGCTGGGCATATACACGTATATAAATTACGAGATCGATGAAGCAATCCCTCCTTCTGAGCTGATTCAGTATTGCACATTAAATGCATTCGATTCTTTTAGATTCGGTTGCTGTGTACGTGTTGTTCGATCCATCGCCATCGACGACGTCGACATCGTCGTGGTGTGGTGTCCCCGTCAATGGCTGTTGCTTTGTTACAACATGTGTGGCAATCGACGAGAGAGCGTGAGCACACGATTTTTTTTTTGTTAGATTGATCCAAATGCACCATCGTACATTGTGTGCGCGCTCATGGACGATTAAGAACAGCGATGCGTGAAAATATTAACATCATAATTAAGTCAATTTCTAATGGCAACACCGAACCAAACAAGCAATATATATATATACACCAAACAACTGATTTCATAATCACCATAGAGAATGGAACAAGTGGTTTTTTTTTATTTTGGCAAAGCATATAATCGCCGAATTTCGACTGCTGCGATCGACTTATTGATATTATAGCTCAGAGTAATTGATTTTTTTTTCTTCGTCTTTTTTTTATTGCTCTGTTTTTTTTATATTGTGTTTACAAGAGTGTTATTTTGGTACATGGCCTTTGAGGACGTCCGTCGATTGACTGACTAACTGACTGATCACTGTGTTACTCGTTGGATTCGATTGTTGCTGTAGTTGAGATTTTTGTTACTAGAATTAACTTTCGCTTTACATTTGTACACCGTACGCGAGCGCGCAGTGTATACGACATGCGGAGTTTGTGTAACGAAAAAAAAAATCACACAATAAAATTGTTTCAACAAAACACCTTAATGTTCATCCGCAGCATAATTGGGGCCTGCGCAAGCTTGCTCGCATTATTACTCTACATAGATATATATATTTTAATGTCTTGTTTCTGCTGCTTGTCTTGGCAATGTGATGGTAATTTTTGATTAGCGCACCATTAAATAATAAGCTAGTTGACGTTTATTACAGGTGTTAAAAATAAACCTAATGTAATATTCAATATGGTTTTGTGTATTTGTGTTTTTTTTGTCTCTCCTTCGTTTGGTCTCTGTGTATATCTTTCGACTATAATTCATTAAATGGCATATCGTGGCCAAACACACAAGTGCAATTGATTTCATTTTTCATAACAATTAATATGCGAAAAAAATATGTCGCTCAATGCAAATAAATCATTCATTTATATTTCGGTATGAACCGAGACAGGAAATTAATAATCCAAAAATCGCATTTATGCACTTTAATTATTTACAACGCAAGAAAAACAGCAACAGCAACAGCAACAGCAACAGCAACAGCAATAACACACAACGCCAATGTGTTTTGCAATGTAAACAATGAAAACGAAGTTATTTAAGTCAATGAACAGCATAAAGTGTGATTCTCTGTGATTTGGAACTGAGCACAGGCATGCTGCACTGAAGAGTTGTGTAAGCGGTGGCTGGCTGGCTGGCTCACAAACGAAACAAAAAATGGAAAGGAAATCCAATCGCATTTCTGGCCGACGACGACGGCGACGACTCGCCAAGATCAGAAAAAGAACGGGGTCAAAATTAAATATGTGCACAGGCGAATAATATAATCATCGGGATATGCATATATTCATGCGGCGGCTTACGTACTACGACGACGAAGACGATGAAAAAGAAACAATTACACAATGGACTACACACAGTTTGCTTTTTGGTCAAGCCGTAAAAAAATGCACACGTACCGCTCAGATCGAACAAGTGATTCAAAGCGGTTCATAAAAACTATGAAGTAATGTGCACAATATAATAAATTGTGTGGTTTTTTTTCGTTCGTTCGTTGTTATGATTTTTAATAAATTCAGTCATAGTTTGATGGTTTTATACTTCGGCTCGCTCGCTCACAAAGGAAACTGTCTCTAAACCGAAACGAAAACCAGCCTACACACGGTCGCCTCATTCTGTACTTTTTTCTGCGCACTGCACGTTAGTAATGCTTTTCACATGGTTTACGTTTTATCGCTGATTTTCTACGATTTTTTGCCTTTATTACAGGCTTTTGATCATTCATTTATTACCAGGCTCGATTCAGAGAGCCCAAGTCCGATGGATTTATGTATACGATACAGTAGACGGTAATCATAATAATCGATGAGAAATACTAACACACTTTTATGCGATCGCAATTTATCATTCATATTTTTTGAGTGTGTGCGATGGCACAGTCAAAACGAAAGTCAGCTGCAGGCTTAACGAAACTCGTCATTTACATTCATAAATGTTCCATATTCTCTTCTCTCGGCTGTGTTCCATGTTGCATTTGATTGGCATGTGACTTCACATGATATGATATAACCCACTCGATGAGGAAGACACATACACACTAAATGAATCCGCTTTACAATATTTATTGCATATTTTACCTGTATCGACACAGGAACAATACCCGTACATTTAAGTGTTAATTAAACATGCATATTCATCACGAGCATATTGGAATATTTGAAAAGAGTGAGTAAGCGAGCGTGAGAGACTCTTTCAATTGGAGAGAGGGAAAAGGAGAGAGATAGACGGTTAAAATCAAATCAAGTGGAAAAAAACTCGCTTCGTTTCGAGTACGTAGCAAATAAGAGCACAGCATTGTAATAATATTGATAAGAAAGGGGAACACCAATTTCGGCAATTCTTCTTTCTTTCAATTTTATTACTTTTCAAATTACTTTTTCTCCAGCTACAGTGCGCCCCCGGAAATCTAAAGTAGCAGAAATCTTAATCTCTTGGAAAACTTAAGGGAATTTCGGCTCCCATTGACTACTCTGAAATCTTAAGTTTTTCTTAAGATTTGTGAGAGAATACTGTATTTCAAGTAAAATAAATTTATTTTTTTCCAATTATTCATTTTTTCGAACAATAACATAACTATATCGAAATGTACAGACAACATAAAATTGTTTTCACAAATATATACAATGTTAGAATTAATCAGCCAACCGATTTACAGCTATTTCTTTGCCTGAACAAACGATGCGATAACGCTTAAGATGGTTTACAGCGTGAATAAATCACAGTAGCCTTTGTTTTAACGTGTATGCACACGTAAATGACTCCGTTTGCTGTTGCTGGTTGACTTTACAGCTGTATTCTCAGTTTGTTATTTTAGCGAATTTTTAATCTAAACAAACAATGTGACGACGCTGAATCTAACCGTTCACAGGAATAAATAAAAGATTACCGAAATTTGTGGTGTTTTTCCTTCATTTTTTGATCATGTGAAACTATTTATTAGATTTCTTCTGTTGTTTGTAGCTTGAAAAAACTTGAATACAGTTTAATTGATAATAAATGTGGGTAAGTGATGTATATTTTCGATGTTTCCTTTGCATTTAGTGCATTATTATCGAAAAAAAAATTCTCTTAAGAAAAACTTAAGTAACCGAAAAACAAACTACTTAAGATTTCCGGAGGCGCACTGTATTACTTTACAGTGAAAAAGAGCGATTTCCCCTTCGAATTCTTCTCAAGTGCATCGTTTCAAATGTCCACTTTATCGACTAAATAGACGTAAGATTTGTATTGTTACTGATCAGTAGTTTTGGAATTATTAGAAACAAAAGCGTCACAACTTTGTGAGAGCCAATTCATCAGCCAATCAATGGTATTATCAATTCAGAATACGTATACGTGCTATATTATAGTGCTAAATGAACATTTGATAACACGAACGATTACTAATGTTGCAAATTGATTAGATAAGATTTGTTTCGACCGTTTCGTTCCGAACTTATCGCGAAGTGTATTTATTTAGTTAAAAATTCACGCGGATTCATTTGTTTTCGGTACTTTTTTCTCTCAGGGGATTTTTCAAACAGTTGATTCATACCCTTATCGCTGATTAAAGATTCATCACTTGGCTAGTATATAAAGTCGAATGAAAACGACTAGAAATCAGTTCAGAATTGTGAATTACCAAAGCTACAACTAAAAGAATCAAAATGAATTTCAAAGTATTCTTCTTTTTTGCCGTTGTTCTATTTCTTGGCATTACATTCAATGCTACACCAGCTGAAGGTAAGATTGTTTGAGAGAAGATTGGAGTAAGTTGGTTGAAATTTATATATTTGAAAAATAGCCGTGACTTGCGCCAGCCAAGGTGGACCAGCAGCATGCCGCCCATACTGTATTTTACAGGGACACAAGAGCGGATATTGTAACTCCAAAGGGAACTGTGCTTGCACAGACTGATTCGCAGCATACACGCTCGGTCTTTTATTCTCAACTTCGGCTAACAAACATTGATGAATTTTGAAAATTAATTCTAAATTTTAATGAAGTGGAAATAAATGCACACATGTTTGATTCGAGTAAATTGAAATTGGAGTTTTTCTTTTTTTATTAGAATTTTAGATTTTTACTGTTTTCCCATTGAAAAGAGAAATATAAGCATATCAAACCATGAAATGATTTGGTCGTTGACAATCAACCATTGAGCCACATTAATCTCTCATGGACCATCATTTGCGAACGTTTGATTCAAAACTATGCATCAACTGCTCATTAGCGACTTAAGATAAGACTCAACTGCGCGTCATTAATCCATACAAAGACTTTGCTGCAATACAAAGGCTTGAAACTATCTGTTCACTCCAAAGACTTGGCTTAATGAATTCATTCACGTGCATATAAACGATCCGTATTCTTTCTCTCCGCTGTGTACCATGTTGGATTGTCATGTGACGTCACATGATATGATGTAACCCGTTCGAGGAAGACACACACATACGCTAAAAATAGCCGCATTACACCATTTATGATACAATTTACCGGTACAGCCCAGGAACAAAACCCAAAGAAATGTACATTTTAGTGCAAATTACATGTGTAGAATATGCATAGCGCGCGCATAATTGAAATATGAAAAAATAATGGCAATAGCGGCCTAGAGAGTGAAAACAAATTAAACTTTTCCAATTAGACTAAACAACAAAATAAATCCAATAAAAATGAATCGATTCGATCAAAAAGCGCGGCTAACAACAATGCTATTTCTCGCCATGCATTGAGTGCAAGCTTGTTACACACATCACAAGCCATTGGATTTTGTATTGCATTACGCTATGTTTCGATTAACTGGTGCGCATTATTCGCTTTGTTGTCTAGTACCGTCTCTCTTTTTTTTCGTTGATTTCGATGCTGGTTTTTTGTGTGTTATTTTGCACAACATCTTCTGTTATCGACTCGCCATATTTATATATATATTTCGGTTGCACGGTTCGATGTGCATGGAAATTGTGTGCAGGTTGACTATATTTCACTGTTACATTTTACTTTTGTTCATACGTATCTTGTAACACAATAATTAAAAAAAAATGTATGCTACAAGTCTTCATTGATTTTGTTCATTTAGTTGTGCTTCAGTTTTATTTTTGTGTGTGCTTCGCCATATGCTCTTTTTTTGTTTATGTAATCGGAAAGATTTCTCGGTCTACATGTGTGAAATTCTTGTGAAATTGCCGTTGATTTTGTGTGTGTGTATGCAATTTCCAATTTATTCTTCTGCTTGCATTTTACGCGCTTGCGATCCCAACTGATATCAATTTGCGTCGTTTCGTCTAAATTTGGCGCATTTGAATTGCCGCTGCGTATCTACTATTGCCGACTCTTGTTGCTGGGAAACGGTTCGATTAATTTAATGAAGCAAATCATTTTGCCGAGAGAATGAGAGCAAAAGAAAGAGTGAGTGAATGAGAAAGAGAAAAAGAAGAAAAAAAATGCAGTTGCGCGTGCGCGTTCCCCTTTCGTTTTTCAATAGCATAAATTCAGCCTAAAAGAAATGTACGAAAATGCATTCGTTTCCGTATTTTATTCAGTGTTTTTTTTTTCATATTCATTTACTCTCGCTATTTGCCTTTATTTGAATATAACTGTTTATGGTCTGGCTTTGGCTTTTGTGCGCGAAATATGTTTCGTTTTTTTTTCTTTCTTGCTAATTTAAGTAGTTTTTGATTTCTGTTGGTATCGAGTCTATCAACTGGAAATGGCGAATACTTCGTTACGAATATGCTACACTGCACCTGTGCACTGCACTCTAAATTGATTCTTGTACACCTTTTGTAAAACTATTCATGCCATATCATTTACACCATAAATAATGCCATAGAAAACTGAATTTGAATCGAAAATGCGAGCTTATCGCACAGAGATTCCACCGAGTCTCGGAACAATGGGAGAAAAGTGAAAAAAAATTTGCGAGTGATAAATCAAAGGCTGTCACCTCAACTATGGTTTGTTGAAGTAGTGAAATAAATATGCACTTCATTATTATCATTATTACGGGCGGCGGTGCAATTCAATAAACAAAGTCAAAGAGCCCTTCTCTCTTCATCTCTATCTGCATCTCTTTCTCCAGAAGTTCCCGTTTTTGACGTTCATTCACAAGGCAATGATTTAAACCATATTTTGATGGTTTTACCAACCCAAGCCATATACAAGAAATTATAATTCAAGCCATCGTTAAAGTCGAATACATCATCAGCTTGTATAATCCAGCCAATTCATAATACGCCATACCCACTTGCTCATTGTCTATCATATTTTGCTGTCTTAACAACCCGTACGTATCTGGTGCTTCTAATCTTTTCCACGCGCGAATGCATCAAGTGGCGACGGAACAAAAACCACAAGCAACAAATGTCTGTGTACCACGTGGAAATATGTACATTTCTAGTGGTTGAACAAATTGCAATGGCTCTTTACTACTCGTCTTCATCGTCGCGATCAAATCCATGTGATTACTTAATTTGCATTAAATTATGCAAACACTTTTGTTCAAATAAAACGCCAAATGGAATATGTGGCTCGAAGAAGAGAAGCAAATGTGTGTCTGTTCGCCGCAAAAACACATCGGAATTTTTTTTTTTTTTGATGTGAACAACTGTCGTCGCTGTGAATTGATTCGACTGTCTTAGATATGAATTGTGTTTCGATCTTTAATGAAGAATCGAAGCATAGCCCATTAAGATTCAGTGTGTGTAAATTAGCGTCATTTACAATGTCTATTGTTGGTTGGTTGGTCGGTCGTTCTCTATACGTTTCTCCTTGTACTCGAATAATGATGAATAGTCTTCCGACATTTGTCATAGCCTCACTGCCACAGCTGAATGCTATTGACTGAAGTCAAATCGTTAATCACGAGTGGAAACAACGTGAACGTCATCAAAGAACTCGCGTGCTACAGCTTAACCAGCCGAACAAATTCACTTTTTTACCTCAAGGATTCAATTAGCTTTCGCATTAAAAACGGTTTTTTTCGGGTGCTACAATATAGTAAATCGAATTATTTAATACGCTAAAACACTAAATCGCTTAAATGGGCGAAAAGGCGTCAGACAAATTTTTAGAAATATTTGGGAAAAAAATCTGGAAAATTGGCCAATTGTCTTCGATCGATTCGACAATTGATTGGCGCTTTGAAAGAAAACAAAAATCAACCGATTATTTCTGACTGAATAATTCAATTCTACTGTGGAATGAAAAATTGCGCACTTTACCCTGAATTTAGCTTAGAGCACACCGATTCAAAACAATAGCAGTGACAACCAATTTTTTCTCTTTTTTTTTGGCTGACACCAAAAAAACAAACGATCGAGCATATAATTTATAATTAGATTGAGTCACACAACACAATTGTATTGGCGTCGTGCGGCCGTCGTCTGATTTCATCTATCGCGAAAGAAATAATCGCTTTTATTGCGATCCTTATGTATTGAGACAGTGCGGGTTTTTTGTTTTGGCTGGGGACATGGAGAAACAATTGAATTAAATTGCTCGCCATCAATCCAGTGTGATTCGACGGTCGATCGGTTGGTCGATTCGTCTCAAGCGATGATGGCAACGATCGAATGTGATTCGATCGTGCACTGCGCTCGCACACCCAGAGCACATATTAACACCAATATTAAACCTTGAAATAGATTTCAATTTAATTCTTCTTTTCATTTTGGCCGGTTTTGTTTTTGTCTTCATTCTGCGATCGTAATGTTTGTTTACGTTGAACATGTGTCGCTTCGACATTTATACACGAAATCAATCTGTATTTTGCACCGCGCCGAAGACATAAAACACACGTTAATAAAAAGCAGAAAAACGATCAAAAAATCAATTTGGATTTAAATTGACGTTTATCGGATTGGTAAAAACGTCGCCAACCATACGCAAGAGTCCACAATAACCGAGCAACACCAATTTTTTTTTTGTCAACACGACTTCGAGTTTATGCCAAACAATTAACGGTAATGCTGCAGTTTTCAGTGAGTTTTTGATTGTCTCCAGCCTGTCTTTGGCGTTTTTGTGTGTTCGCGTTTCTTCTCTCGCTGCTCGCGATGTTACCGATTGTTTTTCGATCGCATTCAGTCGAATGGAATGTCGAAGAGAACGCAATGCGCAGCAAAAAGTAAACAGACAACGACTACAACGACGACGACGCAAGAGAAGAAAAAAATGCTATTCAATAAAATGTACAAGGAGTAAAATATAGATTGCTTTATTATGAGTAACGAACACATCGTTTACAGCGGATAATTTGCATTGATAGTTTATTTCATTGCGCAATGGAGCAATCAGTTCAAGCATACACGCGTGTATGCAGTGTACAACGAGCGCTGAGTGAAGGGTATTCTCTCTTTGTGAATGCAAAAAAAACATGTATGGATTTATACCGTTTTTCGTTGGTTTTGTTTGTTTGGTTTTTTTGTTTTCAATTTAACTCTACGATATTAATCTTCGATGTGAATCGTTTGTTTGTTTTTTTTTTTTCAAATTGGCTGAAATTGAGAGCCAACATGAAATTGAAACGCATTTTTGTTTTATTCCGCCAATTTCAAATTCTAGAATTATATCATCAGCTGTTATAAATTATACCAGCAAACACATGTTATAGCACATGTGACATAACTAACAGCAGTCAGAACTGTCAAAGCGAAAGAAGAAGAAGAAGAAGAAGAAGAAGTGGTAAGAGGTTACAAAAGCACGAGTACCGACTGAAACATTCTGATTGCATTTCGACTCAATTAAGTGGATTTTTCAAGAAAATGTTCCGTACAATCATAACACAATTTAGAAAGCCGTTGTCGTCATTCACATCGGATTTTTGCACCAAAGCACCCTTTCGTCGTCGAGGTAATTTCAATAATTTCTGTTACATTGAACAAAACAAAAGTGTGTTTCATGTGATTACGAACGTTTGATTTGTGTGTTTTACTTTTATCGTTTCAAATATAAATGATCCTGTCTAGTTTCCATTGTTTTTCAAATTCAATGTTCACACATTTATTTAGACAAAAGGCTTTTTTTTTATGGTTATTCAATTCGTTTTGAAACACAATCTCAATCGTATTGCATATTTATCGATTGGATAGTTTTGGTCACCCTGATTTTGAGGTTATGTATCAAATTCGTAATGAACGAGCAAAAAACTTTCATTTATCCACAGAAATCAACGATGTTAAAATTGTCGGAACATTGGTGAACGATTCTTATGTACTTAAATCGGGTACCAAAGCACTAACAGTTAAAACAAAGGAATCACCAATGAGATAGTGAGTATCTTTCTTCTTGAATTGATTCGATTCGTTGAAAAAAAATTGTCTCAAACTCCTCTTCAAAAGTACAATTCTTCACCAATTAATGGATTTCTGCCTGTTTCTTTCAGTTCAAATCACAATATTCACATCAACACCAATGCAGAGTTTTCAGTCGGTCAACGCATTTATGTCATTGGCAAATTGAGATCGACCAATTTAGACACAGCCGATGGTAAACGATTGACCGTGTCAGTTGTTAAAGCACTTCAATTATACGTGCTAGAAAACGAAAGTGGATCAGCCCATTCAGCGATTGAAGGCGATAAAAACAATGTGGAAATTCTTGCAAATATTGGATCTGATGTTGTGGTCAAAGACAACCATGCTATATTCACCGTTGTGACCAATTTCACTAAAACGTAATTATCACTCTTTTAAGTAGTTTTTTGTGTGTCAAAATCAATCTTAATACCATTCGATTGTGTTATATCTTAATCAAAAAAGTCGACTCTAAATAAATTCCTTTCATTTCTCAATAGAGCTGAAGACGGTGAAGAATCATCTGGAGCGCATTACCATCGAGTGTTTGCGTATGACGATCTTCTGGGATACGTGAAGGCAAATTTGAAGAAAGGAGATCGAATCCTGTTGAACGGTCGCATCGGCCACATGACAAACACCCAACCAGATGGCAAGAAATTTTATTCCGGTTTTATTGTTGCTGAAAATATTTTCAGAGTTGCACGACGAACAAAAGATGACGCTGAATCAAATGAAAGTGCCAAAGTGGAGGCAGAAAATTAAGCGGTAATCGATAAAAGAAATCCAAAATGTTTTAAAATAAAATAGAGACGAAATAAAGCAAAAAAAGAGAAGAGAAAAACAGACAGAAAAACTAGATTGGGTTTAATCAAATGTAAGCGAAAACGATGTTCTTATTTCATCTGAATGGTTTGATGTTCATCGAAATTGACGTCTGTGTGTAATGTATGGTTTGGTATTGAGAACGAGCTTCATTACTTTCAACGACGTTCACGACAAAATTGGCAAAGAAAGACACACAAACACATACATACGCGCGCGGCGCTTGGCTTTTGCGCAATTGAAATCGATTTTATTTTGCAAAATGCAAATTATTTCGATTATTCCGCCATTTTTCCGACTGTAAAGCCAGAAGAAAAACGATTGCCGTTTGTGTCTGTGCTGGTTGTGGTGTGCGCACTGCACGAATGCCACGTAATCGTGAGAGATCTGGAAAATCGCTGTTGCATCGAGCATCAACGGTTGTTATTAACCACAGTTGTTGCTGATCTTCTTGTTGTTGTTGCCGAGTCGTTAATATCAGTTTTATTTTTTGCTTGTTTTCACTATTTTTATATTTTTTTTTGCGAGGCATACGATTACATCATATTATCACACTGCTTGGTTGGGTTGCTCGTCGTTTCCGTCAGTCAGCCGAAATGCAATTTGATGCAATCCACATCACCAAAACATCACCAAGCGCCGTGACTTTTCCAAACGAATTAACCACTCTTCGCTCTTACTCTTTCCTAATCTCTTCTTTTTCCCTGCGTCACTCTCTCTCTCTCTCTCTCTCTCACGCTCTTTCTCACACACACTCGAAGACAGTCGACTGGAATGTAAAACAAGAGCGCGGCAGCTAAACGAGTACAAACACTTTTTTAATTGCAATCATCGAAATGGTTTTGCTCTTGGCAACTTCTTTTTATGAAGCAGATGAAAAACAATCCGGTGCACGAGAAGCAATCAATGCAAACCAGAGTATAACAATTTTTAGTGTTACTTCTTATTGTCGCTCTATGGCTTGAGCTTTAAAAACAAAACAAATGACTTGTGACTTTTTGCACTGAAGGAGACAGCTGAAAAAAACAACAACAACAACAAACGACGAAATATAAATGGTTTTTATGTTTTCGTTGCTCCAAACAGAGATATAAAAATCATGTCGCATGAACATACATATTGTGCAATAGTTGGCTATGCACACAAAAATAAACACAAATAACCGAGCAAGTGAGAGAGAGAGAGAGAGAGAGAGAGAGAAGAATAATAGATGAAACAAAAGCAACAGCGACGTGAACATCAACATCGTTGAGTGTTGTGCCCCAGTCTATCTATTGTTGTGTTCGTCTGCATAACGGAATCATAGATAAATGGATCATGGTTTGCACGAAAATAAAACAAAGTCAGCAGACTCACTGCGATGTGCGCTGTACAAACACACCGAAGAGAAGCAATCGCGCGTTACAGAACAAACTGTAATGGAATCGCGAGCTAAAGCATAATCAGCCCCATAATAATATTTCAATGTGCTCTCTAGCTCGCGTTAGCGAAGACAGCAACATACACAACCTTTGGAGTGGTAATCTCTTTTTTTCGGTCGACCTCTGATTTATCGTTTGTTTGCATTGAGCGCGTATTTTATACAGTAGCGCTGGATATTTAGAGCGAGAGGAAAAACAACAGGCTGTGCAACATAGTATGATCTTCTTATTGTTTTTGTTGCTGTTGTGGCCACTGCGCGATTTGCCATTTCATGTGTGTGTGTGTGTTGACTTTTATTGCGGCAACAAATGTACAAATGCTCATTTTTCGCCAATGCTGGCGATTGTGGCATAATTACAAGCAAGGCGCGTGTATTTTTGATTTGGAATTGAAAGAGTCATTCATGGAACATTAAATGCTATTTTTTATTGCCGAACATTTTCATCCGGCAAATTCAATTTGGAAGCGCCAATTCCGAATATATTCACAATGCACAGGCACACACCACTAATTGCTTGTCTAATTATGTGAGGTTGTGCGGATGATATTTGAGTAGTTTGGAACGCAAATGTAATACAGAAAAGTTGCGTGGAAAAATTTCAAATGAAAAGAGCTAGCTAGAGTTTACTATATGGCTATCCCATTTCCGCTCATTGATCATCGACATTTTTCCGCGCAACTTTTCTGTATTATATTTTCGATTCAAACTACTCATTTGATCACTTTGGCCACAAGATATATATATGTCCATTATATCGGTAAGTGGAACGATTAGATCTGCGTCAAAGTCAGAAATCGATCCTTTTCTTGAAGAATTCTCTTGCAGTATAATGATCCAACAAATGTTATCTAAGTAGAACGTTATCCATTCAAAAGCTGAAATGGTTGTGTCTAGTCCATGTCTGTAGACAAAAGTGTCCTCTTCTCACATTATAAGGTATGTAACTTCTGCACTTGTTACTCTTCTTCTTTTTTAGTTGCAATAATTTGGTTTTTGGTGACATCCGACCCTTATAAAATTGTATTATATTGTACTCCCCAATCATACTCATTGATGTTGATGATATGGATTGTTCGAAATCACTAACCTACCCGATGATGGTGTAGTCTAAGCTTATGTGTCTTTCAATTACATTGAATTAGTTCTATGAACTTTAAGTTCAACGTCTATTCGGTTTGTTCAACAACACATCTACTATTATGGCATCTCATTCCATGAATCATCCAATTCTGTATTCAGTGAACTAAAT
The DNA here is from genome assembly GCF_009176505.1 of Sitodiplosis mosellana. Lineage (NCBI taxonomy): Eukaryota > Metazoa > Arthropoda > Insecta > Diptera > Cecidomyiidae > Sitodiplosis > Sitodiplosis mosellana. Next base: position 2,674,640 of record NW_022595248.1, on the reverse strand, counting down.
TTTAAGCGCCACCTCACAATATGGACACAATGTTGCTTATCTAATTTATGTCTGCAATATATCTTGTGATGATACTCGATCAATTGCTCCAAATCTATAATTCATAGTTATATTAGATATTTTGCGTTTAAAAAAAGCAATTTGTATCTATTTAACGAGCTAATAAGAGAGGAGACCCACTAGAGAGGAGAAAAACAACCACACGCAAAGTTGGTGAAACAGCGAAATACAAAGTAAATATCATCGGTTGTTTTTTGTGCAATCAGTTACATTGAAAAGCGACAGTTGACAATTTCACAATTTTTTCGAAGAATAAAAGCAGATCAAAGCACTGGGGCTGGTTATGCAATGAATTAATTTGTTTGAATTACGCATGTGTATTGTTGTAGTGTGTGCAAGTCAGCAGGACAATCACCATTCGATTCGTATCTAATTCGTAATGTCGAGTGTGCGAACGAGCTAGCGAGCTAGTGAGTGAGTGAGTGAAGCAATGCACACCGTGAAATATATCGATATATGCAACGGAAATCGAACATACCGTGTACAGTGCAGACGGATTACAATTCCATTATTTATCGTTTGCTCGCTACTTATAACCAATAACTAGGAAAAATCAGGAAACAAATGATACACTCAATTAAAATTATGCACTTTACACACCGTCGAACCATACACGAAACTGAAGAGAGAAACCAAAAAAACGAACACGAAATTGAAAAACCAACCAAACATCGATCGTAAAGCTCGGCTGCACATTACCAATCAATGTATGTAGGTAAGTGTCTCCGATGGATGAAAACAGAAAAACAAAATAGTCGTTAGCAGCAGCAAAAAAAAAATTTATTAGTTCTGCCGAGAGTTTTGATGAATGATCGGAATAAGCAATTCATTCAGTCACTCGAATCGGAATTGGTGCCATATAGTTGGGCTTTTGAGTGTATTTATGAGCCAGGCGGTTGCCCATTGCAATATTTTTTGCAATGAATGCACAGGCGAAAGTGATTCGCCGCATCTCGCTGAGCTTGGCTGGGCTCACATCGATAAGTCGGTCGGTTGGTCGGTCGATCGAACGAAATGCCTAGATTATATTTGGTTTTTATTTGGGATTGCGTTGAGATTTTAAGACCTCGAAGCAATCAAATCAAGACGCCCAATTTACCGTTGTAATCATTTCATGTGTGTGCACTGTGCATGTGCACCCATGAGGCTTGTTATCACACACATCTCTCTGCCGCATACTTATTCCATCATAATAATCATGTCAGCTGAGCGAGTGAATGTATTATCAAATATCGGCCGATGCTTTTCGAGGACTGTTGCTCTCTTGCTCTCAACCAGAAGAAAAGAAACGCATATAATTGGATCACAGTGAAAATGAAAAACCAGCATTGAACAATAAACCACTTTCGGTTTCATTTCGAAGCGCACTCACATACACACACAAGCACAAGCACATGTGTGATCACTCCGTTTACGATGTCCGCGCTCACGCTCACGCGCAAGCACATCGCAATGAAAGAAGAAGAAGAAGAAGAAGTAAAAAAAACGACCATAGATTGCATTAACATATAATAATGAAGAGAGACGGCGTTGCTACCGCGCTCAGCGGCTCTCTGCCACTGTGATTGCATTGTGTGCGCGCGCTCGTGTATTTTGGCTCGCGCGTATAGAAGGGGAAAGCCGACATTGGTATATAAAGTTGGTGTGGAACCGTTTTCAAATTAGTACCGATTTTTGGTCGCTCGTTTGTTTTTCTAATTAAACAATAACAACAACAAAAAATCTAGTGAAAAATCGAAAATGCGATTGGTGAGGCATCGTTGTTACATATAATTTATTTGTTTGGATCAATATTCTGGCCAATTCGTGGATTATATTTTTCAAATTTTTTCGTTGCTAAGTTGAACACAATTTTTCCGATATATTTTTGGTGTGCTGTGCCATGGATTTTCCACTGTGAACCGAATCGAAAATGAAAAATACAGAAAATAGAGAAGAAAAAAACAACCAACTCACAAAACGGTGTATCTATCAGTGAATTTATGTTCTTTTTTTTTTTTGAAAAATGCGGATACGAAAAATTGAGTTTTTTTTTCCTTCGCATTTCTTTCTCTTCATCGTTTTGAACTTATGGATATGTTGTGCACTTTATGCAATTTGTTTGCATGCATGGTGAAATGGTTTCGTTTTTTTTTTGTATTTGCTTAACAATTTTCTTTTTGTTTCGCGCTTTCTCGTTGATTGAACATACAACACATAACAATGTGGAAGTTATGTGTGGAACAGCCATCGGAAAAAAAAAACAGTAAAACATCGAGAAATTATTTATTTTTTTTCGACTTCTTCTTCTTCTTCGGCCTGCTTGCTGATGGAATGCCGCGTTAATCGAATCAAATCGGAAAACAATATATTTCCACATGATTTATTTTCTATCGGTGTGTTCAGTAACATGCGCTGCCGTCGATCATTTCTATGTTCATTTAATAAAACGTGTTATTTTCATTAACATCGATCGCAAAACGTTTGAAACTACGAAAAATGCAGCTCGTTAATTAAGAGCATTTAATGACCGCGGATAAAATTTGCATGTGTTTGATTATAGGCGCTGATTTTCGAATTATATAATGAAATAATTGTGTGCGACAAAAATTTGGAATATTTCTACGAATTCGTTGTGTGATGTGCGATGAAGATTTTAATAAGGAAGAAGGAAGTTTTTCTTCTCGTTTATTTTCCATGGGATTTCCATTTATCATTCGAGCTAATTTTTCAACAAAATTTTCCAAATTTAGTTGGTTATCCCCTGTTGCTTGGCTGTGTTAGTGGCGTTGACATCAGCAGAAGCGGAAACGAAGCCAGCTGCTGCTGTAGCCGCCAATAATGAGGCAGAGAAGAAGCACGATGCAAATGCTGACGCCGCCGATAATGGTGAAACGGCCAAGAATAAACGCGGTTTGCATGCATCGCTAGGAGATTTCGCATCTTTTGGTGGACACGAAAGCTACGCTCATGCCGATTTCGGTCATGGTGGTCACGATTTCGGTGGTCATTATGACTTCGGACACGGGCACGGACACGGTGGTTTCGGTGGATTTGAAGGACACGATTTCGGTGCCAGTCATCATCACGAACACGTCAAACATATTACCATTGAAAAGAAATATCCAGTTCCATACACTATCACCAAACACGTTCCGGTCACAATCGAGAAGAAAGTCCCATATGAAGTCAAAGTACCCATCCCACAACCGTATATCGTCGAAAAGGTAAGTGAAAAGAATTCTCTACTTTTCTTCGCATAAAAAATTTTGCAATTCCATTAATCGGCGCATTTATTTCTATTTGCCAAATCATTTATTAAATTGAAACAATGACTGCATCATTTATTACATGTGTAGAGGTTATATAAAAATCGTTTGTATTCTTGCAGAAAGTGCCGTACATTGTGAAAGAGTACCAGAAATACCCAGTCCATGTTCCACAACCGTATGAGGTAAATTGATATTATGTCATCGTATCGGTTTCCATTCGAAATCACCATTTTTTTTCTCCCATGAGTAACATACCCCGATCGCAATTGAAGAGCCATTGAAATATTTATTTATCGCCAATTTTTCACAGGTCATCAAGAAGGTGCCAGTTCATGTTAAGGTACGTTTCAAGTTAATCACCGATCAATTGATGATATTTAAACGATCATTTTCAATAAAATTGCATTTTAAACGGTTTTTGACGCGATTGAACAACAGTGATGAAATTCGAACTGATCGTAAATCTTAAGCTGAGCCTAAAACATTTTGCCTATATATTGTGATTGTTTCATTTCAGGTGCCAGTCGATAAGCCTTATCCAGTGAAAGTGCATGTGCCTCAACCATATACTGTTGAAAAGAAGGTTCCTGTCCACATTCATGTTCCAATTCCAACCCCAGTCGTTCACGAAACCGTAAGTTTCGCTTTATCCGTTTAAAAAAATCTCTAAATCGATGTCATGGAACTTTGTAAAATAAAGCGTAAATCATGAATTTGATGGTCAAAGATAAGAAGGTTCAAGTGGCTAAAAATAAATGTGATTATTTTTACAGAGAATCCCAGTAAAAGTTCCAGTCCACTATGACGTCCCACGACCATATGAAGTTATCAAGAAGGTATGAAACAGTTTTTTCTATTTTTTTTTTCATTTGAATCAACAGATTCTCCTAAATTTTCAACAAAAATGTGAAGAAAAAAAACATTAAAATAATGTTATTGTTTACATCTTTTCAGGTTCCATACACAGTTAAAGTGAGTAGTACAACATACTAAATGGACGAACATATGTTTGACGAAAATGTGAGAATAATTTTTAAAAAACCACCAATATTGATACTGTTTGTTATTTCTTTCAGGTGCCAGTCGACAAACCTTACCCAGGTATTTTTCAATTCATTCAAAAAAATTCATTCATTTTCAATTCATCCATTCATAGGTATTCGAAACTATTATGCTGTTATACTGTCATATGAAAAATGACAACAGTTTTGCATTTCCATTCATGGAGATTAGTTAAATCGCTCGTATTCAATTCATTAACTAATCCTTGACTTTATTTTGGAACACGTTCCACATATACATTGTTAAAAAATGTACAAAAACGTAATCTATTGAGTTTTATGGCTCGAAATGTTGAAAATCCTCCAATCAAGAACACTATTTCTATTTGCTCCTCTAACAATCTATCACTTTTCCTTTCATTTTACTTTAATTTCGATATGAAAAAAATCATCTTCATTTCCGTTGAATTTCTGACTCATGTGTGAGTCAAAGTAAAGTTTGACACTATTTCATAACATTTAAATTTTACAAAATCTTCTCAAAGTTCCCGTTCCAAAGCCATACGAGGTAATTCACGAGAAACCATATCCAGTTTACGTTGAAAAGAGGGTAAGATTGCATTTGACTCTGCCATAATTTGTGTGTTGGTGATGCAAAATTCACTTTCGATTATAATTATAACCGATCATCTTGCTGTCTCTCCGTAGGTCCCAGTCGAAGTGCCCGTCTCTGTTCCAAAACCATTCCCAGTTAAAGTGGACAAGCCTTACCCAGGTATTTTTGATCTGAGCTCATATAAGAAAATTGATCCATTTTCAATTCATTTACTAATTCTTGACGTTATTTCTGGCCAAATCTAGTGCATGTGCCTGTGCCAGTTCCAAAACCATATGAAGTGATCAAGAAAGTCCCATACACTGTAAGTATTCTATTAATTTATTAGTTAAGTCTAATTTCATACGGACGGAATTTCACTGATAAACATTTCCAAAATCGACCATCAGGTGGAAAAGCCAGTCCCATACGAAGTTAAGGTGCCAATTGATAAGCCATTCCCAGGTATTTATTTTAATTCGAATTCATTCCCGAATATTTGAAGCATAATAACTGTCTTACGAAGAAAAAATGGCAGCAAATGTTGCATTCTTCATCAAATGTCATTGTGAAATCGCTCGTATTCAATTGTTATATGTTTCCATTCGCTCAGTATACAAAGAGGTGAAGTTCCCGGTTGTCAAAGAGGTTCCCACCCCAATCAAGGAAGTTGTTCCATTCCACATCAGTGCACCACATCATCACGTCGAGGAACATCATGGTCATCACGTCGAGGAACATCATGGTCATCACTTCGAAGACCATGGTCATCACTTCGAAGAACATGGTCATCACGGATATTAGAAATTTATCGTAACGCGCATGCGTAATGAGATTGGAATATGGCGCAAAATGTAGTAGTGCTAGCAAACTGTGTCCGAATAACACTCAACAACAACAACAACTAAACTAAAACAAAAACATTAGCAACAACATAACATCATCATTATTAAATTTACTTTCTTCTGTATATTTTTTTTTTAGAAAAAGAAAAAAAATATCGATAGCTAATTTATTTTGCCTGTAAATACTTTTTTGTTAATGTGAGGTAACAAAAATGGTAGCCAGTTCATCAAAAAGATATTGAAATCGAGGGATTAGTAAATCAACTTCATGAAAATCTCAACGAACAAAAAAAAAAACAACAATTTTTTATCTATGTATAATAATGACAATGACGACGACACAAATTTCAACGATTGTGATATTTTTGAAGAAATGCATGTTCTTCTCATTTGAGTTTGTCCTCAAACCACCCAAGTCGAATGTTTCCCTCCCCGAATTATTACTGATTGCCCTTCCCATTGTAAACAACATCCAACCATTTAACGATTTCATTCATATATTTCGATGTTACAAAAATTGCGGCGATAATTTTTGAATTCAATGCAGAAAAAAAAAACAGAACAAAAGACGACACAAAAACAAACAAACAAACCATTTTAACCGAAAATTTATCATCAACCAAATTCATTACATTTTAATAACTCATTGCCCGAAATTCCTTCTTGTATTGACCATGAAAAAGCGACAAACAAAACCCCTCTCCATGAGAAAGAAAAATGAACCAACAACAAAATGTTACGATAATTACGTATCGATGAAACATGAAGTAATACTTATAAGAGAAGAAAGAAAACAAAACAAAACAACAACCGAAAAAAATATGCGAAATAACAGAATTCAGAGACGAAAAACATGTATTTAAATCTTAAATCAAATCAAATAATAAAGAGAAAAAAATAAATATATTTTGTGTATAAAAAAAGAAATTACTTTGGCTTTCAATGTTTTCTGAAATCATTTCAATGGCTTCTATTGAGATGGACAGCAGCAGCAGCAGCAGCAGCAGTAGCGATAGCAACAACTCGATCATTTTTTTCGCTTTCATTTGAACGTTGCGTTTGAATGAAAATGACAATGTATCAACGCGCGCGGGCGCTATAAGAAAGTATTAGCATATCTACAGTGCGACCGGACAAATTTGAATGACAATCAATCGAGTGACAACAGAAAGCTGGCCACTCAATGACAGTTTGAGAGCATTTGCATGTAAAAAAAAACCATTGACTCTGAATGAAATTCAGTTTGCATTTAAAAGAAGAGAAGAAAACGAAAAATGGCGCGTTGATTCCAAAAAAAACGACGTATCAATTTCCAACAGCATTTGCAATGGGTAAACAAAAGCCAAAACACTCGAGCGCGCGGGTCTAATTTTGTAGAGCATGTATGGTTACAGTCGCAACGGTTTCACTTGAACGATAAGATACGTAACAGCGGCATTTTATCATGGCAAGAATTGCGAAATTCATGTATGTGTGCACCGTTGAATATTATCATCATGCAATTTTGGCACAAACGAATCAACGACACGCACACACGCTCACAAACAAGAACTAATCACGGATGACTTCGGTAAATTTCGTTGACTGTTAGATCTAGTGTTGTTGAGAAATTGAGCGCCACATTCTCGCTCATTATTTTTGTTGGCGGGAAAACACACATTCGTTCGGCCAAACCGTGCCAACCGTAACAAAAATATGTATGTGTGTGTGTGTCTGTCTGTCTGATAAGCCATTTCGAAATGCCATTACGACCAGTGTCTACTGTACGACCGTATTGCAATCCGAAATAAAAACATTTTATGATATTTGTTTACATAAAAAAAAATATAATCCTACGCAGTCGCGAAACGCTATAATTTCATTTATGAATTGAAACAACGCAAAATTATTAGCCAACGCATATTGAATTGGGACTTTTTGCATGATGATGATCGCCGCCATGTATGTGGTGGTGGCCAATGCAGAGAGACACAAGATGAAAATCACCACAATTATTAGTTGGATGCTTTTTATTTCGTTGTTGTTATCATAGATCAGTTTATTGACTTGTTTTGTGAGTTAACAGCCATGCCATGCCGTGTGTCATTTGTATTTTCCATGGAATCGAGTTTTATGCGCACACAAGACTGATGGTTGTCATCCGCATTCAGCTCAAACTCACACTGTCATTGTGTTTCGGTGGCTCTCTCGTCCAATCCATTTGTGATTGTGATAAAACCGTTAAAAATGGCCGGTTTTCTCACACAACCACTGGCAAACACGACACGCAGTGTTATTCAGCTGCACGGCGAATGGCACGACACAAATAATATAATAAATGAGTGTCCAATAAAAATGCCTTTTGTTTGGGAAATCACTTGAAAATCTGGCCGTTTTTTTCTTCTCAATTCAAAATGCTTGTTTTTCTTTCCCATTTCCGTCTATTGGGCGCTTGTCATACATTTAAAACCAGCTCGTTGTTTTCGTACATTGTTGTGTTTGTGTTTCGAGTATACAACGTGCGACAAAAGATTCGACAATTATTAAACCACAAAGTGGTTGTTGTCAACAATCCGGTCCCCCGTTTAGCTTCTTTCTGATTATGTCATTGTTAGACAATTTAATTATGTAAACAAAAGCATACACGATTTTTTCGGACGTGAAATGCACCGAATGAAATCGTAAGTACACGGCGACGATGGTAACGATGAGTGACAATGTGTAATAATGATGGATATAACAGTAAACGCGTTCGTCAAGAATATGACACGAATGGTAACAGCGACGAAAAAATAAAACCAACCGTTGCGATTTGGTATGTACGAAATGCAGGTGAGTGACGAGACAACGAGGGCAGTGTGTGTAGTGAAAAAGAAAAACAAATGACACACAAGCCATAAGCACAGAGTAGTCGCAACTTCTTGTCATTTCCTTTCCATCTTCTATGCTCTTTCTTATCGTATAACACAATTCCGTGCACGACCCAATTGAGTCACTTGAATGCGTAATACTTTTTGAATATTTTTGTGAATGGATATGCAAAACCCAAATGCGGACATTAAATGAGGCTACTGCCGCTGTTGCTGCTGAGCAATACTAATGAATGGTCTTGTCAATGGAGGAGAATAACGCAATCAATAATCTGAACCACATTTAATGCGTCATATTCTGCTGCTTTTTTCTTCTGCCTTCTCTCAATCGTTTTTCGATAACTGATAACACAACACAGTCATAATCATAATAATTAACCACATGATGAATATATTCTGGATCATTGCGTGGCGCAATATACGTTTAACGGATTTTATTTTTATAAAGTTAAGTGCTCTTCGATATCGATAAATGATTTTATTTTTTAAAACGAAATTGTAATGAAGTTGCGCTACACATAATTTCACTGGCTGTCGGTTAATGGTTCGATTTTTGCTTTCGATTTCCATTTGATCGGCCAAACGATCGGAGTGAGTGTGCCACAAAATCTGGTTTCGATCGAGGAAATAGATTGGTTGGGCTCATTGTTAGTTGATAAAAACTTTGTGTACATATTAGAGCGAGAGTCATGGTTTTCATGGGAGTCATGATTTGATTGCACACCCAAAGCAACAGAGAATTATCTAGCCGACTGGCGAATGTGTCATATTATATTCATATATACCTAGGTGTATATATATACCTATGACTGCATTCCATTCCATCCTCTATGCCATGCTCTACAACAACTCACGTTATCATCTCGCTTCATTCCGATTTAATATTATTACATTCCGTTGGATGATGCCGGCCTCTTTTAATACACTTTTAATAGCTACAAGCAATTTTTGCACCGCAATCGCTTCGCTCGCCAAGTGAAAGTAAAACACACGGTGCAACGTGACGACGATGCATTGTCTCTGTTTCTATGTTTATATATTCCATTCCATTCCGAAACAACATGCAAGTTCTTGGCTCATTTCAGTCGGTTGGTTGGTCTGTCTTGTCGCTCTCTTTCGCTTGTTGGCATTTGTGGTATAGTTTACATTTAATCGATTTATAGACTGTGCTAACAGTTCAAATTGTTACGTTATTTGGCTCACTCTCTGAACGGCTGTCGGTGCATTCTTATCGCAAAACGATTTTACGATTTCGAAACATGGACCGCATGTAATCGATTCGACACCGTTTGTACGGAAGTATTCCGTTTCTTAAGTAATCAACTGGACGGTAATTATGTTTTTTTTCTGTTTATTTTTTGTTTTCATTTCTTTTTCTTTTAATTTTTTCTGTTTTTTCTTTCTTCTTTGCATCTTTTCCTGTCATTTAAAATTATTACAAGAACGTCGATGATCATCGATACGTCGCCAGTTAATTTATCACACATTTCTCATATTTTAAGTCAATTTTTATCGGCTTTTTCGTCATTTAAAACACATTTTTCATCACGCTATCTTCATTTACTGACTTTTCTTCATCTTCATTTTTCTTCATAAAATTCATTTTGCTCATCGCGTTTAATGTCATTCCCGTTGCGGTATTATAAATGGTGTGTCATCATGGGCGACATAGGCCACCGAGTGTGCGACAATAAATCAACCGAATTCGCACACTCGCATGTCGAAATCGGTTAATTGAAAAGTCTCGTTGAATTTTCATAATCAAGATGCAACCTATAATCATTTTAGAGTAGTCGTGATTCGTAATGAAAAGTGAAAGAAACCAGCAAACATGACCCAATAAAAATGTAGACTAATTAGATGTTTCTGTTTTATTCATAATAACCGATGATTTTGTCTGTTCTAAAATTACACGTTTTTTTTTCTTCTTTCGTTCTGCATAAAAACTTATATCATTAATGTAAACTTGAGTCGAAAAATTACGCCGCAATGTAGGCAATTGTCGAAAAGAAACTAAAACTTATTGCTCGTGGCTTAAGTAGGAAATGCTTTAAAAGTACAATTTCTAGCAGTTAACTCGTTGCTAGCAGCATTAAGCTCAACTGGGTAAAATCTCTCTTGGTTTTTACGTTGGGATCGGTGAAACAGTATTTGATGGTTTGTCGGTGAAAACCCAATCCATCGGCGATTCGATGATGCTTCGTTGATAGCCACCATGACCTGGTTCTCCGTAAACAATGTGGTCTCCTCCGCCGCCTCCTCCGTAGCCGCCCCCTCCGTAATTTCCGCCACCAGACATGCCGCCATAATTGTGTTTCTTCAATGCATTCTGTGTGTCACAGCGTCAACATGCACAACAAAAGAACAATAAATGGGTTAGAAAATTTATTGAATGAAATGCATTATAAAATAAGAAAAATTTAGAGAAAAAAAAGTCCTACGACAATGGAAAACAACAGTGAAATTTTGGAAAACAACAGCGCAGCACCAGCCAAAAATGCGATCTTCCCAAGGAATAGTTGAGCAACCATTGCAATCACTGTCATCATTCCCATCATTCCATGCTTAAACTTCTTCTTTCGACCCTCTGAAATAAATGGATTCATCATTTTTTTTTTGGATTTATCCCAGAAAGCATAACAAATTTCAAATAACTAAAAATGAATTTTGAAAATCACTTTTGAAATGCTTTTTTTTACCCGGGCCAAAACCAATGCCGCTACCACCAAATTTTGTCAAATCGAAGTCAAAGCCGGATTTGACTCTACCTTCGGCCGCAAGCAATTCATTTTGTGTTGGTACCGAAAATTGAATCGATCGCGATGCAATCAAATCACTTAATTTACTTAAAACACTTTCGAACATCGTTTGATCGTGGCGCGCTTCAATTTCGCTTGGTTTCCAATCCGCATTCTTTTTCAGTGAAATAAATTCATTGAATTGCCATGTGTTATTACTGGCAATGAAACAGTCGATATTGTTCATGGCATGTTCGAGTCCGCATGCAACTAATTCGTTCGGTCGCTGTCGAAAACACTGGCCAATTGTCTTCAGGCAACCGGTTTGATTGTGATTTGACGACGACGACGACGTCGATGACGATGATGTCGATGATGACAACGGCAATTCACTATCCACCTCACTTGAAATCGAAAATTGTGTCGATTGTTCTATGAACACAAACATTAAAAATATTCCACTTTTGAATACGGTCATTTTTTCCATTTTTATGCGTGCCATTTCTCTCTATTTCGGATTCTTAATTCACCGGTTGGTTATTTTATAGTCTGGTTTTATTGTCACTGATTGCTAGTTTTTCTTTTTATTCTTCTTTTCTTTTTTGCTAAATAGTGATTTTTCTTCTTTCTATTTCACAAACTGCAGTGTGATTCGTGGAATGCAGATTTTATGTTTTCTCAAAACACAGTACAGTGTAAGCCATCACAGTTCTGATACAGTCTCCAACGAAACATATTCACGACAGAAAACTTTATCAATCACATTTATGAAGAAGAAGCACTTACTGATCAGAAAAAATTTATAACTGGTAAATCAGAATTGACACAAAGACATTCCGCGGCAAATTTTCCAGTCGAACTAAAATTGCCCGCGCATCTTCATTTCCATTTATATTCAAAAAATTTAATTACTCTATCGAAAGTTTCGAGTCCTATCAAGAAGTTTCGATCTTAAATGATGTGATCCATGGAAAATGAGTTGGGCCAAATAAGCATATGCGACACTCTAATTTTTGCCCAAAATGAGCATTTTCATTCTCGATGTCATTTTCAATTGACACATTTTTCCGATTTGATGAATTCTCGTACTATATGTGACGCGACGCATGAAAATCATCATCGCATCAAATTTAATTTTAATTGCTCATGAAAAATGGAAAATTTTTAAATGCAGAACATACTCTGTTCAATTACACACCATCGTTTTAGAGATGTGTCTTTGGAAATCAAAGAAAGAAATAAGTCGTTGAAACGAGGGAAATGTCGTTTTCGAAGCTCAAAGAATAGCTTTCGGCAAATGAGGCCCGTTTTAAGAAACGACCGGCATTCGATCGATATCGGTGCTGTGCAATGAGAACGTAGTGAATTTCAAGCCGAATGACCATATCAGAAAACGGTCGATCGTTAAATAGCCCTAATTGCTGTCCAAACAACATCAATGAGATACCGTTTAAAACACTGCTTTTTTCTTCTTAAAAACGCTGTTTTTCAGCAGCCCAATTCGCTCAATCTCCTATTCAAAGCCATTTGCTCGTGTGTGCATTTCGCCGATTAACGCAAAATACAGCTATACGAATCGTATGCTTTGCGAGTGAATCTGTTTTGGTGCAAAACAAAATCGAATCATTACAAGAGGGAAATCGCATATAATTGAAACAGTTTTTTTTTATTCTCTCGTCGTTGTTGTGTGTTGTGTGGCGCAAAAACCAGGGTAAGAAATTCGAAATGAGGCTTTTGCTTTGCCAGAAAAATCTCTAACGAACTGTATAAACACAGACAACACTAACCGAGTGAATTGAGTGTGTGTATCGCGTGTAGTGCGCGGTTTATTTTTCTTCATTTATCTGCTCTTTTTTTTCGTTTAATTCAGCGTCTGATTGTTTCTTGTTCCGGATGGTGCCGAATCGAGACGAGAGCACGCGAGCACACACACACACACTCTCTCTCTCGCTCACTCTACAAAAGAACAAAATGGCAACAGGAAAAAGTAGAATTTGCACCAAGACAAAAAAACGATTATACGCTGCTCACATTACACGTACAGCAGCCCATACATATATTATCCGGTGTTTTAGTTTGTCGCTGACTCTAGCACAATGGAGCGGTTGGAGCTGCTCGTTGCAACCGAACGAAACCAACAAGATAAGAAAAATATTACATCACGCTCTATTTGCTTTATATTACATCGAGTTTTTTTTGTTGGTATAAATAATTAGTTTTTATTGGCCATGAAATGAATGAGTATGTAGAATAGTGAAACAAAAAGCCCGAACAACATGCGGATGCGGAATTTAGTTGGTGTTCTCTGCTTTGCCATGCATATACGAACAGATACCAAAAAAACCGAGCAGCAACCAGATGGAAACGCTTTCAATCACCAACCAGCGAGCCGATAGTAAGGCACACTACCACCACATACACACGATAAATCGATCGGTACATGATGATAATCATAGAGTATTGCTAGAATTTCTCTCAATTGAACGTATGATGAAGATGACTTAAGCAAACGATAAGATTGGAGCACCCATGATCTCTGTCTACCGAACAGCAGCAGCATCGAAATGAGCCAATTACATATTTGGAATTTGTCTGTCTCCAACTCTCTTTATATGGTTGACTTTTTCACCTCACCTGTCGCATCAACGTTCGTTTTTGTTTGACAATGACGGTGTATACACACACGGCGTATTCGGATGATGTTTACTTGTAGCCGGTCGATGGTTTTTCCATGCAGTTGTAACATTTACCTCTTAAGACAGGCAAATATTTACAGTTAACATTTTACTTTCGCTGAGAAATCTCCGCGATTTCAACGCGCAATCCCATTGCGATGGCACATTTATATGAGACGAAGAAAGAATAGAAAAAAAAAAACGATAGCAAAAGTACGAAGTGCGTCGATAATAATGATTTGGTTTGTTCAGAATGTGTGTCAACTGTCGAAGTGTCATCCGAGATGTTGGCTTCTTGAAAATATCGAAAATCTATTCACGCGAAGCACGGCAAGCTGGCTATGTTGCTGTGTTTTTACGCTCAATCGTGTACTCTGATTTTTATTAGCTGGTTAAAAGTTTTATTGGTCGTTTTAGAGGTTTTTAGCACCATTTCTTCGTGTTAATCGATTTTTGACACAAACCATTTTCCCCTTTCAACCAAATGGTTTGAATTACCTTTTTGGTCATTTGCCTCTGTGTTTTGGCTTTTTATTATTGTGCGTTTCTCTACCTTTGCCTATCTGTATCTCGTGAGCGCACATTGTCAATCTAATACCTTAACCCTATTGAATCAAATGCGCATTGCGCACACGCTCGCGACATGTATAATGCAAAAGTGAAACGCTTACCATTTGGGTTTTATTCACGAAAAGTGAAGAAAAGCCTGAATTCGGACTCGATTTCATTGCGATCATGGCTTTTCTCTCTCTCTCTCTCCGCGTGTGTGTGTGTGTCTGTGTGTGTGTGTGTGTGTGTGATGAGGTCTTTTCATCTAATGCAATATAACAATAAACAAATTTCATTCAATTCTTCCGTCTAGTTAATCCACAGCGTTCGCTTTTTTTCCTCTTGCTCACTTTACAGTTTTTATTTTGATGCCGCCACCATTACCAAACGATTCTCATAATAATAAATGAGGAAAAAGTAGATCGAAATTGCGCGCTGTGAAAAATTGATCGCAATGTCTTTAGTTAATTTTGTTTGATTTTCTGGATCTGGCTTGCGTCGTTTTTCTTCTCCTCTTCACTCTGCGCTGTACCTGATTCTGTTGTGTTACACATTTTTCTCTCTGACACCATGAATTGGCATTAATCATATTTTCTTCTCTCCGCATACAAGAAACCCAGCAACGGCAGCATTCTCTTGTTCTCTTTACATTTCAATTTGATGTGTTTCATCTGAAATGATCATAAAGTGAAACTTGGGAAACGCCTCGAAACAAAGCGGTAATTTGTTCATTTTTGCTGTAATTCTGAGCATTGGATTCTTTGACTACGTGAGTCAAAATTACTCTTCAAGCTCGTTGACTGTGAGTAGTCAAAATTGGAAAATTTATTATAACCACAGTGAATCGACTCAATAGATGAAGAAACACGATAACTTCAACTATGAACTATGTTAAATTAACGTTGCACATAATAAAGGCGGATTCCATATGCCATGCACGACCATAAATCTAATTAAAAATTCGACAATGAACAAAAATACCGCAGCATTTTCGGTGCATATTCCTTGCCACGCAGAGAGAGAGAGAGAGAGAGATCTAAGTCACACGATGCGCTTTTGTTTGGCTCGCAAGGGAAATGCATTCTTTCGTTGATTTATTATGCGATGCGTCGAGATGTTCTTGTGGCTTGATTTCTTGCTGCTTCATGTCTTGCTGCATTGGAAAAGATAAGAATAGAAAATTCTTCGCAAAATTCACCTGAGAAACAGAAAAGAGATAGAAAAACGAACAGAGGCATCCAGAAATCGATGAAAAGTCAAACGATGTCTTCAGCAACAACGAGAATAGACTTCGAAAGGAGGAAACAGAGAGGGTAAAGAAATGAGTCAAGAGTGCATGCTTTTGTTGTCTCAAATTACGTATTCGTAATATTTATTTATTTATTTTATTCATAAACTTCTCAAGCTCGCTGTCTGCTGTTACAATATATACTTGGTTGTTGTTTTAGTTTTGTTTTTGTTTTTTTTTCTCCTTTAGTTCTTTGGATTTTAACTGCTACGGTTTTTCTTTCTATTTTTTACGGAATGTATGCCATTCGGTTTCTTTCACACACAACACAAAAAAAAATTAAATTAATGATAATAAATTTTGTAATGTTCAATAAAAAAAAGGTACAACAAAATAAACGGAAAATAAATAGGTATTCGGGGTACAATACATAAATAAATAAATACTTATTGGATAAATTCTCTTACTTACATCAAACGCAAAAATATTGATATATTTGGAAAAAAAAACAGAAGAAAATATTATTTAATCATCTTTTTTAAATATTTTTTTTTGGTCAGCCCGTTCGTCTACAACAACAACAATATTTGATACAATTTTTTTAAGGGGTTTTTGTTGGGTGGTGTTTAATCCTCGAATTCTAAATGAAACGACTCTGGAGAGAGCCCTTTCGACAAATCATCGGTTTTAGATGTTACAAATTGTCTGTATTCGTTTTTCCGTGTGTTTATGTTAGTCTTTTTATGTCATTTATGTTTGGAATGAGTTTATGTGTTGGCATGAATGATGATAATGTGTTAAGTGTGTAATGTCGATATGTTTTGATCGTGTGTATGTGTTAAGTGTATTAATGTTGTACAAAAATTCCGCCAAACAAAAATCTCCATGCAAATCTTCAAAAAAGCAACGATTATTGTTGTTTTTCCCAATTGTCTGGCATTTTTCGTGGCGGAAATTGAGTACGATGTTTGTACCGATGTTTTGATTTCAATTCGATGGATTCAAAAGACACGCAAACAAAAAAAACTATTCGCATTTTTGGTATACATTTATTTATTTTTTGTTTCTCTTCTTTTGGTTGCCCATTTCCAAATTCATCATTCTAGCAACAACACAAAATAAAAAACGTGAAGCTTTTCTAGTTCGTTCGTTGAGTATTTTGAATTTAATTTAGTTTTTTTTTTTTGGTTTATTGACTTTCTCCAACGTCTACGAAATTTTTTCGTTTCCTTTATATTTATTTATACGCCACTCACTCTCTTGTTTTTCTCTTTCTTTTCGTTCTCATCATCTCACTAGAATGCTCAAATTAATTGCGCAAAATTAATTAGTATTTAGGAGACAAATTGTTTCGGAACGCTGGATTTTTCATCATTAGTTCGTCATATTGATCGAAGCTGCGATGGTATTGGCCAACACTACCGTCGTGACCATTTTCATATTCACCATGGGACGACGAGTAACTATGTGATTGTTGTACGTGTGGATGCTTAACTATCTCATAGGTGGTTTTCTCATGACCTTCTGGTGCAACCAATTTCTTGAGACCGATGATCGCGCTGATAACCAATGCAATTTTACCAATGACTGTGGAAAATGAAAACGAAAAACAGAAGAAAAAAGAACAACATGAGATAAGCATCGATTGCAACTCATTTGAACTGGACATTCAAAGCTCTCAATGTATTGATTCATTAGTAATGGGTAAAGATGGAAAATTAATGGCAATAGCAGAAAAAAGAAAGGTGTTTGTTCATCTCTCGAATCAAACGAAAACTTACTCAATGCTTTTGCGGCAACGATAGCAATCGAGTGATAGGCCAGCTTCAAAATACCAGCTTTGATAGCCATGGCTGCCAAGAATGGTCCCAAGTACTTCTTGCGCTTCTTTCGTCCTTCTTCCACTTCGACTTCATTTTGTTCAAAGACTTTCGGTAAATTCAATTGCATTTGGAAATTGGTGAACAATTTACCAACACCGTTCATCAGTGTTGCGTCCAATTGATCGGACGATAGGCTACGAATTTCCGATTCACTTTGTATATCATTCGCCGCTGATTTGCGTTGGGCATTCGATTGGTCACGTTGCAACAGTGTCACACCGTCGACCACTTTGATCGATTGTAAATTCAATGCACGATTGACTAATTTCAATGCTTGTTGCTTTATACAACGGAAGATATCCTCCGCATTTTCACAATTTCTATAAAATTTGCTGAACGCATTTAAACTGCTGCCACTATTTTCTGCCAACGGTTTCGTATTGTGTGCATTAACTAGAACAACAAAACATAAAACAGCACAAATAATCCGCATCTTTACCATTTTGGCTTTGGTTTTTTTTTCTTCTCTTTTTTATTGATTTGTTTCAACTTCTTCTTTTTTCTCTTCGTTTTCCTTCAAACAAAACTCAAAACAAACACCAATTTTCAACACTTTTGCACACAAAATCCACACCAGCCAGAAGCTCTGCTTTGATTGAATAGTGGATGCACTATAACGGTCGCGATTCTCGCTTATCGGGGATGATGGAGACTGTGATGAGAGACAAATAAACCCAGAGACACGATGTACATCCAACGAGCGATCTTGAGCAATTGTTTCAGAGCTGCCGATGATCAGCGATTAAATAAGATCGCATTAGGGAACCAATGGTTTTAGAGCGTGTTAATGTGCATAATGATAATTGAATAAAATTTTTAGCTTCAATAAATTGCTAGAGCAAATCTATTAAGGCATAAAAATGTATTGCATTACTCTTTTCTCTCTCTCTCTCGAGCGCACGCTGTGTTAGATGAGCGCATGCGCGCGTACAACTTTGCTCGAGATTAGGTTTTTTCTTCTTCTTTTTCTTATTCTTTCTCTTCTCGGCATTGCACATTGCATTTAGTTCATTTTGTTGTTTTTTTCACGCGCTCGCGCTCGCGCACGATGTCGATGTATTTGTGGTTTTGTGCTACCGTTGATGATTTGATTAGTTTCTTTATCTTTATCTCTCGCCAATTTGATGATGAGCAACAAGGCAGCACATGGATCGATGCTATGGGGTCTGGCTGCCGTTGTTGCTGCTGCTATTGCTGTAAAGTTTTCATTTGTAGTTTTGCGAATTCGCCAAATCATTGAAGAAAAAAAAACACCACAAAATTACTCAAACACGACATACACCGCCGTGTGGCTGGCTCTCGTTCATTTCAATCGAAATCACGTGGATTTTCTATATATGCTGCTGTGTATGAGCTCGCACACCTTAATTCCGAGATGAGAGAGAGAGAGAGAGAGAGAGAGAGATAAGGCTGCGTGTTTGCGTGCCTGTTACTCGCTGGTTTAACACGTTTGCGCGTTGCAATTTCTTCGTTCGCATTTTCGATCAATTCACATGTACAAAAACGAATTATCATTTCACCATTTATTATTATGGTCGGCCGCTGGAATTTCGATGCTGTTGCTGCTGTTGGCTGGGCCGCTGCTATTTTTCTTTTGCGTTAATCGATCGAAATTACATTGAACGATATGTGGCTGTTATTATTGTCGATGTGTTTGGGAAATCATCGAAACAAAACGAGAGAAAAAAATGGATTTTTACGTATAAAAATTGTGTGTGATTGCAAGATAGGCAGCACATCAAATGGATAGAACTCATTGGCTGTAATGAATGAGTGAAAAGTAAGCATGTTAAAGCCAATATAAACAGCACCCGGTCAAAGCATATTCGTTATGGCGAGAAAGAAATGCCGTGATGAATTACATCGCATCTCGACAAGAAAGAATGATGAAAACACACGCATACAAACACACACACACCCATCAATTGTTGCTCGCATTTTCGCGACCACGAGCGCATGAGCGCCCAAACGTGCGCACGCCAAAGATCTATGTTGGGCGCGAATTAAAAATGATTTTGCACAAGAATTCGAATTCAGTTCGACACACATTGAACACACACATCCGATTTCTAAAATCGGCGGTGGCTTTTTGGAGCATGCGCTTCATCTGCTAGTATAAACGGTGAAAAGGAACCACAACGCGCAACAAAACAACAACAACAGCAGAAAAACAATTAAAGAAAACGAGAAGAATGGCTATGAAAAATTGGAGAGAAGCAGAGAAGGAGAGAGAGAGAGAAGAATTGTACACAACGCGACGCGCTTTGTACACAAATTATGCAAATTCTGGTGTTAAAAAAAATAAATGAAATATTTTACACTTTTCCTCGATTGTTTTACAAAGCCGCAGCGTGGCGATTGTTGTGAATGGGCCTTACAAGAGGTTATGCAAAAAAGAAATCATCCGATAATTTATTCGAAGCGGCTTAATGAACACAACGAATAAAAAAATTGCGTTGTTTTTTTAGTCTATTTTGGCGATGCGGAAGAACGATAGAAGGAATTGCGTTCCACGCATTCACGAGAAAGTTCAATTTGAATCGACCGCAGTCTTTGTATTCGATTTCGATGGCATCCAATGAAAGCTATTCATTGAACCAGAATGTCAAGGCAATTAAACAAAGCCCATTTTCTCCGATTGACCGATTGACTCTTTGTCACACATAAACAACTCCACATAACCTGTTCACTATGTCAATAAAACATTATACCTGTTCTCAGCCCGTCGCTTCAATCTGTCTCCTGATCTTGTGATCGCACTTGATCACGGAACTCCCACAATTCGATTTCACTCAGCCTCGATTCAATGGAGAATCATTCTATTTTGCGTGGTAATCAATTTTCAAAACGAAAATAAACGAAATCGAAAAACAAAGTGGATTTAATTTCGATTTAAGAACTTTGACATTGCCTTCTTTGCGTATGCAAACCGACCGGTTGGGAGTGTTGTTATTAATCATTCAAATGAAATTCGGGTTAAAGCCAATGTCGAAGGATCAATAGTGCAGTGAAACTTATTGGCAACTCAACAACGCTGAAGACGACAACAACGGCAACGACCATGGTGATGATGACGACAACAGCAATGAAGCAGTAGAAAGAAACAGCCAACGGCTGATAAGAATCTACATATTACAAGAGAGTCACATCAACCAGTTCTTGGCGGCGATTGTTTTACCGTGTGTGTGCGTTCGGGCGAGCGGCCAACGCAAAAGTCAAAACCTATTAATTTAATCGAGATAAAAAATATTGCAATAAATTATAATTGATGAAACACAAATTGCTTTCCGCCACACATCCGTGCATCGTGGCACGGAAAATGGTATACGTGGAAAATAGGGGGAAATATCGATTTGTACAGTCGATTCTCGTGCGCATTCCAACCGATCATTTTTCGCCCGGCAAATTGTTTTATTAAATTATCGATTGCTTTCTAAAAATGTGTGCGCGCGCACAGCGGTGGCGGGCGTTTAAGTATTGAAAAGAAAGAGAAACAATTGAACGTAGTGAAAATCAATGGTTTGGCTATCACCGTCACACGGAAATCTATCTCCAGTATGCAAATAGTGTCAATCTCGCAGTGTGTCGATGAAAGTTTTCTGCGAAGAACATTTGAAACAAAGCGTAAACGTTTCTTTGTTGATATTATCAGAGCTGCATTCTTGTTGTTGCCAGTTGAAACACGAACATGACCGTTATCTTGGCTGCCGATGCACCGTCAATTGAATTTTGATTGTGTGTTTCGCAAAAGTCAAGTGCATTTTGATAATGTTTCTCGCGCACGGACCAAACAACGGTTGAAACCATTGTGTCAATCAGCTTGCACTCAAGCCGCCCCGTTGGCTGTCCACAACAAGTGGTTCTCAAAGCGTTTGAACTACCAAACAAAAAAACATTATATTCACGTATTCGCATTAGGTTCGACGATAATTTGCACATTAGGAATTTTTCAACTCGACAATTGGGTCAATTGAATACATTTCATCGTAATCACACAAACCTTTTCCCAAGTTTTCCCAAGCCCAAATCGGCACACACACACACTGTAATTGTACGAAAAGCGCTTCAGTTTATTGAATTGTGTGTATTTTGAATGAAGCCCACAGTCCTAATTATTTCACATGAAATATTTGACGTCGATTATTGTGATTATTTCTATTTATCTTATTCCGGATGCAGTGTGTGTGTGTGTGTGTGCATGTTGTTTACAACGGGCTGAACAAAAATCTGTACAAATTGACGAACGAAATGCATACGTGTGAGTTTTTCCATTCGTCTTCTTCTTCTTCTTCTTTGTTTTCTTCATCGGTTGTTATTGTTGTTGTCGTTGTTCTGCTGGCTGGAACTGAGTCAATAATTTGCGAATCGCGATGGAAAAGCAACGAAAAAAAAACCCAACCCAACTGCACTGAAAACGACCATAACAACGAAATAGCATGGAAGAAAAGCAAACAGAGAACATCATTTATTTTGCATGAATGAAATGGTCTGGTTGCATTGAAACTATTTCTTTCTATGAAGAGAAACAACAACAAAAAAAACGATCATCTCTTTAGCTAACTGTTCCAAGATTGTTTTGATTCATTCTCTGGGTGTGTGTTGTTTGTGTGAAGAGACAGCATAGATCGTACACACACAAATCACATGTGCATATTTATCTGAAACGAACGAAAAAAAAAGATTCTTGCGGCTCGCGTATTTCGGCATGGTACAATTGCAACGAGAGAAGAAAAAAGCGAGTGCGCTCCACTCTGTTTTTATATTGTAGGCTTGACTAGGTTTCTTCTTCTTCTTAATTTCTGTACTTCGCTCACTGCTCTATGCATCTTTTGTTGGTTATTTATTTAATTTGTTGTGTTTTCTGCGCTGTGGTTTTTTTCTTCTTTCTGTGCTGCAAAATAACAAGGTACTTTGAAATAAGTAGATACTTTTTTCTGTTTATTTTTACTTGGCTTGCAAGCCAGCTAAATTGCTGGAAAGAAAAATCCCTTCCAAATGTGCCTTCATTTTTTCTTTACCTATATATAAATTTTTTCGGTTCAATGTAGGTAAAACTGTGAAAGAAATTGTGTTGCACGCTGGTACACGACGCAACCAAAGTAAACAAAGTGAAATGCAGTTAGGAGCTGTGTTTGCTGCGATCGCACATGGCCAACAATATGCAATGTGAAGCGAATGATCTTGAAATGTGCTCTGATCGGAGAGTGAGTAGTAGTGTGTAGTACAATATCGGCACCAGCATCGCGCGAATCAACACCAAAGCAGAAAAACTTATGTGAAAAATAAATGAATTGTGTGTGTACCTTGTTAAATCAGTTGGTACATGCCATGTTTGATCGCCTTTGCATGCGGGCAAACACCTCTACTGTTGCAGTAGCATTGGCTTGGCTTGGCTGCAGGTGGAATGGAATTTCGCAAGATGAAAGTCTTTCGCTTAAGTATCATGATTAAAGTCGAGTGTTATGCATTCTCAACAAGATTTTTATAAAAATCAATTTATATTTATATATCGATCAAATTCTTGATTATCGCGTTGCGAAAAATTGAATAAAAACAAAACAAAACGAAAACAAAACATCCACCGCCCATCCATTCACTTATTTAAAATTCTTGCACTAATTTCGGACAATGTTATGTGGAATACCACCGTGAAATTATAAAACGTGTCGGCCAATTTATCCCCGGCCGTATATAGGCATTATTTTTCAATTTTCGTGCCGGTACCCAATAGCAACAGAAGCAGCGGCAGCATCGTCATCGGCAGACAGCTCCAACGTAAACAATGATAATGATTCTACAATTGAGTCGAAAGAATTTTTTTCACGTACACAAAAAACGGCATGCACATTCTTGAAATGGCCCATTAACGACAACGATATAGAGATAGAGAGAGAGAGAGATATGGAAACGAAATGGCCATAATCGGAAATTGCCTATTTAGAGAAGAAACGAATCGTGGATTCCGTCTTAACCGAATTCAATATATTGGATTTACGAGCGTAAAATTGCTAATAAAGCCACGTTTTTCTGTAGCTCTTTGCGATGTGGTTGCGGCTCGTCAGCTATGTAGAAACCATATATAAACCATATAAACGGCATCGGTAATATGGTCAAATGTGGCAATATGATTTATACCATTGACTATTAAACAGAATGGAGTCATAAGAAAACGTCTTGAGTACATCAGTTCGTAAATTGTGCAGTGAAATGTGTCTGTTCTTCATTTTTCCTCTCTCTCTCTGTGTGTTGTTCCGCATCTTAGTTGCGCACGGTGCAAAAACAACAACGCCTCGGATAAATATGCGAAAGATGAGATTAAAATTAATCATAAACAACTTCAGAGAGTTCAGTGGGTTGAGTGCATTTAGTCATGTGTTCCGGTACTCTGACAATCAACAGCTTACAAAACAAGCCGTGCGTCGTGCGCATTTTTTTTGTATTTACATTTCAGATGACCCAAAACAAATTGTCGCGCACAAACGAAATTCGCGCAAATTAATTACACTTTCGAAAGTATGGTGTCGTTTGAAAGTGTCTCTTTCTCTCTCTCTCTCTCTCTCTCTCTCTCTCTCTCTCTCTCTCTCTCTCTCTCTCT
>NW_022595248.1:2580294-2650361 GCF_009176505.1 Sitodiplosis mosellana | reverse complement strand
TCTCTCTCTCTCTCTCTCTCTCTCTCTCTCTCTCTCTCTCTCTCTCTTGTTTGCTTCACGCAAATGGTCGAGTTGTGGTTTACGAAGAATTCCCAAGCTGCGTGGAATAGAAAACAATTTATCATCGTTGATTGTGAATTAGGCGGTTTTGTTTGTTTTCAAATGGCTGTTGAGTTCATTAATCTTGCTAAACGGTTCCTATTTCACGTGGAGGATCTTTTCACGTTAACTGCAGCATATTTCCGCGACTAATCGTGCAAAACACGATGTTTTGCGTCTGTTATTGATCTCTACAGAGATGAATAGATATGCGCACACAAAAGGGCAGTGAAATCTATTTTCAAAGGTGAATTAAAAAATTCTTGAAATTCACAAGAAATGTGTCAATTTGTTGGCATTGTACAGAGAGAATGAGCGTAATTCTGATGGCACCAAATCAAGCGTAGAAGTGCTTCTAATGACTCTCTCTCAACGGCGAAACGCTCGAGTTATGTCGGCTACTTGTAAATTACAACTTGTAATTAAGCCACTCAAAGAAGCAGCATTTGAAGTTGGCACAGGTGCGCAAAGCACGTCTTAATAACATGAGTAGAACAAAACCAGTGTTTAGGACAACAATTGCGTTGATCGACAGTTGGCTTGACCATCAACAATGCCGACAGAATTATACTTTTACTTATGTTTGACCTTAATTCTTTTGCGCCCGACTAATTGCGACACTGGCCGCGCGATCATCGTCAAATTTTCTATTTCATTAAAGACCGTTTCCCTCTCCTGCATGTTGGCCGTTTTTTTTTCGCGCGAGTCGAAAATTCTCTTTTCCTTTTGAATGAAACCAAAACCTCAATCTCGGCCATTTGTCAACGATGATGAAAACACGGTTCACCGAATGAGGAACGCACTTAATCAGAGAAGTGCGCAGGTTAATTGCAAAAGCAAATAGAATTTGCTTTATTACCTGCTGGCGCAGCTTACTACTGCTAGTGAACACAATTGAGACAATAATGTATATAATCGAACTCAATAAACGCCAAACAAACCGATGAAAAACGGTGTGATCGAGTGAATGAGCGTCACAAGAAATCGAAAAAAAGAGGTGCGCGCACCGCTCGAGACTGAATCAAGTGAAAATCGATAATGCGAAGCGAATCCAAAATGAATGTCAACGAAATCAATTCTATTGAAATTGACGTGTACAGCAATTGCAAAATTTACGACCATAATCGATTGAACGCGATTGGGTCGGGTTCATTTGTTAAAAACCCACAGAGAAAATTGCTTTTCACTTCTTGCTGGCCATCTTTTGAATTGAACAGAGGCGACGACGATGATGGCGGCGCGATGACCGTGACAATGCGATCAGTTGAGAGTATGCTGCTCTTGCTAATAAAAAGAAAATCAGCACATTCAGATGACATGGGCATTCTTTTCAGTGGAGATAGAAAAAGAAAAGCACAAGCGATGGACAAAGAGAAAGATTTAACTAGCGTGACGCTGTGGCTACTTTTGATAACAATTACTATCGGGCGAATCGAGTGAAACACACACACAAATGTTTTGTATCCGGCTGATTCCGACGAAGAATATACACTGTCGCTGGCTTTGTTCAGCCGACGTGCAATAATCAAATACAAAACTAATTACCGCGGCTTTTTATGGATATGTGCAAATATTTGCCAATGTTTCGCATTTCTCAGCATCGACGAAAAACAAAAATTGATATAATCAAAATCGTCGAGAAGGTATGAAAGAAACACGTGAAAAAAACGCTTTTATTTTGGTGTGAAAATTGAGTTATAGACTCAATATTGTAGCCGACGCAGAGAGAGAGAGAAAAAGTAAAAGCGATATTGCGGTACGTGAGAGAACCTTTCTACCTGAAAAATGAAAAACCACAACAACAACAACAGCGGCTCATTTCTATGCGCGCACGCATTCAACAAAGACATCGAAAATTGTTCACGCTGGTGATGAACGGAACCAATTGTCGTCACGAAAATGACGCTGCTGCTGCTGTGAATTGGCTGGTGTTATTTAGAAATCATTAAAGACAATTTGTGTTAACGCCAAATTAGCGGCCACACTATTCGATGGGTGTGACACTGTTGATTTAAACACACATTTGGCATATTTCTCATGCGACAAATATTTAGTTTTCGGAGACAAACACTCAATTTTGGTTGTACGGCACGCAATCCACATAAAAATATTTTTTAAGTGATTCCACGGATTGGAATCAGGGATATCACAGTTTTTCATCGCACCGTAATCAATGGCAATGGTTTTGTTTTTGTTCATTCCTCGCTTTTTTGTTCGTTGGCCATTTTCACTTTTAAATTTACGGTGAGATAAAGTGAATCGACTTTCTGTGTGCAAAAACAATCAGAAAAGGTCAAGCGTGGAAACGTTGACTCTTTTCTCTCTCTCTCTCTCTCTCTCTCTCTATTTCGATGTCTCGAAAATATTTGATAAACTGCTATCGGCCAGGCCAAGCACCTTTTTTCAGTCAACAAACACCGAAGAAAATTCATTGTCACAACACAATCGCCAACAAGTGAAAGAGAAAACACAAAAAGAAATTCACAAGATCAACGATTTTTCAGAGTTGATGCAGAATGCTTGCATTTATTTGCACACAATCCGCAGCCACAGTCAACACACAACACACAATGCAATGCACAAATTTGACATTGGATTGTTGCACATGTTTGCATAAACAACGAAAAAAACAACATCAATTCACTGGAAAAAAGATATCACACGAAGAAAGCGAAGAGAGGAGACACATTGCGTTGTAATGCCATGCATAAGTGCTTATTTTTGTTTCAATTTCAGCGCCCATGAACACACAAACTCTGCAATTTTACATCTTCCACACCAAACCGATCTCATTGAATGAGCATCATAGTTTCGCGATGAAAAATGAAACAAAAAACTGAAAACGAGCTGAAAAAAAAACATGAACATAATGAAAAAAACGTGAATGCAATCACTTGAATGTTTATTATCAGTAGTTTTGGCATACGAATCGAGTCATAAGTTTTGGAAAACGTCCGATCACGATTTTACCGCGGCGCATTCTTGCCCGTATCGCCGTCATCTTCAAGTGTTTCTTTTCTTTCTGTATCGACTTTTACAAGCAGTGCAAATGATATGGAATTTTCATCAGGTGTGCGCTCTCTCGTTCGCTCATTCGCTTGGTGTTTCGACTTGAAGATGGGAGTTTTCGTTTTATTTGCAATGCTAAAACGGACACGTGGAGCAGCACATAAATTTCCAACTCGGTGCATCTTCAATTGATCAAAAAATGCGCTTGCTTGCCTCGCTCGCTCGCGCGATCGTTCGTTCGTTCGTTCATTCATTTCGATTCGCGTTCGCTCGATTTCTTTGTATGAAAGTGCTTTTCAAATAATTCAATTGAATGTGAAATGAACAATGAAGAAACGAACGAAGCAACAACAAAAAATCAGTACCGAAGGCAGCAACAGCAGCAGCAATCTTTGGCTGGATTTATCAATATCATGAATCATATGAGCATTGTCTATGAACAAAATAAAGATGTTTAAATCATCAAATTCACATAGAATATATAAGCACATCAGCATCAACATTACCATTATAAAGCAGCAAATAACGGATGAACAACAGAAAAAATTGAAACTACACACAATGTAATGTCTATAAGAGTGGGCAATGCCAAAAATGAACAAAGAAGAAGAAAAACAAGAGTCAAGTGAAACCAAATTGTGATATTCAATTATGATTTCGTCTTTGAATCACTTTCTTTCGTTGAAGCCCAAAAGCGGGAGAAAAATTAGCTTTACGACTTTTCCATTTGGTTGCCATTAACCCCATGTGAATTTTTTTTTATATTCACCAGATGAAAATCGCTCGGCGAGCAATTCTTTATGCTCTTTCGCTTTGTTTGGGCCGCAGCGTGTAAAATAGAAACCTGCGTGAGCATTGATATACTATGATAGGAAGACGCTTGAAAATCCGCCACATCATCACATTTCGAATGCTAATGGGAATCAGTAGCCAATCGGTGCGCGATTAGTAGTCGAAACCAATCAATATTTTGGGATGCGAGGCGAAAAAGTGTTCGCAAAACAATCAAATTTTGGCCATCGAAACCATTTATTAATGCTCGATGATGTGATTGATCTTGGGATAATCAAATTATCGTTATTATTTATTGACCACGTCATTCATCAGATGCACGTTTTCTCATTTCGCATCCATCGCAAAACAATCGATTGTAATAACTGAAAATATGATTTTTGGCGCGCCAACGAAGATGAAAAAAAAACAAAAGAACAGCTGCATACATTTAGGTTTTTTTCCTCTTCTTTACATTCAATCGGCACTAAAGGTCTTTTCGTTTTTTTTTTCATGAGAAATGCTGCAGCTCACAAAGGAAATCGATGAAATTGATGGCACGGATTGACATGCGAGAAAAACTTTCGTTCACGTTTTGTAATTTGTTTAAAATTTATTTCGTTCGTTTGTTTCTCTCCCTCTGCTGCTGCTGTTTCTTCATTGCGGATCGTGTGTTTTTGGTGAGATTCAACGTATAAATTATGGTTCTTGTTGTTTTATTTATGAAACAAAATCGGTATGTGTGACCTAGATAACACTCAGCCACATCATCCGATTAGACGTGCTGATATTGTTAAACAACACACATGAATGTGTTCATGGAGACAAATTCTTCGGTTAATGATTAAATTTCCGCCTTGGCTAATAAAAGCAAAACAAAAAAATGCTGTCGCCCAGAAAATTTCAAACCGTGGTAAAGGTTTTTTTTTATTAGCGCCATCAGGCCCAACACTTTATTCTTTACCGACTCAGTCCGATCCGGTATGACCAAAGTGCGTATTAACTGGATATCGTTGTACCAAACCGAACGATAAACAAAAACTTTCTTTGTCATTTTGTTCTAATGACATAAATTAAAAGCGCACCTCAAAGGAAAAAGAAATTTCTTTCACTGATCCATCACGTAGGCCATAGCGATAAAAATCAAAAGTATTTCTCGGGTTCAGTGGGTTCGAGCGATATCGAAATGTGTAGCTTTCCATCATTTTCTCTTCTAGCAAAACAATGTTCTTTTCCCGGTGCAAAACTGTGTTCGTTGCCTTTACCTTTGCTGCACAAAACTATGTTCTGTTTATAGAATAAATGGAAGAGTCTTTGATTCTAGGCAATTAACGGAACCGGCTGAGACAAGTGAGAAATGTTTATTTTTATAAATATTTAATGCAGAAATGCTTGCTTGCCGCGTCTCCTTCTTCTTATTCTTCATTTCTACTCTGTTTTTCGCAAAGTCATTCAAGAATCGTATGGGTGTCGTACATTGTTGTCCCCTTTTTAAAAAGTAAAAATGTGTTCTAGAGTATGTGACTTGGTCAACATTTGACTGCATAGCCCATTTGTCATACATGCACCGCAAGCCAAACAAACTATTTTTCTTTCTTTTATGTTGTTTCTTTAATGAAATGATTCCAAAAAAATTTCTAGTGATCGGTTGCCGCATTTTTCACTTCGACTTTCATGAGCGTACTTTTCCTTTTCTTTCACTCGTTTGGCAAAGAGAAATTCCGAGTTGTGGTTGATTTTTCATTTAGCAGCCGCAGCGGCAGCAACTGCAAAAAAAAAAAACGAAAATCTTCAGAAAATCGCTCATTCTACGCTTATTATGTCTTATGAAATGACGCCTGTACAATGGCCAACTGATTGGTATTACCGCGTTGTTCTTCGTTTTCCCCCCGCTATACTACCAGATATGAGGTAAACAGTGAAAATTATTTGGCTTTTGTGTGATGTCTTCTGGTAAATTGTCTATTATATTGCAATTGCTGCTGTCCAATTTGTAATTACAACTTAATTCCTAACTATTTGTGTTACTTCTTTTACCATGGCTGTACGATATGAATACACGTCTATTAAACTATAATTTCGAGCAGCTTCTTACAAAACAAGACAATGCTATTTGGCTTTGATTTCCGTCATTTCTCTCTCGCATGCGCTCACTCGCAAAGGCCAAACGAAATCGAACGAGAATGGTATCAACGGAGGTACAAAAAAAAAATTATTATACGCCGCTTTCAACTGACTGACCATCAACCGTGGACGATGACGACAAAACGATGCAAATTGAACCATTTATGAAACTCTTATTTTTTTTGCTTCCATCAAATGCGCGTTTATCTCTTAATTCGGTGGGCTTTGTGTTTTGGCTCGTGTTTTTCATTTCCAGCGAATTTTGTTGTTAGTCTTTCACTTGAGTTTTCACCACCCATTATCATGGTGATCAAATGCGACCCAATCTCATGGGTTATATACCGGAGTATCTAATTTATGGCTTTTATACAAAGCCTAATATTTGATGCATTGCAAGCGGCTCTCTCGCATTCAAGCTCAATAGATTGAGATAAACAACAACAACAACAACGAAGATGACGACGACGATGACGACGATGACGACGAAATGAAATGAACGCTGAGAAAATATGGATTTCGAATAAAATGTACGGCAAACGCGGGTAAACGAAATATAATAATGTAATTAATGTCTGACATTGGGATCGTTTTCAAGCGTTGCCATTTTTTTTTCGCTACGTGTGCGCCTGTGAATATTCCACTGTTAGCATATCGTTTTGCGTATTTTGCATGCTTTCATTTCGCTTATTTAATTGTCAACATTATATTAAATGCGATTAATCTTGTGATCTGGCGATAAAACAAAAACACAGCAGAGAAAAAAAAATGAATAGTTTGATAAACTGGAGGAAAATGAAGAAAAGTACAATGGCATTGAAGGCAAAGCGATCGCTTTTGATGCGAGCATTCAGCGGTTCGTCGTTACTTTTATCTTTTCTCCCCTTCGTGAACATTGACTCATTTCCATCCGATGTTCGTTGTGACTGATGCTATTTTCTCTGTACGCTAGCGCTCACTCACTTGCTTGCTCGTTCATTCGTTCGTTCATTCGACATGGGCGAACTGGCGCGCGCTCTTCAACATGGGAACTGTGTATAGAGGTCAAATGTAGTTGAGGTTTATTTCGGTATGTGCCTGTTTCAAGATGCACCGTGCAAATCGCTACAAACATCCATGCAGCATCATCATCAACGATGCCATAAAGAATGAAAGACTGTTGCCTTCTGATGCTACTGCTGTTGTCTATCGCTGAAACCATTTCTATACGTAAAGAATTGCCATCACACATGCACATAAACACATCTTGCGCATAGACATAGAGTTATGGCTTGAAATCGATTTGAATGGTTCGACCGAAACGCAAGTGAATCGTGAAGTCTAATCTCATTCGATGGTAATAATAACAATGAGGAGAAAGGTCATGAAATTAGTCGACGGAATTAAAAGCCTACAAAAATAGCTAATGATAAACAAAAAAGAAAAATTAATGATAATAATAATAATAATAGCAACAACAAAAATAACGAAGACGAAGAGTTGCGAATAATAAATGTGATATCATTATGAATGTGGAAAATAATAAACGGGCCAAATCGGTATGCATCCGAAGCAGTGCGATGCGATATGTTGTTTTTTTTGCTTTCTCTCGATCTCAATGATTTTGCCATCGTTGTGGTAAATACACACTGGAAGAGCCGATGTGATTAAAGATGCATCCGGATTGATTTGATTACCAATAAAAAACGAAAAAAAAAACACTATCAAAATAGAGATGTGGAAGATTCCTTTGCGAATGGAGAAGAAGAAATTTTTTCCCGCAATTGCGGATCGTGACTCAAACAAACAATGCCATAAAATATAGATATTTCGAAAAGTGTATAACATATGTAATTGTACCAGGTTGTAAAATACATATACACACACACACATCACCATCGCCAGTAGTTCAAATGTTTGGCATTACATCCAAACGACCACGACGGAATAGATTCACAGCTTTCTTTGGTGATCAAAGCAGTGCCGTTTAACCTTATGCGGCTTCAATTGAATCAAAACGAATAACTTCTCCTCACTCGCTCACATTGCTCGTGCGGTCTATGATCTAGTGCGGCTGACAAACCAGAATGAACCAAGTAGCTAAGAGTATGTGTGTTTGTGATTGGAGGGCTGGCCACAATCGAAATCGAAATCGGATTTGCTTCATTTCACCTCTCCTCTTTTGACACTTACAAACGGAATTCGTAGCCGTGACGCTGTGGCCGCCGTCCGTGTGCTAGCTCCAATACACACATTCATCACTCTCTTCGACTCTCTCGTTGCAAAAGAGATTCGCATTGCCATTCTACACTGTTTTCGCCGTCGAACCAACTTGAAATTCTCCTTTGCATTGCTCAATCTATGTTAGTAGACTTTTTCACGTATTTTCTTTCGTTACCTATTTTTCCATTTAGCTTTTTCGCTTATTGCTGTTGCTGTTATTTCGGGCTGTCTCGTTCGCTCGTTCTCGTTCAACACTCTTGACTTCTCACCGAGACATTTGCGCCATTGTCGACTCGTCGCCGCGTAGTCATTGTGTACTTGGCTTATTGTGCTCACAGCGCACACTCTCGTCGCCTGTGTCGGGGCATATACACACACACACACACATACACACAGCCATACAATTTGATTACAATAATAAAATGCAAGTTCACACGATTTTTATATAAATATGACTGCTTTATCACCGAACACCACCAGTTAGAATCTAGCCAGCGCACGGTCAAAGTCACAAAAAAAACACAGCACAGTTCACACAGTGTTCATTCAAGCTTCTTTGCTCAATTTTTTTTTCTCGGCGAGTGATTCCTTTTGTTGTGATTGTTCCGTTGTTTTTTTTTCCTCTACTTCATCGGTCAGTACGTGAAAATTGTTTGAGTTTGATTTTTGGTGCGCGAAGAATTTTCTCAATTGATTCTTGAACATTTTTGAAGCGACCTAACAAAAAAAAAAGTTGGACAAAATGTTGCACAAAGTCTATAGTGGATTTGTCATAGTGTTGTTATGGGCAGTGATTTGTTCGGCAGCAGCAGCAGCGGCAGCGACGGCGGCGATCGACGAGGAGCAACGAACAAATAATAGTAATAATGCAGCACCAGGATTACGAACAGTAATGCGAATCTATGACGAGTGCCAGCGATCGGATGGCGGTGTGGCAATGTGTTTGAAGAAAAAAGCCGTTACATTTATTGATCGCATCTCAAAAATCGATGTGATTAACGTTGGTGATGGCGTTCGTGTGGTTGGCGTTGAAAATGCAGCAGCAACGGCAAAAACGGCCAAAGCACTCAACGAACATGATTTGGATCAAATGATGCCTCGCAGCATGGAAGATCGCGATTATTTCCTCAACAATATGCTTACGGATAAATTGGCCAATTACATTAGCGGTCGCAAAATTCAAATCAGCCTGCCACAAGTAACACCCAACGAATTGGGACGTGGAATGGAAGAAGGTGAGCCCTCTGAAACACACACATTTGATTTAATTTCACAATTCACTTCAGTTTTAAACCGAGAATAAAATCAAAAAACCAGATCAATTTTACTCAAAAGTTTCAGAACGTTTTTTTTCCATTTTATGTAGTGCTAAGAAAAGATCTGCCGTATCAAACATTGTGGCACGTTTTAAAGTCAAATCAATTTGTGTAGAAAATTCCCTGCGATGATCGTTCAATTGCGGTCTTGGTTTTTGTTCGACAATCGCAATACCAAATTGCACCAATTTCCGTTTGACAAGCCACTGTCGTTGTTTGTGAAGATTTATTAGAGTCCAAAAACCGCTAACAATTTTATTACTACGGAATGATCACGTTTGAAACAGGTTTCTTTTTGTTTATCGAGCTCATGTTAAATTGTAAACAAAAGTGGTTCGTTTCACGCAAATAACCGGTAAAATGTAAATTACATAAAGAAGAAGTAAAAAACAACTGTGCGAAGCTTCCACCGCAAATTGGAATGAGTCAAGAGCTGTTCTTGAAGAATATATGAATTTAGTAGAAAAAAATTGAATAAATAGTATTTGAGTACGTCCGTGTACGTGGCATTCGTAAAAGTGAAGAAATTCCATTCACAAACGATTCTGGTTTGCATTCACACAGCAAAATTGTACGGTTTGCAAAAGTAAACTTGTTTTCAAGACGCCATCGAAACCATTAAGTGGCTGCGTTTTCGAGCAACGTGCGGTTTGTGTGCAAACATCGTCAACAATGCATGTGATCGAATCGATTTATCACGTTTCCCGCGCAATTGTATTCGCACATTCAATTTCAAGAAAAACGCACACTCAATTTTAAACATTGATGCGAGGCTCATGATTGCTTTGCATGTCGTTTAATGAGGAAAAAGTCGTTAGCCACTCACCAGATGATGCGCAGAAAACTCAGCATTTCTAACGTATCTGTCAGGGAAAACAGGAATTATTTTCGATTAAGTGTCATTTAACATGGTGTCGTATGAAACACCGTGCACCATACGGATTCGGATGTTCGATGATGACGCGGCGAAATGTTGTTTTTATTATTTGAAAGTGGTTAAAGAAGATCACGTTTCGTGTGTTTTTCCATTATTTACACAGCGGAATATTCGCTTGTAGCTGGTTGTTTACAATCGACGGCGCTGGGAAAAACTAGTACCAACACCGAATCGAAGTGGGTCAACGGTTGGCTTATTTCCACCGTTCATTTTGTTCGACGAATGATTTTAAACCAACAACACACTGGAAAATTAAATCATACGTATACAGAAAAGGCATAACAAATGTTGAGAACGAGCGGGGAAACATACACGATGTGATAGAATGATGCTGAGATTTCCATTCTATCTTTCGTTTACGATGCATTTGCGTGCTAGTGTTCTGCAAATAGAAAGACGTAAATAATTGAATAATTCGAAAATAATAGTAATTTCAATATTCCATTTGACTCTCACACAGGGACAGATCATAGACTCCCAATTTTCTCTCGTTCTCCGCACACATTCTACCTGCAGAGTCATTGTGTGTGTTTTGCCCTGCAGTCGATATCGAAAATAAAATCACCACTACTCTCTCGATCGCCAATCGTCAATTTCAATCATTTCTCAAGACATTCAACATTTTAACAATCACACTATCTTATGATTCATAATTTGTTGTTGTTGTTGTTCTTCTTTCACGCTTTATTTGCACACGCATTCGCCGCAGTGAAAACACACGATGCTATGCTATGCAGTAACCAAGTGTGCAAACACGTGTGCATGCCGAGAATTTGTTCAACGATTTATTACCGATTTAATTGAGGTGGAATGAGTTTCAGTTCAGTTGATTCGTTCCTATTTCTCATTCAGTCAAATCGACACTCCGTAAAATTTAATAAAATCGCTTGCTTTTGCACGTTTGTTTTTCTCGCTCTTTGATTCGGATTATGCTTTTCGAACAAGTAAAAAACTCAAAGAGTAATAAATATATTCTTGATTGAATGAACTCACCGTACTATTCATTGACTGAATGTTTCTCTATGGATATGCTGAATATTCAAATCATGGATTTGATTTAATTATTATTAAATTACCAAGCGTCTTTCATTGACCCACAGAAGAATAGATCATTTTGCCAATCTGCATCCCGCTTCGCAAAATCGCTCTTGTCCAAAATGCATGAGTCACGATTTCCGCACTAGAATCATTTCTCTGCGCTGAATTGAACAGAAAATAACAATTAAATTGATTAAAACTCATTTCAAACCGCCGAATGGATTCGATTAAGAAAAATTCGTCAGATCATTAATTTTTATTGATCAAATAGTGGCTCTTTCATTCACTTTCTTCCACCGATTCGCACAATGACCGATTGACCAAGTGTGACTGACGCCACTATTTCTGCGTGGCCACCGTACACACAATTCAAATACGCATAATCATGTGTTTGGTCGATCAAAATTACCTTTCCATATTTAGTGAAGAAAAATGCCCGCCGCCGAGCAACGCATCAATCAATAAATGTTTAGATGTAAAATTCTTCGATGAAAAACTTATTCAACTCGTTTATATTCCAGATGTAATTGTCGGAGGAATCGAGCATGCCCATAAAATGGGCCAAGTGTTAATGTCGGTTTTAATTTAGCCGCCGTTTGTTTGAAATTGGATGAAATGAAAAGAATGAAGAGAGGAATCGCAATTTCCAAAACAATCGCATATAAAAAGTAATCAAATGAAATTGCCACTTGTTGATTGACTTCGGATTTTGGCATTGTAATTTTCAATGGCGTGTCGAAAATGGAAAACGCGGCCAGCACACAAGCACACACGCGGTAAAAGAGCATTTCTCCACATGTGCCACATAAAACATTGCTTCGGGTCCTTTATCGGTACGGTAAATTTCTTTCTAAAACATTCGTTTACGGCAATAAATGGAAAAATTGATGTGAATTTGCGGCAATTCTGCTAAATTTTTTTCCCTTCATCTCTAATATCGTTTCATTTTGAAAAATTCCAAAAGCGACGTCTTTTCGTTTTGAATCTCACCGACAGAGAACAACAACAAAAAATCTATATTTTCTTTATGATAATTGAATGCGAGCGGTTGCCCTAGAACATGAGAAAGATACACTTCTTTTTTTTTCTTCTTTTTAATAAATCGTACATTTAAAACGAATTAGTAATATTCATAAGGCATGATCCAGATTGGTGGTTTGCGCTGATGATGTGTACTTCTTTTGTGGTGTGCTCGACTTTGAGTCGATCGCATTCTTTTCCGCACATTTCTTTCAATTCTACTTTTTGTTGTTGTTGTTGTTGTTGTTGTTGCGTTTCGATTGCTTATTTCGTACGCACATTATCTCTGACTGAAAGGTAATTCACACTTTGAACAACACAACAGAACATGATAGGCATTGTGTTTTCTTTCTTCTTCTTCTTCTTCTTCTTCTTCAGCTGCTGTGCGCCTCGTCTATTTAATTATGTACGCGTTCTTTGGGCCGTATTTTTTTTACTTTTTTCGCCGCCTCTGTATCTTTCTCGCTGTCTTTTTCGCTCATGTGCAATTAACCTGATTTATGCTGTGTTTTTCAGTTGTTCGCGCACTCAGTTGTATTTAATGTGAATGAAAACCATGGAAAAGAACGTCTCGCTGAAAAAAAAAAGAAAAAAAAATCAGAATATAGTTCATGTTCTTTACCATACATACACAATAGCAATCAGCGAAAAACTGTTGAACGAAAAGTGTTGAAATCAACTAAAAAAACAACACATACACGAATTGATGCCGACTTGTATTTTGCAGTCGCATTGTTGAGCTCAATAAAAAAAAAACGCGCTCTTGATACTATACTATTATTGCTGTTCTATTGGTAAACGACGCGCTTAAATTGAGATCAGTAGAGTTTTGAGGGAAAAAAAATTATTCCAAATAGTTTTCTTTGGCGTCACGGGCAACAGAACAACTTTCCATTGAATTGTGCGTATGATGTTCATTTCCCATTTTCCGACTCAAGCTCATTGTTGGAATGTTATTATTGTTCAATGGGTAACTTTTTTCATGATCAGGTTCCACTTTTTGAGCAAAAAAAAAAACAGTGACACGATCCATTTGGTGCGAATATTGAACAATTATCGCTGGTTTTGTGGAGAAGAAGAAAAAAATAGTCCAAACATTCATTCTGGATGATTTTACACTTTCACTGCGTCGTGAATCATACGGGGCCACCTTTGATATCGAACCATTTTCATGATCCCATACTGAGAGAGCAATAGATTCGTTACACCAACTCTTCGATTGATCAATGGCATGAATTAAACCTTTGACTGCATCGTTGTTTGAACACTGAAGTAGAGAGATTCAGCTGAAATAGAGAGAGAGGCTCAACAAGTGGGCAATGAAAACTGTAGAAAATGAAAGAAGGGAAAAATTGGAAGAAAAGAGAAAAAAATGAAAAATTTCCATAAAAAGTTAGAAAAAAATAATTAAAAAATGTAAAAAAAAAACCGAAAGACACTAGAAATGTCCTCAATTATCTTCATTCCAATGAAAAATGATTCGTTTCAACGAGTCATAAATCAAAATATTCAATTACATCCTTGCGATCATGTTTCGAGGTGAAAAATAACATCCTGCAATCTCTTGATCACAGTGTAAATGTGGGCATGCGCATGTTGGGTTTAATCATTGAAAATTCATCGGTTGTTCATCGCCGTAAGGTCAAGGCATTACTTTCTCTTTGGATTTTTGCTCGATTGTTATTGTCTATGTGCAAATGTTGCAAAAACCAAAGCCATCGAAAGGAGCCAATAGCGAGACAAAAGTATATAGAATTAAAGTGTATACAAAAGCCTACACTGGCTGCGAACCAAGCGAGCAAATAAACACAGAGTGCACATTTTGTTGTTGCTGTTGTTTCATCCAATGTTGGAAAATAGGACACGACTATCTCTTTTTTCGTAGCTGTTTCAGTGGCCGGGGTAATGGCAATAAAAGAACCATTCGTATGATTTATACGATGGCCAGATATGGTTTGTTGTTAAAAAGATGCACAAAATGCAAATAGACAGCGCCAAGCCATTATGTATAGAATCGTGATCGTGCATTGCATTGCATTGGTCCCGACCGTTTGTATTCCAAACCACTTGGAATCGCTATGAACGAACACACATACACACAGATTCCGGATTGAAAGGCCTTCACAATCTAAACCATGAGTTGTGTGTTTATTTTGTAAGAACGAAAAAAAAAAATGCCATGCACTCGATGCTCAATTACGACAGAAAGAGGGATTTTCTCTTTTTTTCTATTTCACCAAAAGAATCGTGCTTGCAGCGAGCGTAGATTTTGTTGCATTTTACTTTCAAAATGCTTTAATTTTTCGGCCAAATCATAACAATTTCTTAATTTCCACGAATATCGTGCGATTAGCAGGCGTTTATTTGCCACTAAAGACCGAATGGTTTTTTCCATCGAATCGATTCCAAGTGAAATGAAAACCGAAAAGGAATGCAGATCGAAAATCGAATTGCACCGGATATTGGCTCGAAGCATTGCTAATTTTCAGGGCGAAAATCGATTTCTGCTGTAAATAATCGACTATCGAAAAATTTTAATCGTTTTTCTTCTGTTTGAGAGAAGAAAAGCAACAAGAAATGATGAAGAAAACCATGAAAATGAAACCGATATAAGCGGTTTGCTCGCATGAAAATCGATTGAAATATATCGACAAAAAATGAAACATGAAAAACTCGTCTGTTGTCTCAACATCAATTTGCGACCAAAAAAAAAACCCGACATCAAAAGCATACTTCCGATGCTCTAAAAACCGAAAGTGCTGTCGTTTCGGCGAGAAAATCACTCCATGATTAATGATTCCGGAGACAATACATGCAAATAAAGTTCATGAATCAAAACGGTTGCTTGAAAAATTTCAAGTTGAAATGAAAATGTTACAAAAGTCGCACAAAAAAAACCATTTCAAGTCGATTTGAATGTGAGCAATGGGCATACAAAAGCCAACAACGTAAAAAATAGCCTGGGATATTTCAATCCTTCAACATGTAACCAAAAAGGCGAGAAGATCGGCGCCAATTGCTCGTGCTTCGGAAGCAACGAATGTTTGGCGGCGTTAGCAGTGGCGGTATAAAAT
This sequence comes from Sitodiplosis mosellana, assembly GCF_009176505.1. Classification (NCBI taxonomy): domain Eukaryota; kingdom Metazoa; phylum Arthropoda; class Insecta; order Diptera; family Cecidomyiidae; genus Sitodiplosis; species Sitodiplosis mosellana. The sequence continues at coordinate 2,634,774 of NW_022595248.1, read as the reverse complement.
ACGTCAACAAAATGGGAACTGGGCAAAAAGGGAAAATTAAAGTCGATTTAGCTTTGGTCCATTGCCCGAGTGTCGAGTGCAGACAAAACATTCACACCAATTTACTCTCTCTCGCGTCGACGTCTTTTGTGCAAAAACAATTGTTTCACCAGTGCAATGTATCCATACAGTGTAGGTTAGTTAATAAAACACAACTCTGTCGGACAATTGAAAAGAAAATGCCCATGGAAAGAAAGAAAAGAGAAAAGGTATACAAACAACGAGCGGTTTATCCATTTGGCAATGAATGAAATGTAAAAAAAAAATGAAGAAAAAAATGGTTCCAATTAAAAAGAGAGAAATAATTTGGTTTTTCTTTTTGGCGTTTTTGGCAAACGATGGTTAGAATCGGATGCTGTCGTTTTGGGCAGTAAAACAACGTGAAAACAAGAGAAACACTTGGAAAGAAATAGGCGAGCATTGAAGTGTTGTTTTTTCTGCACAATTTTTTACCATTTCGAATCACACACAGAAAAAAAATGAAAAGTAAAATTATATGTGTTTAAAATGTGTAATTTAACCATTTTTATAGTAGCCCAAGTATCATTCTTCTCTGGATTTCTTTCATTGCCATCGTTGCTCTTGGCTACTCAAAAGGCAATTTAATTTCGAAGAAAGAAACAGCAACTAAACATCCATTACACGGAGCGCGTCTAATTCACTTTTATCAGAGTCGGAAATTTCCCATTAAATTGAATGAAGTTGTTTTGTTTTGCTATGGAGCAGTTTTTTCTGGTGTTAATCTCTTGTACGCAGAAAACAAATTTGTCTATTTTCTCTATGCCCAACACTTTTTGTTCAAACCAAAAACTACTTTTACTTTTTTCCATCGCCCGAAAATTTATTGCAACAATAATGGTGAAAATGCGAAATAAACGCATGAGAATCACATATATGGAGGTCAACAATTATACCGTTTGGCTGTGTTTATGGTGAAAATAGTGAAATAGAAAATGTTAACTAGATGAGAACAGCTTGAGCAAAAGTAAAATCAAATGGCATTTTCTTGAACGGCACACGGTGCATCCAATGTCGACGTGAGTGTATGAGGTAGATGTGCAAATATGAAACTGATGATATTTAACATTGAAGAAGAGAAGAAAGGTCACGCTCATGAATATACATCGTTGCATAGTGATTCCAACGATTCACATCGATTGAGCGTTGTACGATGAACAAAGTGTGCATAGCGAGCATGCATCCAAAGTGTGCATTTGGTGTACTGTTGCGCAGGCATTGCAACAACGAAAGAAAGCAAAAAATCGCAAACAATGTCTCGATGCAATGACGAAAACGGGGACGTATAACTTAGCTTGCAAATGTGAATTTTCTACAAACCAACGAAACGATTTACGACAATCATTGATACGCGACATGGATTGAATGGGAAGATGCACACCACAAGAGGTTTGAATCGTCTGTGTATTCAAGTTGAAAGATTCAACCGAAGATCACGTACCAAATCAATGAGAATAAAGCGACACATTGTCGATGACAAGTCACTAGTTAGTGGCATGGGGATTGGCTGGCGATTGAAAAAAAATCAGCCGTACTATTTGCATTTTCATACGCTCGGCAATTACATTTATTTCTCTTCAATGCCATTTCCCAGCCACTGATATGGAATATACCAAACAAATTGATCTGCCACATATCGCGTACCCATGGAATCCACTTTCCAAGTTTTCTGTGAAAAAAAAGTCAGCAACGGCTTTGAAATATGTCAATCGTGACACACGTAAAATGTGATCAAATAAATGCTTGCCATCGAGCGCGTGCGTACAGTGTGACACCCAATCGATACGCACACATTGTCACCAGAAGAAACTGAAATACGATCTGATTAGCCACCGATTAGAGTGTGGAATGCGACAAACCCACCGCACACAATTGCTCATATTGCGTTGGTTCGGTATTTTCATTTCTAATTGCCCGATCGGTAATGTGTTAAGAAGACGCAGACAAAGCGACGAAATAAAAAGAAGAGTCGTTGAGGCGGCACTCGGTAAAGAAAGAAAAATTGCGAATTAGTGACAAATAAAGCAATAACAAGAGACAACTGTCTAAACCATCATTCCATGACATTCATATGAAATTAAATGCTTTGCCATTTAGCAAGAAATCGAATGCGTTCTTTCTCTTCTGTGGCTTCTCTATTATTGTTCGGTGTGTTTTGTGGGAGAAAGTATAAATATTCTTGGATAATCTCCTCAATGAAAGCCCTTTTTGAATGAAAATCACCACAAAAGTGGCTTGTAAACGTCGACACACTTTTATTGTTGGTGCTGTTGACGCACGATGAAATTGTCACTCAACATCTTTTGCTACATAATTTATTTCTGTTTTGTCACCGAAAGAAAACAACACACTGAAAAAGTTGTGTCAAAATTGGTTTTTGCGTCAGATTGAAATGACATGACACTGGTTCATTTTTTCTATGTTTCACAAGAAAAAAAGATAAATAAACAAAAACTAGAAAAGGTCGATCGACATGCACTTGTTTTTCTGTTTGAAAACAGAAAAAAAATTCTGTTATTCCCGAAGTTCGCGAGAAACAGTAAATAAAAACAATTACTTTTTGAAGAAAAAAAAATAGGCTGATGTGATTACTTCTCGCATTAGCGTAGCATTTCGTCGATTCCATTCTTTTACGTGTGCTTGGATCTAAGAGAATATATGCCAAAAACCGCTATGTTAAAGATTTCGAGCACGTGATTCCAATTTCATGTTAAAAACATTCATACATGCGTAGCATCAAATCGAGCTCATCACTTAGTTTTTTTCGACTCTTGGCTTACTTCGACTCATCTAAATCGGTATGTTGCTTTCGCATGATTAGTATCAGCATCAGCAGTCAAATTCATAAAATCGTCTGCCATTATTGTGCAACTCGTTGCGTGCACGCGTTATGATTCGTTTGTTTGCGCGGCGTTATATAAGTCAGTGGATCAGAGCAACTTATTATTATGACGATCTTCTTCCAAATACGTCTATTCTTTCTCGTTCTAGAAGTGTTGCGGCGCGACCGAGTACCGTTTTATGTCACATGTGTATGGTCGAAATTGAATTGGTCGAATTGAGTAATGCGCGAACATTTTTGTGCTATTGAAGATGGTCCAGTTATAAAACTCTCAATCGGCCGAACTCAACCGTATCATTTCAATTCAACAATAAAACGCTGACATAATTCTATTCGTACGATCTACATAGAGACGAAAAATATGAAAAAATGATTTTTATTCTTGTGTTTGCTAAAAAAAATTTTGTTCATGTGCCTACCTAAATTCCATTCTTATGCTTACTTAAGATTAAATTTCATTTTTGTTCTTTTATATCAACATTTCTAGGTCGTGGCAAAATGAAGAAGATGATGAGCATGATGATGATGGGCTTTGCAATGAAAATGGCTGCATTGGTTCCAGTCGCAATTGCCGGTTTGTATTTATTGGCCGGAAAAGCGTTGATCGTGTCGAAGATCGCATTGTTGTTGGCCGGTATCATTGGTATCAAGAAGCTGTTATCGAGTAAACAGAGTGGTGGATCAAGCGGAGGATGGTCATCTGGTGGCTCAGGCGGAGGTTGGCAATCATCTGGCGGTCATGGTGGTGGTGGTGGATGGGATCGTCGTTCAAACGAAGCTCAAAACCTTGCCTACAACGCCTATTCGTACAAAACGGAATAAGCAGAGTTTTTGGAATGAAATCGCCTTGGATCGTTGTTTGCTGAACGAGTTGAGCAACATTCAAGCCGGCTGGCAGTTAATTTTACTATTAGACACATTTATTGTATACTAAAATTTGCTTTTCATCATTATTATTTATTTATGCCGTAGAAATTAAGACAAATTTATTTATTTATTCATTGATTTTTCTTTTGTCTTTTCGTTATCTGGCGAGAAAATTGAGACAACGTTTTTTATTTTGTTCTTTCTTTAAGTTTCTTTTCTCTTTTTATACTGTAGTATATGATATTCATAATGCAAGTTTTATAAAAAATTGCAAGGACACTTTGGAAGAAAAAAAGCACAAAGAATTGATGGAACAAATCAAGAAAATTGAAAAAAAAACAGAAATTTTGGAAAATACGAAAATACTCTTGAACGAAGAAAACATGAAAAAATTTAGTTGTTAAGGAAAATGAAGCCATTTTTGACCTAATTCAATGACAAATTGACTTTTGTGCAAACTTTTATGTAAAAAAAAAGTACGTAAAATGAGCAAAAATAAAATTCAAAAGCAATCAACTCGCTATCTCTATCTATTTCTCTGTTTTTGAAAATTCATTAAAATTTCGCATCGAACATAGTTCGATCATCAACTTCTCTTCAACTTTCTTCAATAAAAGATGTACGTTATATATTTTCTATTGAAAAATAAAACAAGAAAGCCAGAGCTTGCATTTAAACACATCCGGATCAATGTTCGTAGTTCCGTTAAATCGCTTTACTTACTTTCCGTTGTGCTACACTCACTCTTACACACAGACACAATCCAAAACAAATACGGTTTTCATTGATTTTTAGATGCTAGTTTTAACGCCTTTTGTATTAACGATTTTCTAAAGCATGTACCATTTCACACACACACACTGGATGGATTCAAACGAATTTCAATAAAAACAATTAATAAATCAATTGCGAAGCATTTCATTTCGTTCATTTCAGATTTGGTTGACCACATAAAATAGTTAAGTATGGTACGTTGGAACTAGTATTTTCCGTGGGTTGGAGAAAACATCAGTCAAACTTTTATTATCAGTAATAAAAAAAATTAACATGCAGTTTGCGAATGATGATTTATTGAAGCAGGTTTCAATTGGAAACTTTCAAAACCATAGAATACTTATTATTGGATCAATACAAGGAAAAAAAGAACATCACACGCTATATTTTCTGTGAATTATCATGAACCTATTATGTATATGTGACATATATGCAAGTGAAGTGAAGAAATTTTTTTGCATGGTAATCGAAGCGTTGCGGAGAGAACTAATGTCATTATATCACTGCAGAAGATATTGAATCAAGGACGAAGATTAGAAAAAGACACAAATTTTGACACGTTAAATCTAAGTGAAATTAGAGAATAATCCAAATTTAAAGATCAGTGCAAACATAATATAAGCAATGAGTAGAATTATAATTCACGGCTTTAAAAATAATAGTAATTGCTGTGAAAACGGGAGACTTTTTGAGGGAAATGAAAAAAAAAACAGGCGCGATTCAATAAAGTGAACAAATAAATCAATTTCATTGGTGTTTTTATATATTTTTTGTTAGAATTCTTTCATACTGCATGCCATATTTGTCAAAACACAGAAACTGATAATGTTTCATGTAAATAAAAATCTTTTATTTTTGCGATAATTTTAGATTTTTTTTTTTAATTTATTATTTTGGTTTAACATTTTGTTTCTTTATTTGTTTTTTCCACAATAACTGTTTTTCAGTCACACCACAAGCTCTACATTGTCAATGTATTTTTTAAGCCTTCATTTTGAGATGCCACTAACGTAATTTAAACTCAGGTGTCTACTTTGTGTATGAAAATGTAAAATGTCATTTAATTTGTTTGTCGTCTTATGTAATACTAATGGAAATCAGTACTGTCAAGTTGAAAAAAACGACGAGCATGTGGTGAATTCATTCATTCGTTCTATTGAAAAAATTTAATTGCAACTTTATGTTAAGAGAAAAAAATTTCCACTGAAAATGAATACAATTAATGTGGTCGAATACTATTTCCCGATCGGATAGAACATGAGTTTATAAACTAGGCCTGTTCGCGAAATATCATCCGGTAAAAATGGGTCGTCATGGAATTGGATAGTTGCGCCTTCCTTCATTTGGACTTCAGGTTTGAGTAGAACACCAACAACACAGTCTTTCGGGGGATCTTGCTTTAACCGAATTTCGTATACAAACCCGGGTCGAATGAAAATTGGTTTAGACAAACAAACAATGCGACCAGCGTTGGGCGCAGGTAAGTATGCTTTTCCATCGTATAGTAGCGTTTCTTTCTTAGAATCTTGAGTGCCAGCCACTTCGACTATAGTTAATTCTGTGGCAACATTTTGAGGTGAAGAATATTTGCCGTCACGATATTCAGAAATATAACTAAGTTGCAATTTTCTGAGTAAAAGTGGCTCGTTGCTGGAAAACTTGGTTATTTCCAAATTTTTGATAAAATATGGTTCCCTCGACCTATATAAAGAGAATAATCGATTAAATTCAATCAAATCTGTTTCATCCCATGGAAACGAGTCACGTTTCATTTGCTTCAATCGCTTCGCTTGATTTCCACCTAATTGATCCGGTGACAGTCCATTGGATGTAATCATTTGGAAAATTTCCGCATATTCACTGTGCGAGAAATAGTTCGAAATCATTGCATGAATGTCCTGCAATACCATCAAACCAAAACGAAATTCATAAAACGATTCACCCAGTTTGGCTTGCACGATTTCCTTGGTTAAAACGTCTTGTTTGCAAATTGCCTTTAACCAAGACATACATGCCTCGAAGAGTTCGATCTCTGTGCATTGCAACCAATTCAATTTCAAAATCTGAGCCATCGCCTTTTCGTTACAGGCGAAAAAGCCAGGTGACTTGAGCACAGCAATTGTGTTGAGACCAATAACTGACTCACACGATCGCTTCAGATCTTTTTGATCGTAAAGGATTGCCAATCCATAGCTCGAGCAGACGTTGTCATCATTTAGGTTATTTTTAAGGAACTTGCTACAAACTGCCACACATACGGCCATATCGTACATTTTGCCGAGGTTCATCACTTTGTTGACATTTCCCATGGTCAATTTGACACGGTCGAGATAAAAGAACTGAAGAAACTCCTTGAAAGCATCGGCTGACACGTCGACAATCTTCACCTCTTTCTGTTCTTTCCATGTTCCATTGAACATCGTTCGAAAGACATCGCTTGCGGCCATCAAGATTAATTTATGAGCCGGAATTCGTTCAATCGATTCATCATCTGAATTGAAGACGAAATGAACGTCCGCCATGTCCGCTTTCAAGTATAGCTTTTCTCCAACCTCAGAAAACACTCGACTTGGATAGTCGCTGGTGATCGGATTGTACACTGACATCGTAATTATTACGGAGGAAATTGTTTCGATCGCGATGAAGGACCTGAAGAATAAAAACAATATTTTAGTAGAAAGGACTATCAACAATTGGCTATCCTGAAAAATGATATTATTTCGATTTTTCTACGATTTTCGCGCCATTTAGATAAAATGCACTCTTGTATCGCTATGAAAATAAATCACAACACAATATACGATGATCGATTGATCTTTGATCCTCGCTTATTTTGGTCTATTTTCGCTTCAACCAATTTGCCTTCAGAAGAGATACTTCCTCATACGCTAGCTAGAACTGACAACTTGCAAGTTCAACTGTTGATATTTGACAATTTATATAAGTTCAACTGTGTCAATTTTAACTGATCTGATCTGTACACTTCGATGTGTGTTTGAAAAGTGAATCCGAATCGATGAGCCGAAGACTATTAAACTACTTTTTCAATCTCCATTTCGATATGAACGCCCATTAACAATCGAAACAGGTAGAAACAATCCTAAAAGTGCCAATATTGACTCATTTGACTACGTGTACCACACACAGTTAGTTGGTATCTAGAGAAAAGATCTCTTTCCGCGAATCGGATTATCGCGAAAATAGTACAGAAAATGGATTAAAATATTTAATAATTTATGATAGCCTCAACTTGTTACAAAAAATCTATAATCCCGAGTGTCAAGTAGTGGCGCATAATTAGGAACGCATATTCTTCTTCTTCCATTTAAAATAATCATTTGCATGCTTCGGAATGTCCTTGTACTCAGACCAAAATAATTGGTTGTTTGTATTTACCTACGATTCTTTCCTGAAGTCTACTGTCGCCGACAACTGCAGAATACTTGTAAATAAACGATTTATATGTGTGAAAAATGTTACAAACACATGGAAAACAATTCATCAACAAACTGCTACGGCTTATGAAAAAATAGAAAAAAAATGCGCCGAAACCTATCCTTTGAGAAAAGATGAATTTGCCACGAATTTAATGAGAAAGCTTATAGGAATTGTTGATATCGAGATGAAAAAATAAACATTTTTTCTCGGTTGATATATTTGAAAATATTGGTATTTGAAAGTATTTTTGGTGATTAACAGTTGCTCAAACTGAATATTCGACACAAAATTCGTAAATAAGTTAAAAACCTCATTTCAGCGTGACAATACATTATGTAGTTGGGAAATGGACAACATTTTTCACTGAACATATTTTTTCAGATGAATATTTCGTTTACGTCATCGCTTGACCAATAGAGGATAATATTTCAAGTTTACTCAAATGTCGTGTTGAATCTCAGTTAAAAATAGCGAAAAATTCACGGTGAAAGATTAACACTATGATTGATAAGTTGAATAAAAGTACTAAAGAGTGTATAAACCAACCGGAGTTAAGTCTCATTGTATAGATTGAACATTTCTCTACACGAATGAAAAAAAAACATATGCATAATGCATATGTGTGAGTATGTGTAAAATACAGCCTGCCGCAAAACATTTTACGCTGTTGTTCTTGGGGGAGCACAGGGCCCCATCGCTATTTTATATTATAACTGGACTATGATAAGAGACATCGACTTGATGTCTATGACGAAGTTGTAGTACTCAAGCTGTTCTACAACTTTGCCGAAGACACCAAGTCTTTATCTCTTATCAGTTTCGCGGAATACGCGAGAAACCGCAGGAAACCGCGAAAAAATGCGTTTTTTTTCCTTATCATTTTTCACGGAAGTGATAAGAGATAACGAGATGGTGTCTAAGGCAAAGTTGTAGTTCTGGTCGAATACTATAATTATTTTGATTCATTATTCCGTTATCTCTTATCAATTACGCGAGAAACCGCAAAAAACCGCGAAAAAACGCGTTTTTTTCCTTATCGTTTTTTCACGGAACTGATAAGAGATAACGAAATAATGAATCAGAATAATTTTAGTACTCGACCAGAACTACAACTTTGCCTTAGACACCATCTCGTTATCTCTTATCAGTTCCGTGAAAAATGATAAGGAAAAAAACGCGTTTTTCGCGGTTTTCTGCGGTTTCTCGCGTATTCCGCGAAACTGATAAAAGATCACGACTTGCTGTCTTCGGTAAAGTTGTAGAGCAGCTTGAGTACTACAACTTCACCACAGACATCAAGTCATTATCTCTTATCAGTTACGCGAAAAAACGCGAAAAACGCAAGTTTTTGATAATCATTTTTCGCGAAACTGATAAGAGATAACGACTTCATGTCTATGGTAAAGTTGTAGTACTCAAGCTGCTCTACATTTCTGTCGAAGAGGCAAGTCTCTTACTTCTTATCAGCTTCACTAAAACGATGTGGGAAAATTTTGCGATTTTCGCGTTTTTTCGCGTTTTTCGCGGAACTGATAAGAGATAAGCAATATTTGTTGCACCAAAATTATAGCAAACTTTGAGTATTACAACTTTGCTTCAGGCACTAATTTGTTATCTCTTATCACAGTCCAGATTTCATATGAAGTATCTTGGGGGCCCTGGAGTCCCCCAAGAACAGTAATATGTTGCAAATATGAGGAACAGTCATAGTGTTAATGCAAACATAAATAATGAGTGGAGTGATAATTCACAGCTTTAAATGAACCATTGCGACAAACAAATTCCCACAGAATATTTTAGTTTTAAAGTGCAACATAAATTTTCTTTCATATGGAGTTGTTGTTATAAACTCTATATAAAAAAAAATTTTATATCATGTTGCACTCTGTAACTAAAATATTCTGAGGGAATTCGTTTGTCGCAATGGTTCAAATAATATTACTTGCTGTGAAAAATGGGAGACTTTGTGAGGAAAATGAAAAAAAAAACAGTCGTGATTCAATAAAGTCAACAATTAAATCAATTTCCGTAGGTCCTTTATATTATTTTTTTTTGGCAGAATTCTTTCATACTGCATGCCATATTTGTCAAAACACAGAAACTGCTAATGTTCATGTAAATAAAAATCTTTTATTTTTGCGATAATTTTTGATTTTTTTTTTAAATTATTATTTTGGTTTGACATTTTGTTTCTTTATTAATTTGTGTTACTACAATAACTGTTTTCCAGTCGCATCACGACAATATTTTTTTTAGTCCTTCATTTTGAGATGCCACTAACGTAATTTACACTCAAGTGTCTAATTTCTGTTTAAAATGTCGTTTAATTTGTCTGCCGTCTTGTGTAATATTCACAGAAATCAGTACCGTCATGACGGCAATTTCATCCTGCAGGTTGAAAAAAAAAACGACGAGCATGTGGTGAATTCATTCATTCGTTCTATTGAAAAAATTTAATTGCAACTTAATGTTAAGAGAAAAAATTGCCACTGAAAATGAGTGCAATTAATGTGGTCGAATACTATATCCCGATTGGATAGACCATGAGTTTATAAACTAGGCCTGTTCGTGAAAAATCATTCGGTATCAATGGGTCGTCATGAAATTGGATGGTTATGCCTTCTTTCCTTCTTTCAGACATCATTAAAGGACTTATAGCACAATCTTTTGGGGGATCTTGTTTCAATCGAATTTCGTATACAAATCCGGGTCGAATGAAAATTGGTTTAGACAAACAAACAATGCGATGAGGGTCTGAGTTGGGCGAAGTCAAGTTTTCTTTTTCATTATATAGTAGCGTTTCGTTTTTAGAATTCTCAGCACCGGTCACTTCGACTATCGTCATTTCTGTTGGAACATTTTTAAATGTATCCTGAAATTTTCCGTTAAGATATTTGGAAACAGTACAAAGTTCAAATTGTTTGAGTAGAAGTGGCCCATTGCTAGAAAACTTGGTTATTTCCAAATTTTTGATAAAATATGGTTCAGTTGATCTATATCTTGAGAATAATCGACCAAATTGAATCAAATCTTTTTCATCCCATGGAAACGAGTCACGTTTCATTTGCTTCAATCGTTTTGCTTGATTTACATCTAATTGATCCGGTGACAGTCCGTTGTATGTAATCATTTGGAAAATTTCCGCATATTCACTGTGCGAGAAATAGTTCGAAATCATTGCATGAATGTCCTGCAATACCATCAAACCAAAACGAAATTCATAAAACGATTCACCCAGTTTGGCTTGCACGATTTCCTTGGTTAAAACGTCTTGTTTGCAAATTGCCTTTAACCAAGACATACATGCCTCGAAGAGTTCGATCTCTGTGCATTGCAACCAATTCAATTTCAAAATTTCAGCCATCGCCTTTTCGTTACAGGCGAAAAAGCCAGGTGACTTGAGCACAGCAATTGTGTTGAGACCGATTACTGACTCACACGATCGCTTCAGATCTTTTTGATCGAAAAGGATTGCCAATCCATAGCTCGAGCAGACGTTGTCATCATTTAGGTTATTTTTCAAGAACTTGCTACAAACTGCCACACATTCGGCCATATCGTACATTTTGCCGAGGTTCATTACTTTGTCGACATTTTCCATGGTCAATTTGACACGGTTGAGATAAAAGAACTGAAGAAACTCCTTGAAAGCATCGGCTGACACATCGACAATCTTCACCTCTTTCTGTTCTTTCCATGTTCCATTGAACATCGTTCGAAAGACATCGCTTGCGGCCATCAAGATTAATTTATGAGCCGGAATTCGTTCAATCGATTCATCATCTGAATTGAAGACGAAATGAACGTCCGCCATGTCCGCTTTCAAGTATAGCTTTTCTCCAACCTCAGAAAACACTCGACTTGGATAGTCGCTGGTGATCGGATTGTACACTGACATCGTAATTATTATGGAGGAAATTGTTTCGATCGCGATGAAGAACCTGAAAAATAAAAACAATATTTTAGTAGAGAGGACTATCAACAATTGGCTATCCTGAAAAATGATATTATTTCGATTTTTCTACGATTTTCGCGGCATTTAGATAAAATGCACTCTTGTATCGCTATGAAAATAAATCGTTTACCTTGAGCGTGCTATATACAATAACACAATATACGATGGTCGATTGATCTTTGATCCTCGCTTATTTTGGTCTATTCTCGCTTCAACCAATTCGCCTTCAGAAGAGATACTTCCTAATACGCTAGTTGGAGCTGACAACTTGCAAGTTCAACTGTTGATATTTGACAATATATAAAAGTTCAACTGTGTCAATTTTAACTGACCTGATCTGTACACTTCGATGTGTGTTTGAAAAGTGAATTCGGATCGATGAGTTGAAGATTTTTAAATTACTTTCTCAATTCCGATTTCTATATGTATGTCTTTTGTCCATAGAAGCAGGTAGAAACAACCCTAATTGTGTCAATGTTGACTCATTTGACTACGTGACCCACAATCAGTTGGCGTTTACAGAAAAGATCTCTTTCCGCGAATCGGATTATCGTAAAAATGGAAGAGATACCGTTAGAATTTACGGTGAAGACTTCAGTTCAACCGAGTATTCACATCTTCTTTTTAATCCTGTGGTACAGCTTTACTAATGAGTTCGAACATTTTTGGTTGAAATGGACAAGGGATAATAAATTTTTTTGCAGTATTTCAACCAACACAAGCCGAAATGAATTTTTGCTGGCCACTGGATTATAACATTTAAAATCTATGATAGCGTTAATGTGTCACAAAAAATCTATAATCCTATCGGAATCTAGCAGTGGCGTATAATTGGAGAACGTATATTCTTCTTTTTCCATTTAAAATTAACATTTGCATGCTTCGGAAATTGTCCATGTACTCAGACTAAAATGAGTAGATGTTCACATTCAATTTTTACCTGATGTGTGTTTGTATGAAGAAATCAAGTGTCGTCTTATTTCTTTAAGTCTAATCTCGGTTCAGAAATTTGAGAGAAAAAAACAAATTTGTTTCAAAAATGTGCATTCTCTTCAACAGATTAAAACATTCGAATCTATGGAAGAATCTGATTTTTGATCTCAGTCACAAGATGCAAACACTCTAAATGGCATCGAATTTAATACATTTGGGGATGAGGTCGAAATATCTTGGAAACACAACACTGCTTGATGTCGCATCAACGCTATTGCTACCATAGCTCGATTCTCCATTGTTATGATACAGTTTTATCGTGGCCACTGCTAAATACATTCCGAAAATTTTCATATAGCAGCTGCCGCTATATGTAGACAAGAGACAAACACAAATTTCAACAACGCTATCCCAGTCGAAACATTTCATCAAGAAAAATCTGGGTTTTTTGAGTAACTATTCGAAAAAGTCGGTTCATGTTCATGCTTATGCCTATGTTCATGTTGGTGCTGATGATGATGCTCAATTGCTATTGCTTCAATAAAGCATTGCTTCGCTGAGCATTTATTCATTCAGCGCAGTTGTAGAATTCATCTGAAAGCCCTCAAAGCAAATCTAAGCAAACTCCTGCATGCACACAACAACTCTGTTCCGCTTTACCAGTTCGCAAACCATCGTGTTGAGAAAGGTGTTGGTGAGTGAGCATTGACTAAAGAAAGCTTGAACGCGAAACTTTCACCACACTCCAAAAAGCGTGCAGTTTCAAAGTTACTTTTGCTTCATTTTAAGTTTACACCATTCTTTTCTTCTTGCGAACTTTGTTTTTTTTTTCTTTTCTTTCATTTTCTTTTCCTTCTTGTTAGCTTTGTACTTTTTTCTCGTGTTAAGTGCTTCGCATCTATCGAGCCATTACGATCTGTTGAGCTCGCCTCAAACCATTACGGCATGCGCGTGTTACCGTTTCTCGCCTGTCGATTTAAATAGACTCATCAAGTGATTAATTTGTGCTTGGCCAAGTGGTAATGACTCTGCACAAATATGAGTGATTTTCAATGGCTTTCGAAGCTGCAGTCCGATTCGAATGCGAAATGTGAAAATTTCACGCAAATCTTCTGAGATAAATTACTTTCGTGTCTTTTCAATGCATAAATAATTAGACTACAACTAAATGCCTAAAAATGCTACTTTGACAGTTGAATTAGTGGTGAAAATCGTGCTTCTGTAACAAGCGTCTAAATGAAGATCGGAGTGTGTTATGACAACAATGAGTTGTATGGTGAGTCAAAAATATCTGGAGCAAGTCCCATATTACTGAATTGGTGTGCATCCATTGCTATAGAAAAGTCGAGATTTTAATGATCGGCATAGCCACAGCTCAGTGGATTTTCACAGTCGAATGGTGTCCATTAAAAACTGACGCGGGAAACAATTCGCCGTTGACCACAGAATAAAAAGTGAGATTTTGGACAACGAAAAAAAATCGGTGCCAAAAATGCTTGTGCGACAACATCGGACAACATGAAAAGCAAGTTCATGAGCGCAATGTTTTGATTTTGTACATGATTAGTACAATTCATGTAAACATATGGCATTGTTTAACCTCCGTTGGTCGAGAAGTGAGTCGTTTGGTTCGCCGTTGTCTTGAGATTATCGGAAGCAACATTAAAAAGCTGCTCAGCAAAACAAAACTGGATATTGATCGGTGGCCGTCAATGGCCGCAGTAATCCGATGAAAGTGGTGAGTAGGCTGATAAAATGCGGTTATCACGAAGAAGAGCTCTTTATGCGTTGCTTACATGAGTGTTTTGCTCAAGACAAAACAATGGCACGGCGGCCAAAGTGAAAACAAGACCATTGCACTTCAATTTTTCATTCGTTTCGTTTCGCCAAATCAATGTTCGCGCACATTAAAATGTATGCTATTCGCAAAAATTTTAAATTCATATTGATGGCAGACAACACATCTAGATTGTTCATCGAAATTGTTGTTATTGTTGCCGCGCTTGTCAATTTCAGACAGGTAAATTTTTTTTCACTCGAAATCATTGCATATCAACACGATTTCAGCACTCTATCTGCTCTCTGCAACCATTGTGCCGAAAGCAAGTTGTCTTTTCACAATTCTGTCGTCAATTGTGTGATCTATTATTATTATTATTCTGTTCATATCAAGACTGACGAGAAGAAGAAGAAGAAGAAGAAGAAGAAGGGAAATAAAGAGACATAAACCAAATTTCACTTAACTTCTCTGTCATTAGCCGATCATTTGTTCAATCCGTTATTATCATCATCATTCCATATTCGGTTTAAGTCATTCCGAAAAATATACTTTCAATCAACGACAATAATCTATTCATTCCACAATTGACTCGCAAATCTTTATGACTTTATCAACTTTGTCTTCTTCTTCTTCTTCTTCTTTTTCCATTGCTCGAAATTCAAACGATTTTTTTAGAAGAGAAAAAACGAAAGCAGATTTCTCCACTTTGACAAGACGCATCAAAGGAAGTGAAAACAAATCAAAGAACTATATCATCTATGCGATGTCTTCAAGTGGATTTGAAGAAAAAAAAAAAGAGTTGCAGAATGGATGAATTTGGACCGAACAAAAATTTGCATCGATTTCACTGCCAAAGCAATCTTGTGGAATTATCTGCGTACGCAAAGTGCATGAAGTTGCGCTTGTTTGCAATTCATATTGTTGGGAAAACAAGAGTTGTTGACAATTTTCTGTGAATATTTTTGATGTTGAGTATTTTCCATAAGAAATATCGCAGAGAATGGAAATAGAGGCAGAGAATGTAAGATTATCGTATTTATGATGTGAATGTGCCTGGATGGGGGGAAAAAGAATAATCACGCCTGGAAATGAAGCTATAAATCTTAGGTGTGGTCTTTGTTGAGATGGTGCTAAGTATAACTTTGGTAGCCAAGAATCATGGTTTATCTCTATAGAGCCTTCCACTTTAATTTTTTCTTATCGATTCAAATGAAAGAATTGCTCCATCGATTGGCTAAATCTTTGACACGATCATAGCTCTAGAATCGATAGGATGAAATTTAAATACAATCACAGTCCCAGAGCAATGTTCTGCATGAAGAAGAATTTAAAAGATATACGGTTTTCTGTAGAATTCAGCAAAACCTTCAATCATCAGGCCATTACCACGCATAGTAATTCACTTCTCGGCTCCATGGAGCAAATCTTTATGCAAAATTTCCAAACTCTTTTTATTTTTCAATGCTTAATTCAGTTCAATTTGCGCTCAATAACTGATTTTATCTCTCTCAACATTGACGCCAAATGTAGACTGTGCCCTTCTCGCTCAACAGTATTTGGTTTAGTTCTGCCAAAGAAACAAGAATTCTTTTTCCATGAAAAAAATTAGCGTTTTTAATGAATTCTCTCAAATTAAGTGTCGGAATCGTCGCAAATTCCTGTAATCGAGTCGGTCTAATGAAAATTTTTGTACGAAAATTTCTAGGCATAAAAAGTACAAACCGCCGCCAAATGTAGATCACGAGCAATAGTCTGTTTTTTTTTTCTTCTTCTTCTGAAATTGCACTTAATCAAAGTGTTTTCTTTATTTCCTTCATCTCCATCCAGAATGGTGGATTTTCTTCTGAAAAAAGAACACATCATTGAATCAGGTTGGTAGTTGATCAGGTCGAACAATGAGTAACGAAACGTGTAAACAGCGAGACAATCTCATACAATGCGCTAGAATAAGTCGAGTGTGGATTGGCGTTTTCAGGTTGCCGTCAAACTTATAGCAAACCAGCAACAACAACAACGGCAACAGCAAAATATATAAATAAAAATTATAGTGACGCGACAATTGATGCAGAACCATTAGCTCAAAAACGAAATAAAGAAGTCTCTTCTCTCGCATCTCGCGGCAAGTGAGTTCAAGATCCATATCTGCGTACAAGTTGTGTATGAGCGACTTCAATGGATTCGGTTTGTTCGCTGTTCGTGTGTTGCTTTCCCTCTCTTTCTCGTACCCTTTTGTCGTTTCGTTGCTTGTGCCGTATGCGCGCCTCGTCCGGCTCGACTTTTCATAAGGAAAAATTTAATAAAATGTGACTAACAACGGCGCAACCCATTCAGTTCGCAAATCGGAATCAAACGATGACAGTCTCATTTCGATAGGCTTCGTGTTCGGAAGTGTTTGTCATGTTCTGTGAAGGAATTTTGGTTTTCTCTATCGTGATTTTTTGTTCGGTTCAATTTGCTCGACCGGAAGAATAAAAAAACCGAAGTATTTTCAGCCAGCAAAAAAAATTATTCAAAGCCAGTTTAGAATATTTGGATTGGCTAAGCAGTGCTCGTTTAAGAAGTTGAGTTCCGTTTAACGACGAATTTCAAATTATTAATTTTTTTGGTGTGTAAAAAACCACAGAAGCTCTTATGTTCTAAAGACTATACCGAGATGATTGAATGTTTTTATGTGGCTTAAGTGCGCGCGAGTGTTGTATACATGAGACAAAGATCGACTTGGAGACACAATTATTATCGACATTTCGAGATCTGTTCTTGATATTATTCAGCCGAATTACCGTTACTCTTACAGACAGATTATTCGTGTTATTTTGACTTAATTGCCTAAATACCACCTCGGCCGTACATTGGATATGCGTGATTCAAATTGCCGTGGTAAAAAACAGAAAATTAACGCTTCACAAATGCTATTGTCAAAACGGCCTACAACGAAAATGATGACAACAACGGTTATGATCCCGTATATTTATTTAGTGTGCTTAATCAGTAGTTTAGATTTAATTGCACAATGCCAGTGTTCTCAAAGTGCCAATCACAGCCAGACTAGTGAAAATCCAAACTACGATGTGCAAGAACAATCGAGAAAACTGTCCAACGATGATGTGGAATCGGTTACGACGTACACGAATCTGTTGAGTGACACACATCCAGCGGCAATTATTGGCGATCACATAATGAAGGAATTTCAGTATTACAACGAACCGATTGAAATTACAACACCACGGTACGATCCACCGCCATCGATTGATGTGCCCAGCAATCATCAGCCGGCACATCAAATCGATTTGCACCAATCGTATTTCCCGCAATTGGAAACCGTTCCTTATATTGCGAATGTTCCAAGCATTCCGAGCATCCAGAGTGATGCTTATATTGCACCGCCACCAATCGCACCCGCTGGCCAAAATCATTTAGTGAAAGTTACGCGTGAACCATTTTGGGCACCAGAAGTGTACAAGCTCGAAAATCAATACATCGAAACATTTCGAAGTATTAAAACATCCGTTATGGGGATGTACTATCGCATGCAAAATTTTATTAGCTACATCATGAGCCTGTTCACGCTAGGTAAGTTCGAAAATTGACCATATCGCTGTTCTTGTTTACGAAAAATTTCATTTCAAAATAAAGTAGTAAGCTCACTCAGTGCAGTTACTTCTGTACGTTGTACTTCTGATGATTCGCCGGAGAAATTACCAACAACATGCGGGAAAAAATCGTCATTTCCAACATGAATTATGTCCATTTCGCTTCTTTGCATTTTTTGTTTTTTTTCATAACTTCTCACTTTTATTAGTCATTGCACTGTGTTTTTTTTTCTTCGGTTTGAACATGCGCTTTGTATTTTCCGCTCATATGTGAGTGCATGTATGCATTGATGTGCACTTGTACAGTCATGAAACGCGAATGGCCACGAATTTCACGTGCGATGAAAGAAGAGAAATTACATGCTCATTAAGAAGCGTGTATTTTGCATATTCATTTCGGTTGCTTGTGAGCGCGGCATCATAAACGTAAATTTCCGTCGACAACCACTTAACTGACCAATTATTTATCTCTATTCTTTTTGCGAAAAAAAATCGTGCTAATGCTTATAGCCCAATTCGTGCGGGCCGCGATAAATGAAACCACATCGTGGTTTCTGCACCAACGAAATGGTTTGTGAATTCAAACAACAACCAACTTTGAATCTTCTCTAAAAAAGTGCTTGAAAAATCATTGCGATGATTGAAAACGTATATGCTGAATGAAACAGTTAGAAGATACTCGCATTCACCGATGCTCGCATTCGAACAAAGGCAAAAGCTGAAATTAAACTTTTCCCACACGTCCACTTTGATCACCGGAACCGAATCAAATGATCAAGTTCTCATTACAGTTTGATGTTATTAACAATCAAAATACAAAATACAAAAACACCTCTCGTTCTTCTAATGGATGCTCACGCATAAAAAATCTACCGTAACTTATCGATCGGTAGACTAGTTGGTATCGATCAACTCCAAAAATTCGGAAAGTAAATGAACGTGAATGATTATCGTGTGTGGTTGGCCTACATTGAAATGGGTTTTGTCAGTATCGACAGGTCTCTTTGTGAAAAATTCTTTTTGCGATCAAGAAAATTGTTATAGTTGTTCATATCGGGGGTTCGAAAGACAAACACACGTATTGGCTTGGTTTACGGCACACATTCAATGTGATTGAATCAAGAGGCATGAGAGAAAACAAATATTTTTGCTTTCAATGAGTGCGCGACGACGACCAAATAAAACACTTGAGCCCGATCACTTGTGGTTAATGAAAATACACACCGTTTCGCTATTGTTGGGCCATGTCAATCATCAGTTTGCTTTGTAAAAGATTCAAGTAAATCAATTCATTTGGACGTTTTTTTTCTTCAGATAAATTAAAAGAACAACGTGCTACCATCAACATCGATTGTTTTTCTTCCTTCGTTTCTATTATAGGCTCGTCTTTTACTCTATACAAATGGACGATAGATAAATGACTTCGGATGAAAACACTTTCTCTTCATTCTGGTGATACCGTTACAAATGGGCATAAAGAAAATTTCCACGGTTTTTTTTTTCTCAGAAAATTTCATCACGCGTAAATGAACTGCCATTGAACTGTCGACCGTTGTTTCTCTCTCAATTTGCTGCAGTCAATGCCGTCGACGACAGAACATCTTTCGAGAAAAGTGAAATGTAAACAAGCGAGAAATCAAAGCGTTTGTCTTTTCGTCTACGGCATATGACACCGCGGGTGTTTTGTCAACACCTGTGTTATACACACTTTTCTAACAGAGATTAGCCGCCATTGAATTGTTCTGCTGTTAGCGCTGTCGATGGCTTTCTTTTCTTTTGAACAATAATTTTCCACTGCATTAACACTTGAGACATTGAATGAACACTTGAAATCTTTTCAAGTGAGGATTAAAAAAGAAAACTCGAAAAGATTGAAAAACTATTTTTGAGCGCCCAGATCAGTGATATTATTTGATACTGATGATAGGTTTATTGATTTATAGCAATTGAAACTATGCCAAATTTATGACTTATTTACCAACAAAAAAAGCAGACAACAAGATTGATCTACAATTGATATTGTTCACCAATTTTCTTTCTACATCATAAATTTGGCGAAGATTTATTTGTTCATTGTTGCATGGCACGGTATTGAAATACCCATTCAGAATCATCGCTGTGTCGAATGTTATATGACACACCTTTTGTGTCGAGGCATACTTCGATCATCGCACAATAATGCAGTGCGATTTTCAAATTCTGTGTTGTGATCGAATCGAAATTGGTCACTTGAACCAAAACACCGATTCTGATTTAACGCGATTCAGAGTCGACGAAGTTTATTTTCATTATTTTCATTTTTATTACATCGCATCTTTGTCACAACAACAGATTCTGCAACGATTTCACCACATGCCATTGATTTTAATCAGATAGAGAATGTTTTTGCAAAAATAAAAAATTTGAGATGAAAACTATTTTACTATTGAAAGAAGAAGTTATAAGAAGAAAAAAAATGATAAAAAAAAATCAATATCATGTGAAAATGAACCATTTTAAAGATAAAAAACTAATGAATTTAAATTCTGGTCATCATTTTCAGAAAATTCGCCGATAGTGGAAGGTCGTAAAAAGAAAGGCCCAGGAAAATTGAAGATCAAGAAAAAGTTCAAGAAATTCATCATTCCACTTTTGATCGCGTATAAATTGAAATTCTTTGCGCTGATACCAATTCTGATCGGAGGACTTGTTCTATTGGTGGGCTCGACTGGAATGGCTGGCTTTTTCTTTGCACTCTTTGCAGCGGTTATTAGTTTGAAAGGAGGAAGCGGACACTAAAATGTTAAAAACAACCATCGCTTAGCATGAGTGCGTTGAGAGTTGAAAATTTGAAGGAAAAAAATGCTCAAAAAAGATATTAACAAGCACAACCGATTGTAACATGTAATTGACCGTAAAAATCAAGACAATCCGATTTCTAGTAAATTGAGAAAGTGCAAAATTATATGGGAACCCCCAGTAAAATTTTCCTCGTTTTAAGCTGAAAATTAGGTTTAAAATCTTTTATAAAATTAACGACAGTCTTAAATGTATAATTGTAATGAGGTTAATGTCCTGAAAATAAAGTATTTATTTAATTTATTCCACTGAATCACATCGGAAATGGACGAATTCAATTACTTGATAAATTTCTATTTTAATATGAAATAAAAGTCGAGTCGAGTCGAGTCGAGTCAAGCGAAGACGATTCAAGGAAAAAAGTTCACAACATCTTCAAATCTTTCAGAGCTAAGCAAAAGGGCCAAAAAAGGTATGTATAAAAAATAAAAACCACCTTGCTATTGATATATCCACAAGAAACAGTAATTGATTTTATTCGAAACATCATGAAAGCCAAAAAGTTCTTGACGATTACAATTTTGTTCTTTTCCACATAAATTTTGATATATTTTATATATTTTATATATTAGTACTTGAGCTTAGCCTAGAAAAAAAAATTCTTCGTTAAATTTGATCATTTGCGACTACCAGCAAATAGTAACCAGTCGAACCAGCTTGACTTTTTTCCTTCACAAGCGGTAATTACTAAATGGCGCATTAAAAAAAATTATCAATATAAACTTAAAAAACTATGAAAAAAGAAATCAGCTGTTGTTTTGATTTTAGTTGCATTTGTCTTGCATACGTATTCATGAAACAAAACAAAACATTTGTGAACATCAAAACAATGATACAATTGGAAATGTGATAAAAAAGCATGTGACAAATACAGAGTGACGATCAAGTCTAAAAAAAAGAGTAGACGAGTAAAAAATCGTCTTTAAAATAAAGCATACGAAGAAAAATCAGCATATGTGATGTTGAATCTTACAACTTAAACTAAAAATTACTTTGGCAAAACAATAAATTAAATTAAAAAAAAAAATAGAGAGAGTAAAACGATCCTAATGCAAATAAGCGTCACGTGAATTCTAGGTAATTATTGGTGTGTATGTATGTGATTGAAAGAAAAATGGTCTTGAAAAAATACTGTTTATCTTTGTTTTCCTTAGCAAATTGCTGTGAGTGCACCATCTTCTATTGTGAGTCTCTTGGTTCAACTGTCATTTGAGAAGCGAACAAATGGAGAATACAAAACGCGTCATTTTCATGAAAATCTGTGCCAGCCTTGAGGTTTCAACATCATTTTTATATCGAACATACACACACATTTCCAATGAAAATATCGTCGTACGCGATGCTTTTTGATGAGGTCACTTGTCAATACATGGTAAAATCATTGTTTGGGATAAAATAAATTGTTCGATTACGAATTAAACACTACAACGATCCAATGGGTTATAGAGACAGTATAGAGTAAAATAAATCTATAAAAATTTGGCTTCGCCTTTTACACAACGATAACATGATATCGGTGAGTACAATTTTCAATTGTACTGCGATTTTTTTCCCCCTTTCATTCTAGATTGCATTGTTGCATTTGATTCATTTGTGTATGATCCAATTAAATGCGATAGATGCCTGACCGCAAGAGAAATCTATCTCAGCAAAACCTTTGTCCAGCTGTATCGCCGCAGTCTCGTCTTAATTCTAAATACAATTTGAAAACATCTACCATACAGATTATTATTTAGAGTACAATTAGCTGAAATAATTTGCAGTGTATTGTTTGTGTTATAGTATTTTTTGCGAGTAATATTCGTAAAGTGGTGTATTTGCGTGACGCTAACGCTGTCGGTGTTGAGCATTGATTATGGTTGTGGTATGTGGTGCTTTTTCGGTTTGCGCAATTCAACCTCTTCACCCTTGCGTGATACCTCCGTGTAACGTTCACCGCGCAACGATACAATCTTATTATCACGATATCGAACCATTTTCTTCGGTTCAATCTTCGGTACCACCGGCTTGTATTCCTTGGTCTCAGTGCTGCTATCGACATAAGAATATCGCGAAATGATGCGATTCTTGAGCTCATTGTCGTCGATCTTTTGCTTTGGATGATTGCTTGTCAAACTTCCGGTCAAACTTTGACCCTTCTCTTCACGATCCAAAATCATTTGGATCGCCTGATCAATATCACCATTTGCAATTGTAATGCAATGCTTTATCTCCAATTCGGAACTGTCCGGAAACATTTCCTGCAATGCAACACTCTCCTCCACAAAGAAATCACACGTAGTCAAATTCTCTTTCGAATTATTTATATCACTGAACAGGTCATCTTTTGCATCGTTGCTCTCGGAAATGGACTTTGTTCGCAGCTTTGGCTCTGGAATGATGTCGGACAATCGAAGCGATCTGCAATGGAATACAGGGATTAGTTTCAATTAATTGAAGAAATTCGTTCAATCACGCTCAATATTTCATTTAGAAAGAAAAAAATCTGTAGAAAATTATAGGAATGCATTGACCTGACCCTGGTGACGTAGGTCATTGTTATTGCAGCACAATTCAGATTGAGATAATTTCGTGTTGAGCCACTTGACTCATTCCAGATTATTGTTTACTGTTTACATTCAGCATATCCATTGTTATCTCCATCAGAAACACAATGAAGTCTGTCTGGGTTTCTTATCGAAGTTTGTATGTAAACATTGAATGAATAACTTCACGACTGAGATAAGAACATTTGTTGTTCATTCATTTTTTTTCCGTCAATGCATCTCTGTTTCAAAGAATCTAATAGCTCGCTTTGTTTTCATGACTTACTTTAAAATTGATTCGCTTGACTTGGTTTCAACGCTATTTTTCTTCTTCGACGTTTCGTTTGCTAGCTCAAAGATCCATTCGCACACTTTGCCTGTTTCGATTTGCGAAAAGTCCGGGAAGTAAGCTGACATCATTTCGACGAAACCTGAAGAAACAAAATTGTTTTGGTTGAAAAATTTGATATGAAAATGTCATCTTGACGATAGATACGGGTTGAAGAAGAGTAAATTTTTGTGCTTAATCAAGAACTTGATTACAAAAATCTTTTTGTTCAAACAAATTCTTCAAAACTAAATGTTTGTGTTTGAAACTACTAATGAAAGCAAGCTAAGTGGTATTGGATTTGATACTACTGAAATTCCGATCGTTACTCGAGCAGACTGCCGTACGCTGTGATAACATAAACCACACTTGTTTACAGTTTGAATAATAAACTGAACTTGCTTCAAACTAAGTTTTTTTTTTACTAGTTTTCAAATAATTATTAATGAAGTAGCAAACTTACCGTCAACATCAAAATTTGGGTCCTCGGTTGCCTCCTCCAAAATGGCAATCACGTAATTCAGGACAATTTCATCGACGACACTCAAATCGGCGGCAGTGATGTGTTTGTTCACGAATTGGAACAGGCTGGTTTTCACCATTTCATGGAGTTTGTCGATGTTCGTCATCTGAAATGAGAAAGAAAACCAAATATTTGATGCAAGCTCAGCACTTCTTGTTTACGAATTTATAAACAGTGAAATTTTTCCGTTTCAATAAATCGTTAGCGGAATTGTTTGAACAAAGTTTTTGTCAGATAATCGAAAAATCACAGACATTTGAATATTCCACCCATGCAATAGCAACAACAACAGCAATGCAAGAGCATCTGTGCCATATAGTCGGTGGGTCGTGGGCGAAGCGTAAATAATTTGGTGAAAAAAGGACTTTTTCCATGCATCACCTAGCAATTATCTAGATATATACATTTGCTCCAATTCACTGTTCCACATGCGATGGATGCGTGTGTATTTTTATCACACACGAACGCACCGAGAATATTTGGAAAGATGCTTCGCAATAAAATTGAATATTTGATAAACAAATGGTGTTCAAAGCAACGGAAATGTTGTATATTTTATGAAAATGTATGCGTACCATTGTGTAGCCACTTTCATCCAGAACAAATTGAACCACGCGAATAGTTGAACTGCAATGGATGAAATGAAATTGTGTCAACTATTTATGATGATAAAGACTATTGTTCCATTTACTATGGAGTACATAAGATCATCGAATCATTGGGAAAAGAGAGAGAGAGCAGTGAAAATGGACTTGCATTGCAGCGTGCTCCAGAGCATGCACAAATTCAATCCAAAGGTATATTTCCGTAGGCATACATAATTAAAATCACATTGGTATGCGCATACTTTTCGACTAAGCCCCTGCGGCAAATCGCTCTAGCAGCATTATGGTTGGAAGCGCTGATAGTGCATTTCTCTCATGCAGATTGATTATAAAATGTTATGAAATTGCAAAGATGATGGAATACACCATTTTTATAATCCAATCCATTGTTTTCTCCGTCATTTTTCACACAACACTTGAATTTGATTGCGATTTGTTGTTGTTTCATTTTGACAGTGTTTATTTGTTCTTGTAATTTTTTCTTCTGCGAAACACATCACACTTACCTTGTTGATTGCGGTCGATAGTCCACTTTTTTTTCTACCCCAAACCAATCCGGCTGCCTCGTTAAAATTCTATTATTCTCTCAAATTGAGTGGAAAACAATTTATCTCTTCCGCACTATTCACCGATTTAATCCAATTTCCGATTATTGATTAGTTCCACAGAAGTCCTGGGCCAATGAATGCAGCACACAACACAGATATATTCTTTTTCTCTTGTATACCATAAAAATTATTGCTCTATTTGTGATTTAAACTTTCAATTTCACACGAAAACGAATAAATTAACGAAAATGAATGCGATTATCGTTGTTTTTGTTTTGCGGATGGCTTGCGAAATGACGAACAGCAAAACGATGGAGCTATGCACGCACCAAATGAAACACACAATAATAAATCGATAATTTCGTTTGTGTACGGACCAATCATGCACAGCAATAATAATAACAAAACTGATTGCTGTCAGCTGCTGACATTGCGTTGAAGTTGCCGACACAGAGCACTCACAGCATCGCTGTCTGCTGCAACACAGTGGCGCACTTGTGAACAACTTCACGTTGAACCAGTGAATTTGAAATAGAGATGAGTTCTGGACTTTTTTGTGGAATTTATTTGGGTTGTTTATGTTTTTTATTCGAAAGGAATACAAAAATTAAAGGGTTAAGAAAAAAGGCGTTCAAAATTATTGGATTATATTTTTGGGTTTTGTTTTTTGTGTCTTTGGAAAAAAATACATTTTTTTCTACGAAAACCACGATAGATTATTGTCAAAACAGCTCTATTTCGAATGGTCCGCGTTAATGCTTTTGCTGTGTGTAACTTGAAAGCACATTAGCCGAAGACCATGAGTCAGCTTTCATGGTGTGAAACTTTAAAAATACTTTGAAAAAATGTACGTCATATTAAAGTGTCCTTCCATATTGGTAACGGAACGAATTTACATTTTATTACTCCGTTTTGAAGGCCAATATTACATGAAATACTTACATCGGCTCATATGTTTGACTTACAATCAGCATGCAACGTTCATTTCAAATTATATACCATGTTTATAATCGAGTTGAAAAGGCCAGAACTTGCATATTTCATGTAATGTGTACAAAACAATACGAGACAGACACAGAAGAAAAAAATCAGAAAAATACACATTTGGTAGATTTATATATTTTATTGTCCTTTTGTTTCGCTTTTGAATAATTTTTTTTTCCTTTTTTGTTATGTAAAAATGAGTGAGGCTCCTTCGTGCGGCGAAAGATGCACATATTTCAGTTGAGACGCTGCAAGTGAAGAGCACATTTGCCGACTAGAAACCAATGCAAGGCAATAGCTGGTCACGTGGTGGCCAGATGTGTTGAAATGATGAGGCTGCTGCTGCTGCTGTTGCAAAACAACTTCACATTCATTTTTGGGCACATTCATATCCTTCGTTGGTAATATTCTAATCGCTTCCTATTGTCGCACATAATGCGATTGTTGAACTCCGTTTTGAGCGAAGAAAAAAATGTTTCAAATTTTTCAACAGAGTCGTTTCACTCAACGCCAACCAGCATCGTCACACATCAGCATGAATCATTTTTCTTTTCGTTCGTTTGCTTTCATCATTCAACACACTGCGAATTTCGTCCGAAGAGCACTTTTTCAAGATTCTTTGCAAAGTTGCAAGATTGCCAACCTCGTACGCATCTATAAAAAAAATCGCTTTAAAAAATTCAAAAACAGAAGAGAAAATAAAACTAAACTGTCGAAAACGAAAATATGCCCTCAAAATGCAATGACCGTTAAATTACCGTTGGAACGTTGTGAAAAACACACTATGCGCTATTTCAAACCCACGCGAACGCGGTTTTTTTTTTAAATGAAGAAATAAATATTTCTCTCTCACACACATATTTAAATTAAAAATCCTGAAAAATATTATTGTGCAATTGTTGTTTTTGCTACGTGGTGAAAAAAAAAACTAAATAAAATAAAAATAGCTCCGGAACGGCTAATGACGACTTGCCCCTACGTGTTTTGATGAAGAGAAAAAAAAAATCGGGTTGTCTTCGATGCGGAAAGGAGAAATCAACGGTTGCATAAGCCCGATCGCTCCATACTTCTTTACATTCCATACGGCATAATTGTAATACTATCGAATGCAAGGAAGAATGGAACTTTCGTGAGCTATTTTTATCATTGATGGTGTGATGAGATGGCCGACAACGACGATGACTATGAATACGACACAACACACGCGAAACAATATCGACGGCAGTGTGTGCGTGTGGATGTATGCACGTACTTGGGCAAGCGGGTTATATTTTTATAGCGAACAAATAAAATGGAAAATAGAAAAACTCTCGTCGCAGCCGCAACTAGATGCTATTTTCATCTATTTTCGAGAGCTTCGTGAAAAAAAAACGAACACACGATTCTTACATAGGAATGGCGATCGCCCTCATCGCTCTACCGCTCTCTTTCGATCCGCCTTATTTTCGCCCAAATTTTTGCTATCGGCTATATTTGACTCACTTGCTACTGAGTATCTTCGCTATGTTCTTTTTCCTTCGTTTGCTACGACTTTTTTTTTTGTTTTTTTTTTGTTTTTTTTTCTTCTCAAGTTGTTGATCTTTTCTACTCGACTTTTTGGCAAATTGATTTTCTTCCATTTTTCATCTCGGACAAATTTTCGGTTATTTTATCACTTTTTGTATTATTTCAAGCTTTTATTACGTGAATGATCCTTTCAAAACTCTTTAGGCTATATTTTTCTAAACTTTCTCCCTTTTTTTCTGTCTCCTTCGACAATTTCGATTCTTTTTTTTCACCATTTGAAAAAGGATGCAAATGTTTATTTTTGTCACCTCGCAAATACGATGCTATTAGTTTGTTTGTGATTATTTATGTAGGATGTGACTTGAAAATATTTGTTCGTTTCGTGCGTAGGAAGCACACATTTTGCAGTCGTTCAAAAATGAAAGTGAATCTGGTTCGAAACTCGGCCAACTGCGATCTTACAATATCGAAAAATAAAAGATGATATAACTTGGAAAATGTAACAATTTTCAAGGCAAATTTCCTGCATTTTCAAGTATTGAAAATCAAGCAAACACAAGCACTACAATACTGAGATAGAAAAAAAAAAAAGAAAAAAAAATACTTTTCCTTGAGAATTTGCACAAGTTTCGCTTGAATTCACAATCGTTTTACCCTCAATATCGATTTGAAATTGACTTTACCCTCAAATTTTCTGTTCGAATTCCAATGCAAACGTCGATTTATTTAAAAAAAACTGAGAAATTTGAAGAGAAAAAAAAATATTGATCAGACTTTGGAGTTGTAGAGAAAAAAAAAGTGTGTGATTTTTATTTTGAAGAGGGAGAAAAATTTTCAACTCTTAACCGTGTTGCACCGAAGACACTACGAACAAGACTGAACTAAATTTTCTGGCGATCGTCTTGATTTTGCTCAAAAGTGTGGATGCGTACGATAGAACCCAAACGGCCTCATCATCAACATGTCTGAGCATGTGTTGAAATATGCTTTGGTATGCCAAAGGAGCTAGCGCTGAGAGCAAGAGAGAGAGAGAGAGAGAGAGAAGAAAAAACGGCAAAACCAACGCGAATGCGACAAAAACAGAGCATTGAGTCAGAAAAAAACGAACTGCTTATGATTCGAAGCGAGAATATAAATAGAGAAGAGCGTCTGCGTCGTTGTGTTCCTGAATTTGCATGTGTCAATGTGTTCGTTGGGGATATGTTATTCCCATGCGCACTGCTTTCGGTACAATCGTGTGTGTCTCGTTCTCTTTCTATCACTCTCCGAACGGAGGCTGAACTGAGCCGAATTGTTAAGAAGCCGAACGAAATGTAGCGATCTAAATGAGATATTTGGACGGGAATCGAATGGTGTAGACGGGCGATGCGACGACGATCAGCGCATGCCATTTCGATTACAAATTTAGATGACGAATGACATGGCTATTCAATCGAAAATGAACAACAACTGAAAGAAGAAACGATCAGCATCTGCACCTCTTGATTTGAAGGGGTCACAAGGCGAAAAAATTCCGCAATATGGAACAACATACAGTATTCTGTAAACTCTAAGGGATTGGCCGTTTATGTATGAGAATTTATGCGCGTTGGTATCGACTATGGATCGTACGTTTCAAATGATCTGAGCATGCAAAGTGGGAGATTTCAATGAAAATTACCCTCGTCGAAGTAGAAAAAAAATCGTGCGATTGACGCAATGAAATGATTAAGAAAGAAAAACTAGCTCATTTCAATGAATCATGTGCTTGAGTATTCGATTTCAGCTGCGCTGTGTTCACACATTTACTCCACGAATGAACGTTATTTATCTAATGTTTCAATCCGTCGAAATGATGTTCTTCTCCGCACATCAACAGTTTTTTTTTCTTTCATTCCTTAATTTCGTTCATTTTTCTACTTCTAACACTTCCTTCGATTCGATTTTGTTACTCATGCGATCGTATTACCTAAATGAATGAAAATCAATTTTTCATGTGTCATTGACGGGAGCGATAGAGAGCACGTTTCGTCAGCAGTGACGGCGGCGGTGGAAAATTCGGAGGATCTTTATTAGAAAGCAAACGCAACGGCATTATTTGGGTTACGCAAGCAGAACACCATTTCGTTTTGGTGTGTTTCATTTTTATTGTTTTATTTATGGCCGGTAATTATGTTGGAAACGGTAGTTCATTTATAGATTTCTATCTGTGGAATTGAATGGCAGCGAAGGCAACGATAGCGGCGCATCAACTCGAAGAAAACGAAGAAAAAAAACTAAACGTGTCGATCTGACAGCCGAAAAAATGGAAGGCGAAAGCAAAGCAAGCTCATAACTCTATGCGGCTCAATTTACCCAAAGTGTGTGTGTGCGTTTTTTTCTTCGTTGTTGTTGTTGTTGTTGTTCAGTGATCGTTCATAAATTTTACCATAAAGTAGCAGCGGCTAACATGTGTTCCATCCATATTCCATGTGCACTCGTTTGGCCTTTTTATGTCTACAATGTGTATTTGGTTAGTTCTTTTTATTCTTCGGCTGTTTTTTTTCCTTTCTTTCGTTTCTAGTTCTCAAGAAAACCGTACCAGGATATGAACAGCGTACACGGTTCACATGTTATCTTTTTCACTTTTCTTCTTGATGCTGATGTCGATTCTATTTTTCCCAACATTTCATCCCATACGAAGACATTTTGTCCCATACAAGACGACGGCGCAGAAAACATTTCACTCATCATTCAAGCGACATTTTGAAGAGGAGGTCATCAGGTATATATTTTTACTAGCTGCTTTTCAAAATAACAGCTCAACCAAACCAGGATAAGAAAGAAAAAAAAACAACTCGCACCAAAAATATGTTGCCATTGCCAATTTTAGTTGTTCGAATAATGCTGAAAACAGAAAAATCACCGAATCATCCTTGAATTGCATCACATCAAACAACAAATTGTTTCTTCTGTTCTCTTTTCTTTTCTCGAAATAAGAAATAAAGGAAGACTTGTAATTACGTGCCCACCAGAGAAAAAAGACGAAGAGAATTGCTGAAATTCCTTGACAAAAACATTTTTTTGACATCTTAAAATTTCGAACAAGTTTTTGATCTATTTTTTCCTGTTTGTCGTGGGCATGTCGTGTGCTATATATGCGCGCCGCTCATTTATAGTATTATGCTTAATGCTTTTTGGCGCTGTACAATTGCGTAATCATCTTTTTTCTCTTCTTCTCGAAAGGAACAATTCAGCTCAGCAAACCCAACAGAAATGAAAAGAAAACAACAGAATCCAATGCCGAATATTTTCTCTCTCTCTCTCTCTCCGTCTCTCTTGAATGGTTTTAATAATAATACTAACCATCGTCGAATGTTGCATACATAAGTGTGTATTTATGCATTTGGTCTGGTCAAGCGAATGGCATCCATTTCTAATTTTATACGCAATTAACAAATGGATTCGTAAACAGAACAGTTCAACAACAATCGGTCGCTTATGCATTGAAACACCAACACACACTGTGCTTGCTCTCCCTCGCTCTCTCCCCCTTCGTTCTTATGTGAGAGTGATGGTCTCAATTTTCCTTTTGGCCGGTGCACGATATTTTCGTTTGGCCATTCGATGGTTACGAAATTCCGTTTTGTTTTTTTTTTCTTCGTTCTGGTCGTTTTTTGCTCTTCATTTCGCCTCATTTCAGCTCCTACAATATTGTTTGTTTTTTTCGTCATGCACTCTATTACATTGGTTGGGTATGTTTTCTATTCAATCGTTCGACATGAGCCAAATTTTGAGTGAAACACGCTCTCCGCTCACACACTCTCTCGTCATCAGCTCGACAATATTTTCCATTTGTGAGCGATCCGCGCGTGAGAGAGAAAATGTATGTGCCGTGTTAGGTTTTTTCCCTCTTCACATATTTACCGCTAATGCTATGAAAATACATTCAGGGCTATTGAACTTTAATCTGTTTTTCTACCAGTGGGTCTACGACTGAAATCTCATCTCCTGTATGCCTCGACTCTTGCAGCTCTCAGCTCAGTAGTCCGAAATGCGTGGCGATGCTCTCTCATCATTTGAGTTTGGCAAATAGCTAAATTTATACAACATTTCTGAGTGTTCGACGTCTAAGCCGAGCTCCTCTCACTCTCTCTCTCTCTCTTTCTCTCTCTCTGACACTTCCAATGATCGTTCCGCTTCAATTCAATGAAAACTGCTAGTTTTCCGTGTGCATGTTTTTTTTTTTGTTTCCCTTTACAAACACACATCAATTTCTCGGCTTCGGCTTTTTCGGTTCCGAATGCTCTTCGTTTTCATCAGAATGGGGCCTTTATCTCTCTCTCTCTCTCTCTCTCGAATGAAATAGATTGCATCGTTTAAGTGTGTTTGCCAGCTCACTTTTGCTGCAATCATTTAGGTATCTATTTTGTGTTCATATATTACAAAATTTGATGATTTAATGTGCGGTATGCTGCGCAAGCTATATATCGGGCTGTGCGCTCTTGTCTATTTATAAGTTGAGTATTTTTTTCTTCTCTTATTTCGATTGAAGATCGAGAGAGAGAGAAGTTGAAAAAGCAGCCGTAACCATAAGAAAAAAAACACAAAATTAGAGAGTCGAATCGTAAAATGTCTCCAATTTTTTTCGCTGCTCCGGTGAGATAAATCTATCAGAGGCTTTGTAAGCGAGAGAGAGAGACAGAGAGAGAGAGAGCAATATTTCGACTGCACGAAATTCCGAAATTGACATCGAAAACTATGTTAACCGAATGTGACTAGTGCTGAAAATTATTGATGAACCAAGGCATTTCTAGTGTATCGCCTGTGCCGTGCACCGATGTAACAGTAACTCAAAAGCCGAATGGAAATTCATGCTCGTAGACAGACGAAAATGATATTAATTTCAGAGCTTCATTTAAAACTTGGAACAAAATTAGAATATGTTTACGATGATGACTCAAAGCGGCAAAGACAACTGTCGACTGATGACAGTGGGTGAGAGACAGAGATGGACTAAATTACAACAGCTTCGAAAGCCAACACCGATTTAGATTAATGCATTTAACATCAACAGCGCGCTTGATTCACTTCCAAAATGGTAATAATTCAGTCAAACGGATTTTTCAAGCCGCATTTTATTTTCGTACCAAGTGAAAATCCAATATCCTCACAATGAACAACAACCAAGTCGTCTCGTCGAACGATATGTGTCGTGTCACTCTGAAAATCCAACGTCCAAAAATATCACGGCAGGAACATCAAATTAGTTATGTAATGTATTGTCTCTCATTTGTCTCCAAAAATTCAATTTTTTCCGTGGGTAGGGAACGGAATGGAAGGAAAAGCTAATCAATTTTTTTAATTTTTCCAGAAAAGAAAGGAATTTTCTTGTACGGGAAAAGAATAAAACACAAATTTGTGCAATTGATAATTGTATTTCTTTATTTTACATGATTTTCTGATATTTTATTGAGTTTTTACACTGTTTTCAACCTTAAAAATCATTTTTCATAATTCTAGCGTAGTAAATATGTTCATATGTTTGAATTACAGGGGAACTTTGTTAGGCTTAATTAAATCTATTGTTACTTTTTTATGTTTGCAATCACTTTTTATTTCGATTTTTGTTTGTTTTCATTTTATTTTTCATTTTATTTTTAATTTATCATTGTTTTTGTTTTGTTTAGGTAAGAAAATTCGGAAATTCTAGTGACAATTTGAAAATGAATAATTTTTGTTGTCTTTTTTTAGCGTAAATGATTGCGTTGAACTTAGTAGCTATCTAACTGAAATAAGAAAGGATTTTTTCGTTCGGTTGTCTTACATGTCAAAAATAAGCGGCTTAAACACGATGACTTAATCACTATTTGTGGCTACGGTATTCATTATTTATTGAGAAAATCTCTTCTTTCATTGGTTGAGAAAAATTTGATCAATTTTAGATGAAAATCATTACTTGCCATTTTATTCGGTTTGAGCCCAAAACAATAATAGAGCATGAATGAATTTATTCAAAAATCCTCCGGATTTTGTGATCATTCAGTTTTAGTTCTTATCATAGATTCTTTTTTTTTTTTAATTTTCGTTCTTAGTTTGATCCGCAAATCAGTATCGAATATAGTATGTATAGTAAAAAAATGTAAAGTATAAATAATTTTGTAGCTCTTTAGTTCATATTCAGTGTTGGTTCGAAGGAAAGTATCAGATTCATTCCGAAATCAAATAACAAACGAGAAACCAAATCACATTCTCTTTGATTTTTCTGTTTTCGTTTACATATCAAAAGTTTATCATTTACTGAATGAGTGTGTATTCAATGAATAATATTCATCAACTGTATCGTAATGAATTTCACATAAATCTACTCATCATTTTTAATTTTGTTATTATTTCAACGTAACTATTTTTCACAATTCCAACCTATATGCATGTGAAAATTGTGAAAACATTTTACACATTTGTTGCTATGAAAGCAATATTTATGCTTAAAATTTGAAAAAATCATTTAAAATCTATTTACAGAGGGAAAAAAATCGAGATAAAAAAACTTACACACACACAATTTCAAGACGAACTAAAAATGAAATTGCCCAAAATAGAAGTAAATGTTCCGCAAACTCACCCCTCATCGGAGCAAAGGATTTTATGTTTTTGAAACAGGCAGTTTTGAGTGTGGAGCAATTTAGTTGGCTTAAAATCGAAAAAGAAGCGTAAAAATAATAATAAAAAAAGCAATAAAGCAAACCGAGATGAAAAGTTAATGGGTGCTTTTATTTGAATTGCATACAAAATGACTAATAAAATTTAACACCGGTGTTTTCAACCGAATTCACGAGAACAATATGTGTGTTAACGGTGCAAAAGTGCCAAATAATAGATCCGCTTTTTTTGTTCAAAGACACCTAAAATACTATATGATACTGTTGAGTTCGATAGAGAATAATTTCGTTTGCATACTACACTACATCCAAATACACCAATATTATGGATTTTATTTGACGAAGCGTGTTTTATTTCGGTTTGAATTTTTTATCTGAAAGAAATGTCTACCTCTACAGTTTGTGATGAATTGTTGTTGCGCTGAAGTGACGACACTCACAATTGTTGGGATCGCAATTCGACTAGGTGCAACGCATTGTACCTATTTTTCCAAAAAACTTTGCAACGGTGTTATGAGTGGTTCAATGAGTGTAAAGAATCCAATGCTACCGCCGGTGCCCGGATCGACGGCCCAATTCTGTGAATAGCAGAACACATGCGTTTGGTTTTCTAATACTTTTTTTTTCTTTTTCAATTTTCAAGTGTTTTTTTCCTTGGTGAAACACTTTTTTCTACATTTTTAGCGTTTTTCAAAATAAAATTTTGAGGAATTTCATTGAAGTTCAAGATGGACCAAAAGAGATGAATAGGTGGATTTTTTTATACGCCCAATAACAACTAAAAGAAACCACAAAATACCAAACATAAAAAAATGAGAAAATAAACCACGAAAATAAACAAAAAAGGGATTGGTTTTCTTCAAATTGGTGTACATAAAACACGAGATACTACACGACACAAGTGTAAAGTATAATTTAGGTGAAACATTCTAAGTAATTTATTAGAAGTGTTAAGGTTTAGAAAGATAGCCTAGAAAAAAGCATGCGACATTTGGTATAAGAAAAACCAAGGATGCAAATAGATTCACACTGAATGGAAAGATGGAGGATGTCATTTTGTTATGATTGTGTGAGTGGTCATTTGTGAAAGGTGGTCATTTTTGTGTTCATTTTAAAAGATGGTCATTTGTGTATGTAGTCATTTTTCTATTACCTGTAATGAAATATGATTGTAGTGGGGGAAAAACAGAAGATTGCCAAAAAACTACTGATTGAAATAAGTCTGTTGTTATTGTTGCTGTTTTTTTTTTAATTTTTTTTTTTTTTCTATCATTTTATTGAATCGAATTTATTTGATTTGTCAACAAAAAAAATCCAGATTTTCATTGGTTCAAATCTAATGAGAGACTATTCGCCTAACCTGCGAATTTCTTAAATATTCGTTTGTGTGAAGAAATAATTATAAAAAAAATTACAAATACAGATATATTGACAAGTAAATGTAAGCGATTGTAACTAAATGGAGATACAAATTCATTCATTTTTTTCTCTGATTTTTTTTTTTTGATAGTCTATTAAATTGAATACCTACATCTGCAAATAGTTTAAGATCAATCTTAAAGATTCAACTTAGCGTCAATCAACTTGAAGTGTTATTTTTTTCTCTTTTGATTTTCATTGTTTTTTTCATCACGTTTTTTTTTTGTTTTGTTTTGTTTTGTTGCTAATTGTTTAAATAATAAATTCTTAATACTATGCGATCTGGAATGAAATCCTTTTCTTTTGTTTTTAGATTCAAAATTATCTTTACATCATTAAATTCATCTGCCATTTCGGATCGTTCGTTTTTTTTGGATTTTGTATGTGTGTAATTCAGTCCAGTTTTATTTTTGTTTTCATACTTTCGTGAACGCGGCTGGTTTGTTACACAAAATAGTGTTCGGTCATTTGCGCAAAAACCAGGACGTCGACAGATACGATGCAATCGTGATAAGAAACTTTAACTAACTAACCGGTTCAACCTCATCGCTTTTTGCATCAAGTGAACGATACTCGTCGGATTCTTCTTGATCAGTGTCCGCACCGAATTCAGCCGTTATTTCAATCATGTTCATGTTCGATGCCGTTTCCTACAATTTGATGGATGTGGGTTTTTATTGAGTTTTTTTGTTTTATTTTTTGATTTTCTTATTGTTTCGATTCGTTATTTTAGAGTTAAGTAGAGTTTTTTTTTTTCAAATTTTCTATTCAGGTGTATGCATGATCTTGTGAGGACAAACAACAAGCAAGTCGGGAAAAGAAACATTGTATGGATTTAACCAACAGCAATTTAAACATTTAGCTGGGTATGTGTGTGTATGTGGATAAAGGAACAAGTAATAGAAAGATGTGATATAAAAACAACAAACACAGCTATGGATACAGCTAAGCACTTTCACAATACGCATTACGTTTTACTTGGCAGATCAAAACAAGAAACAAACACCGATCGACATGTGGTTTTATGTGACAAATACCTCTTGTGATGATGGTACATTGTCAACGATGATTGCTTCATCTTCACCAACGCTTGCGAAGCGTAAACGTCCAACAAATGATGTTGACACAGAGCCGGATGGGCTGATGCGTTCACTTTTATCTTCACTTTTGTCCACAAC
The DNA here is from genome assembly GCF_009176505.1 of Sitodiplosis mosellana. Lineage (NCBI taxonomy): Eukaryota > Metazoa > Arthropoda > Insecta > Diptera > Cecidomyiidae > Sitodiplosis > Sitodiplosis mosellana. Next base: position 2,597,464 of record NW_022595248.1, on the reverse strand, counting down.
ACCCGAGTCAACCATATCTTTTTCCACGATCTTTGGGATATCGGTGGACGACTCGCCAGGAGCACGATCGATCGTTTCGGTTTGAGCGAATGAATCGGTAAACTGGGCGCTCAACGAACGACTCACTGATAATGTAGCGCGACGTGCTAAAAAAAGAGAAAACCGGAATTTGATTAGAAAATGTTCTGAAATGGAAAATCTTTTCAAGAAAATCGATTGGAATGTCAAGAAAATCGATTGGAATGTCAAGAAAATCGTTTCAAATTTTGAAAAATCCTACAGACTTACCCTCAGTGCTAGATTTTGATGTGGATGAGGCAACATCTTGTGAACTGATTGGATTTGGTGTGGTTTCAGACACTGAAATTTTGCGGCCACCCGGTGTGCATGGAACGTTGCCTTGTTCACTCTCCGAGATCGAACTGGTTCGACTGTTTGGCAGCATTGGTTTCACTTTGACACGGTAGAATCGAGTGCCAACTGGAACACGATAGCGAGTTCCCTCACGTTTCACCAAACAGTACTGCTTGTCAGTGACAACACCCAGATAGTATGGTGCCTTTTGAGTGTTCTCAAACTTTTCCTCGCTTCTGGTCGGCACGGGCAAATTGAAAAGTGTGTGGCTATCCTCCTCTAGAAAGTGAATGTACGTTGAATCCTATGCAAAAAAAAAAAGATCCATTAGTGATTTTATTCCATTATAAAATTCATTTTTAATTTCAAAATTGGGACATTTCAACATTTTAAATTGATTTTAAATGGAAAAGTCGAAATGCATCCAAAGTAGATTCCAAAACTCACCTGTACAATGATGAATCGAGACAGTGCTTCGTTAAAAACGATCAGAACAGTTTCACCGTTTTCACATGTGCCAACTGAAACGCAGTTCTTTGTGCATAAACGAGCGCGATACATGGATTTCGATAGAGATGATGAAGCTGGATCGCTTGTCGATCTAAGGGAAAATATCATTAAAATTAATTTCAAAATTCGAAATTCATTGCAAATCCATTTGTAAATTCAAAATTCGACCAAAACTTACGTTCCAGCTGTGACCAAGTCAATTTTTCTGGATCGTTCATGTTGCAATTTCTGACGCAATTTATATTTTTCCTTTTGCAATGCTTCAATTTGCACTTTCATCTGATCCACGCTCTCGTGTGATTCGCCTTCGGTCAGATTTTGAATGGTGCGCTTCAATTGGTCATTTTCCTTGGTCAAAACTTCCAATTGCGAATTGGATGCATCGAGTTGTCGTTCCTTTTCGTCGAGAATGCGACGATACAAGCTCTGGCTGGATGTCGGTGAGCTGGCTTGAATGTCCGGACGTTCGATGCGTTCAAGGCTGGTGTCCGACGGTGTTCGATCCACATTCTTCATCAATTTGTAGCGGCATCGCAACGACTCAATTTCGGTTTTGTGTTCACGAATCAGTCTATCTTTTATTTCATTCACAGCCTTTGTTTTATCAGTTTCGTGATTCTTGGCCTGCTCTTCGAGTTGTGCGATGCGCGCCTTAAGACCATCTATTTCGCTCGAGCTACGTGTTTTTGTGGTTTCCGTTTCCAGCTCACTGTTTGCCAACTTTTCAAAAAGTTTTGCATTTTCTGCCTTCAATTCGGCCACCTCATCGGTTTTCATTGTCAACAATTTGCGCACGTCCGTCAATTCCAACTCATGATCAACAGTCAGACGATTTATGATCTCACGTTCATTTGTTTCTGTTTGTTCCTTCAGATTGGTGAACATTGTTTCGATCTTCTGGAATTCAACAGCAAGATCTTTTTTATCACAGTTTAGGCCGTCTTTGACTGCGAGCAGTTGATTTCGGAGCATTTCAACTGAACTGCGTGACACACGTGCCATTTCGACGAGAAGCGACTTTAGACGCTCGATTTCAAGCTGAGCTGTTCCAGCATTTTCCTAATTTGGAGTTGAAAACAGATTATTAGTTAAATTTACTCTAAGGAAAGCGATTCTCGGTATTTGATTCGAAACCAACCTCTGTCAATGTTTCCGTTGATACTGTCTCAACACGATGTGTTGATGTGGCAATTTCGGCCGATTTGGGCTTCGGTGCAACTGTTTCACTTCGGCCATCAGCCAATTTTCGGCGATCGACCGGGCTCTGGCCAACTTTCTCAAACTCCTCCGTATCGGTTTCGGATTCACAACCACTGAAATGATTCAATAAAGATAAAAAATGGTATAAAAAATAAGAAAACGGTTGAAATGCCATTAGATGTATGGAATATTAATTTCTGCTTACTCTTTGAATGCTCGAATGTCCAGCAGCTTGTTTGCCATTAATCTGACTTCCTCGCAACTCTTCTTATCGGTTGATGAATCTTTGCTTCCGTATTGCATGGCAAAGAATTCCAGCACAAACTTCAAATCGGGTATCTCAATCTTCGAAGCTATTTCCGGAATGGCTTCCACCAGCAATTGTAAGTCTGTAAAAAATGAGACGTCATTTTGATTTGATTTTATTATGTTTTGATTAATCTTGAACAATTATTTTTGTGTAATATAGAATTATGTATTTTTTGTGTGGATGGTTTGATAATAACGCCTTCATTCATTTGAAAATTATTTATTCATAAATATATGATAAATGGATTGATCAATAGCTCAAAAAAAATTTATTTTCAATTTACATAAAGACGTCATTGCATTCACAACAATTTGGCTTTACCTGCTTTGGTCAAATTAGGTAACCGATTGTCAAAGATGGCTGGTGCTTGTGTAGCAAACGCCGGTGGTTCATCGTCGAGACCAGAGAATAGTCCATTTAGAAAATGGTGCTCGAATGTGTTTTCAAAGTCCTCTCGACGTGACCGCTCTTCACCGTGAATGTTCACCATATTCGAAGACAGTTCCGTTGCCCACTGAAAATTAATTGAAGCAAAGAGAAAGTTAGGATCAAATCAAAAGATTTATCAAAATGGACTTTGATTTAAAAAAAAATCGTTCTTAATAAACCTTCATTACTCGAATATAAATACTCGAATATTCACGTCATTCGAATATCTCCATTTCAGCAAATGAACTCAAAGAACTCAATCTTAAATGAACTGATCGAATGAATGGAAATGATCGGTTTTCGAACGATAAAAAAAGATAAAAATTTATTCAAACAAATCCATTTGTGTTCCCACAAACTCACCTTGAGCATTGCATTCGAGAACAGTTTGCGTCGAACGACTTCGGCAACGGCCGTAACATAGGTATTTGGTGCTTCGTGAATTTGTTCAATAATCACCATGTGATGTTTCAAGCGTCGGAAATTTTCATGATGCAGTAAAAGATTGCTATCTAAGTCACTGATTGAATTCTCAATGCGAGCCACATAGTCCAAGCGTTTATTGAGATTTTCGCCCAGCTCTTCTTTCGCCTTCATGATACGTTTTTCGAAGTCGAGCAATTTATTGTGATTTTGGAGCATAACATTCATTTGATTGGAATGAGATAAGCAGAGATCGGGGAGGATTGATGCATCACTCAACTGACTGGCACGTGTCTGATTCTGTTGAAATGCAGTCGACAGCTCTTTTTGATCCTGTACCAATTTCTTGGCCTCGCACATGGTTGAGTCGAGTAGTTCGAGTCGTTGTGTTAGGCCACCAACTTCACGTACGCTTTCCTACCGAGAGAGAAAAAAAAGCAGCCAAAATAAATATTAATAAATGTGAAAAATTGGTTGAAAAATTAATTAGAAGTAGCAAAGTCAATTAGTTACACGCGAAACATACCTGTTCGGCAATGTCGATGGTACGTTTGATGGCGTCCTTGACCTTTTGAATGGAGCTATCGTCGAATTTCGATAAAACTTTCGAGCAATGCTTTGCCATCTCGTCGAGTGATTTGTGGTTTTCCTTCGACGAAATCCACTGCAAGAGGGTAAGCGAGCGGGTTTTTTGTGGTTCGTTGGTCTGTGATTCGGATGATTTGTCTTGTGTTTTGTTCGTCGTCGTCGTCGTCGTCATCGTCACCGTATTCGTCGCATTCGTCGGAATTACTGTATCCAATTGCCCTTGTGTTTGACTAGATGAATCGCCAACAACACCACCACTATCACATCCGCTGAGTGATTCACGATTTCGACTATTGTTACTGCTGCCACCGACACTCGTTCCGCTGTCGGCACTCGTTGAACCCGTGTACGAAACGTTGTCATGAAAGTATTCGTCGAAACCATGAAAATCGTGCTGTGCACTTGGCAATAATTCACTGAGTATCGGCACCGTTGACAATTTCTGTAGATCCTCCGGAAATAAATTCAAATACTCCAAATATTTGGGCCGCTTTTCCAGATAGTCATTAATTGTGTTTAAAATAACTACGCTACGTTGCTTAAATTCACATGTTAAATCCTCTAAATTGGCCATAACAGCTGCCCAACCTTGTTGCTGCAAATGCTGTTCAAATACCAATTTTTCACACTTTTTTATCTCTTTGGTGGCACTTTCGCACATTTTTTGAGCTAATTTCGCTCGAATCACAACGGTGTTATATTCGGCTGGCATCACTAAGCAACGGTTCACCTCATCCTCGTAGTGAATGTCTGAAAAAGATAGCGAGAGAGAGAGAGAGAGAGAGAGAGGGAGAAGATGAAGTAAAATGGTGAACAATATGTGTAATAAATAGTCGCTGTGTGGCTAATTAAATTCAACAATGTTTTTCATTCCACATTTCTAGTGCACAAAGTAATTTTAATTGGACAATTAATCGATGAATGTATATTTGTGTTAATTTATAGGTAGGGCAATAAGTATGGTCATTAGATGCATAAATCTGTGCAGTCATATGAACGAATGCCTGACGAGAGAGGGAGAGAGGAAAAATTAGCTGTTGTAATGCGAGGAAATTGCATGGTTGCGTTCTAAGGAAATCGGAATCGATCTAATTGTCGATTGGGCAAGAAGCAAAGCAAAAAATAGAAGAAAATGGATATTTCGTATGACGTTGGGATCAAGTAGAGAAAGAGAGCGTATAAGCCAGTTTATCGTTCGGTTGTCGATGAGGCAAGTGTTTCGTTTCAAACGAGTCTATTTATCGAATTTCAATTTATGTATCCACTTAACTGTGCATATCCATTATATCTCTTTTTTCGTCGTTGTCGAAGCCTAACTCTAGACAGATGGCTTATATTATTATTAGAATATACCGGTCGATTGTCGTCGTCGTCATCGTCACTGTCGTCCTCGTTGACGATGTCGTGCCATTACAGCTATGTTTGTGTCAATTTAAAAACATGCATTTATATACACAATGTAAATATCGATTCTCGGGTGAAATGTTGTTTACGAACTGGCTTCGATGGTGTGTTCATCTGTCGGTACACTCAAATTTTCCTCCGATATCGAAGGTGGTAAACAGGGCGCTATATAATATGCATAACATATGTATAGAACAATGATTGTTTATTTGTCGCACGAAACAAGAATTGAAGAGAGCGGAATGTGAATTGTCCACTGTTTTTCATAAAAAAATCGTTCGTAAACAACACAATTGAAAAGAATATCACGAATTGCCATGCTATTTGATCATCTGTTCACGTCGCTGGTGTAAATTAATTCTTGGTAAACATTCTTTTTTCCACCAAATTGATGAAGAAGAGGAACAAAAAACAACAGCATCGAAAAATAGGGCAAAAAGAACGAGATTTGATGGTATCGTCAACCGTCCAATACAAGCAGTATTAAATTTAAATTAGCAATGGGAACAATGATATGACATTTATGGTGATGGTTCTATGCTTCGATTCGAAGAATTATCTCGCTCTCTACGGGTTTGTATATTTGATATAGCTGAGCCGATTACCTTTTTTTTTCTCTCGCCCTCCTTTGTCGTTATTGTCAACGTGCGCTTTTTTTGTGTTTTGTTTGCTTTTTTTGATATCGCGCTTAATTTACATTTGGCGTGATCTTGAAACAGCAACAAAATAAAACAACGATTATGGGTATTTTGCAATGCAAATATACTGTGGCGCAGCTCTATCTTATGCCAACACCATTTGTGTTTCTATCACGCTGCTACGAGAAAGTAGACAATTAATATCGCATGGAAAAGTTCATGAAACTTTTACAAATAAGACACAACAAAACACACGGACACAAAACAACTTCTTCTTTTTCCACGAATGACAAAAAACGAATGTGTTTGATTGATGCGACAAAACAAAATGTCAACGAAAACGTCCATTTTTTTTTCATCAAAAATTATTTTGATTCATGCGATGAGCCCTCCATTCTTGAATTGTTTTTTTTTTATGATTTCGAATTTTTCATTCGTTCATTTCGAGTTTCTTTCATTTTATTTGAATGAAGCTTGACTTTTTTCGAATCATCAGGTGATGATAAAGGGCAATCACAAGCGAAAAAAAAAAGTTTGGTTCTTGATAATGCCAAATCTTGGTCGAAATTTTTTCTGTAAGACGTAGTTAATTGGGGTTTGATTAATCGGACGAGGAAATATGACGCAAATTATCTTAATTGCATTTTGAAGTAATGTTTTTGAACTCACTACGCACCGATAATTATTCTAGTAGAGACAAACACAAAAAAAAAAACATTGATAAATAAACCGACGTTAAGCTGATCCCAATTTGGGGATTATTTTAAAAGCAAATCAATTAAGTCGACATATTTTATTACATTAAATATATGCGTCAATGCACAGCACATTCAAATCCGCATTAACAAAGGAAATACGATACAGTGTATCGTCGATACACTCACCCATAGAGGGAGATAGCGAGAAAAAAAAACACCAAAAAGAGGGATAGAGAGGCAGGAAAAAAACGGACACAACACAATTAAATGGAATGACAAACAGGTACTTACGACTCTCGCTCGGCCATGGTTGATGTAGCTTTGAACTATCGAATAGTATGCTAAACATATAAATTGGATTTTCATCGGTGCCTGACGAGTAGCTGCACACACGCGACGATGAATTTAATACTTCGCCCCCGCTGATCATTAGAACCTGCCTAGTGGCCGGTATCCCATGCAATCGTTCGATTGTCTCTTTGAGATTTTGAACACTGTAAAAGAAGAAAACAAAATGAGAATGGGTGAAGAAACAAAAATCAAATTACAACGCTATAAATAGATGTTTTTTGTGCATGTGAAGTGCATTGTTTTCGCTCTTAAGATTGAAATGTGTAAATGAATATATGAACCATGCATTTGTTTTCATATTTTATTAACGCAAACCAACAAATTGATGTAATCGCCATTTCTCAAGAAAATGAGAAATGGAAATGGCTCTTTTCCTCTAACAAATTGATTGAAGTGCGTTCGATTTTCTTCATACGCTAGATCATTTATATTAATTGCATTTTGAAATGAAATCATTTACGCTTGTTGACTTTCTAGACAAGCGGAGCAGCAGCAGCGGTGTAGCAGCAAGAAAACGATGAGACCAGAAAACTAAACGCTGTTTATGCTTAAACAAAACAAAACACGATATTATACGAAACACACATATCGCGCGCGCGCGACATACTCACATATTACACAAATAAATTATTAGATTGATAGCTGTTGTTATTGCTTTGTTAAACATAATTTCCGTTGGAATTAATCGTGTGTATATGTGCGTTTCAAAGCGCTGAATTAAAGAAAGAGCCGAGTGTGACCGAGAGAGTGTGTCAGAGAGCGATAGAAGGAGAGAGCTAGGAGTAAGACAGAGAAAAAAAAAACCGAATCGTATCCAACAAATTGACACATTTTACCGTAAATGAAGTCGCAACACCACCAGTCGTTTGTGTTGCTTTTTTTTTTAAATTAGTATCGCATTGTTTCTATTGTCTTTTTTCTCCTTCTCTCTTGTTCTTTCTCGATTAGCTAGTTTGAATTTCAGTTTCGCTCTCAAAATCATTGTTGGCAAACGGTTTCAGATCAGAAAACAAAATCATAGAATTATCGTGTGTGTATTGTTAGTACACAAAAGGGAGTGTGACTCGTTTCAGTCGAGCTGAACAGAATAAATCATTGAGAATTCGCATGAAATCAATGTCAGGTTAGGCGAACTAAGCATAGCACAACTTGGTCGAGTGTTTGAAAACAATGTGCGCAGTACCGAATTGCTTTGCTTTGCTTTGTTCAGGCATGTACGTTCTTACCGCACATACCACGAAATTGTATCATAACGTAAGAACCTTCGATAATTATTCGTTTTTTTTTAATTCCTTCTCTCCATGGACACATTAATTCTTGCTCGCTTGATTTTATTTCATATACGTATATGAAACGTTCTGAAATGAAATCAGCTTCCGATTTGGAACAAAAGCATTCGAGTAAAAAAGCAGAAAAAAAACTGAGCGTTTGAGAAAATAAAACTTGAAGTTATAACTTGAAGCACTGGTGCGAATGATGTGTTTTATTATGTTGCGAAACGAGAAAGAAAAAAAAACATACATATTCCACTATACAATTAATAAGAGTGTTGCTTTTTGTTCATGCATCTGTCTCAGCTGTGAACTGAGTACGAATGTGTGCTAATAGAATAAATAAATCGCATATGCGTCTCACATATGCCTTGCAAAGCAATTTCCGGGTGAATTTTTTTTCATTCGCCGTTCGTTCATTCGATCGTTTCATTCGTTTCTTTTTTGTTTCGCTATCCAGCCAATCGGTCGTATGGTGCAAATTTAGTTAATTGAACATTTGATGGCTGGCTCATATTCTGCTCATGCTCTCTCCTCACCGAATGAAATGATTTCAAATTAAAATTGGCCCATTAAGATAGTCTCCATTTGCTCAGTCGATGAGTTTATTTTTGTCAGCCGCATCGTTTTCGATGATGTTATAATTGAATTCATGTGTTGCCATTAGTTTGCAATAATTCCGACAAATCATAGCACAGAAATTAAATTTATTCGGTTTTTTTTCTCATTGAAAACGATTTCTTTGTTCTCTGTCCGAAGCGCGAGAGCAAATAATCAAGTGGATGACGTCTTTTATTTTCTACATATATACGATCGACGACCGATTGCCATTCGTCTGAGATACGGTTCGTCGAACGGCGGAGCAGTGGATCATTTACAAATCGTGTCGAAATGGCAAATTAAGTTTTTAAAGATGCTTTTATAATTGGCACTTATTATTCACGGGTTTTTTGTATTTTAGATGACTCTTTTCATAAACCACACACAATCGAAGCTTGACTACAAACCAGCAATGCGTCTCGTTAAACCTATTTTTATATTCTCTCTCATTAACCGAGTGTAATAACAGCATTTATTTCTAAATATGCGTAGAAAAATTGAGTATTTTACGGGCAAATGTGAGAAAAGTGGAGTCTATTGAACTGACTGTGATTTTTTTCTTAAAATAAATAACAGAGTAGAAAAACACATCTTCGGGATATTTTTTCTCTTTCATGTCTCCTCTTTATCGTTATTTTCTTTAACTTCCCTCGCGTGTGGATGTTTGTGTGTGATTTTTTTTCCATTCCCTAGCAGCGCAATTGATTTAGACTTTTCAATAGCAGGAAAAGCTCAATGCCATAGAACAAACAGGGAAAATTGTGCATAAACTCGCATGCATGTTATCCACAAAGGTTATTTTCAATGCATTTTCTTGCTCCACTCATGAATGCAGGAGAGAAGGAGCGAGTGAGCAAGCGAACGAACGAATCCATAATGACATTCGAACTATATGCACATACATTGTGAGCGGGTGAAGTATGTGGTGTACGGGTGTTGATTTGAGTGAGAAAAGCGTCTGCTGTGTGAAGCCAGTTGAACGACCTTAGACATACACAACGTCGTTTTCATACAAAATATACATCAGGTCGCTTTATTCTCTCGCTTCATTTATTCTGGCCATGGAAAAAACACACGGCGAACGAGAGACAAAGCTGTAGAAACATTTTACACGCGCGCACATTTTATGGCAACAGTTTAAGTGAACAGAGAGAAAAAATAGAATGAGAGTGAGCTTTGAAAGGAGTACTTTGATGCGCACATGCAATCCATGGCTCGTGTGTATATGTTTGTCGCGCAATTTGTTTTTGTTTAGTCTTTGCGGTACATTTGCTACTGCTGTCATGTTCATTAATAAACATTGGCATATTTTCAATGCCTCCCTCGGCAGAAATATAGTTTATAATCAACCAAAGAGAAAGAGAGTGAGACGAGCAAGATAAAGTTGAGGCTGATGACAGCACACAACTCAACGGGGGTGAAAAATATTAAACGGCATCATCATCTTTGTTCAGCATTTACATATTTTCACATTGCGATGCCTGAATCAGACACACATCGCAGAATGAAAGACGCAATAACGAAAAACTATGTCAACCGAATGAGCAATTTTTTTGACAGGCACTAAATCCGAAAAAAAATACTTAATACGCATTTCATTTTCCATTCATCTACAAGGAATGTAGTGAGTTGAACGCCTTCGCATACGGAAAAACGTGTGCGCCATTAGAGTCCGTGGTGTTTATAAGTCGATACCGAGAAATGGCATACGTACACAAACACGGTCTGTGTGGAATGGAAACGGTATGACTGAATTGTGCGGAAAAACGCACAAAGAAAATACGTGTGTACACATATGTAAGCAAGTTTGCTAGATACTTGAGTTTTTCCACAGTGCAATGGCTTGGTACACGATTATTGGCGTGCATCGAATATGGTTACGCACACCAAATGTGCAGTGTGTTGACTTTCAGCTTTAACCCTATGGAAGCTTTGAGTCGCCAAGACAAAGCCCCACTGTCTCCGAAGCCAGGCCGTAGCAAATCGATCTAAAAAAAAAGACCACTTCATTCGTCGAGCGACAACAGCAGACTTCATCAAAATTTCATGGAAAAAAAAGTGAACACTTAATCATTGTATGGCCGCCACTTGTCGCCATCGTTTCTTTATTCAAATTCGTATGAACCTCAAAATGACGCCAAACCATTTTTCTTTCTCGCACTCTCTTTTTTTTTGCTTGCACTCGTTTATTTATCGAGAAGTAACAACTCTATTTTTGTTATGTGTCTGCATGTAACTGCTATATTCGGTTTCGCATCAATTCCAATGGAATGAGTCAGAGTTCAATACAACAACTGTTATTTAGGCTTAACGGTATCATGTTAATGTGAAATTACTGTCTTTCATTTTTCGTTTTCTTCTTTGATTCGTTATTTCAGTTGTCTCGACGATATTTCGATTTTCGAATGACGTTGATAATGATTAATAAGATTGGTCAAAGTTGGAATGAATGACGTCGATATCATATAAATGGTGCAAACATTGGAAATGTAGATACAATATCATGTGCCACTGGAATTGTAAGTGTGCGTAATCCATGATAATAAAGAAAAGTCTTTGCAAATTGTCTCTTGCTCTCTTGACGCCGTAGACAAATCGACTGCGAATGGCAATGGCGACGACAACGACGAAAAAAGTAAATCAACAAAACAGATCATTTGAATACGTCAAGCGACAGGCAAGCCAAATCACAACAACAACAATATTGTGGCGAGCTCATGGAGAATAATGACCGTTTATTGCTGGGCAGGGCTATTGGATTTTAATATTTTATGACATTCAAAAGAGATATCTGCTCGAATTATCGATTCGTCATTTCAAAGTTAGCGAATAATAATTGAAAAAACAAACAAACAACAACAGCACCATTTTCACTTCGGATCGATTTGCGAGTGGAACGAGCTATAGTGAAAATAGTTGTAGTTCTAAGTTTGAGCTTGCGTCAAAAATTGTCAACATGCAGTCATTTCCAAATTGTTTTCTATCGATTGATTTGAGCTGCTTCGTTTTACGCTGATTTTTTTCGCTTTTCGTTTTGCTTCATTTTCTTCGTTCGTTTCAAAGTCGTAAACAAAAAGTACACCAAAATCGAATAGTAGCAATACTCGTTCGTAATTACACTCGGAACTAACGAATGAGCAAGCTGCAATTTGATGCGAATGTGTGTGACGTTTTTGCGCGACTATTTTTATCATTTGCCTCAATGACTACTACAAATCACTTGTTTATTTAATGTGGTTTGCTCATGCTGTTTCGTTTTTCTCTTTCTTTCTTTCGTCGTCGTCTTTGTATTCAATTTCTGTCCGCCATCGCCTCCGCCGCATTTTTATTTGACGTTAAAAATTGTGCTGTCCGAATTGATATCGGTTTAGACGAAGGTACTTGAACAATAGCAGCTGCCGATTTGTTGTGTTCTTGTTCAATTTCAAGCGCACTCTCGTCAGTCAAGAACGAATTTATTTGCAAAATGAATTACGATTGCGTAGAATAGAAGGAACGAGAGAGGGAAATTGCAATATGAAGTATACATGGAAGACTTGAATGAATATATAAACAAATGGGTTTGCAAATTTAATTAGTGATAATTGAAAGAAAAAAACTTACGTTTGTAGTGCCATTTCCATTTCGAACGTCATCATTGTGCCCGTGTTCACGTGAAATATGAATAGAACCATTTTGGCGGCGTGTTTTCTGGCCAATCCACACAAATGAACGAAATCCGACCGTTTGTCTGGTCACCGAGGTGTGTGTGTGGGTGAGTGTTTTAAATCAATATCACGACGATTCGAACGGTGTGTTGTTGGATTTCTTGTTGGGTTTGGCCGATTTGTGCTGAATTCACGCCACTCACAAAATTACAAATCCTTGTGTTTTACTGCTTCGCTGCATTCAGATACGATTGTTTCGATTGCAAGTGAAATGTGTTTTTGCTGCGTTATCTTATCTGTGCTGTCGGTCGAAGCGTATTTGCGCCGGGGCCGTTTTCGTTAAAATGAGTGTTGAAAGTGATTGTTGTTGTTGCCGTTGTTAGCTTTGGGTTTCGATCGTTTTGTAGTGGCTTTTTTTTTTATTCCGCTTGTTTACTTCATTCACACTTTTTTCAATACGTTCATTTGAACTCTTCGTTCAATTGTTGTGCGTCGTAATTTTATAGAAAAAATACACCTAAGCAGCAAAATTAATCATCAATATGTAATTCTTCGTTTCGGTTTTTTTTTCTTCGCTTTTCTCTCCGTCTATTTGCTTTAGTTTCGTCCTCGTAGACAGAGTTTTATTGCGTCGCCGGTACAAAGTCTTCTTCTTCTTTGCGTTTTGCCAGGCGGAGTGAGTGAGTGGATGAGGTATTCTTCTGTCCGATTCGCGATTCGAATTTTCTGTTTCACTTCGTTTAGCACACAGCAAAACTAGCAATTGCAATAATCATCGGCAATAATATATAGACAAAATGAAAATGCTCTATCAATCACGTCGTTATTCAATGAACAATTACCGCACTCAACATGAACACGTATATATATAAATATTTATCTACTACTAAAATGTATTTATTTTTCTTTTCATTTATTTGTTTTTTTTTTATTTTCTGGTTTATGTTAATCGCTTTATATTTTATAATCGCTTCTGCTCTCTTTGTGTTCTTTTTTTCTCTCTCTCTCTCTCTCTCTCTCTCTCTCTCTCTCTCTCTTTTTTTTGTTACAGTTTAACGATTTGGTTTCGGCGTGTTTTTCTTTTCTTTTTCTAAAACGAATGCAATAAATATAACCACTGTGCGTAATTTCACTTGCACTTGTGTCCGATTTCGCACGGTTTTGCACACATTCGACCACTATGTTGATTTATTATGCCTTTGCGAATTGGTTGATTCGTTGAGAAAGAGAGATTATTTAGCCATTTATCATGAATGAGCGAGTGAATGTGTGTGTGTGATGTGTATGTTTGATTGGTCTAGGGGCTTTTCTTTTGTATTTCGCGTATTTGTTTCCCTTTCGTTTGAACAGCAGTCGGTGTGTTTCAATTTTTTTGCGTTTTCGTGGAACTAATTCAGCATTCAGTTGTAGCACTCGTTACAATTGCACTAGCTACAAAACGGAGGGGAAAAAAAGTGAAAAAACAAATAAATGTTAAAAAATTGATTAATAAACGTGGAAATCGATCGCTATATAATAGTTTCGAATTATGTAAGTCAAGCGCATTCCATTGAATGCGTGCATGCATGTGCGCATAAATGGTCGATTTGACTTTAGATGAGGTCGTTTATCCATTGTATTGCGCGTTCGATCGGTTCATTGCTCACAAATTGCGGCACAATCAAACAATGAACGGCATTAAAAAAAAGTCCAAAACGCTACACAATCACTGTGCGCACAATTGACAACATTGTTTACAATTTTCGTTCTATTTACAGAGTCAGACGACTTGTCATTTTGAACTTAATAAATCTATTTCGAGGCGGATGATAAAGAATTTTTTTTTGTGCTATTTCGCTGCTGCCTTCCGGCTGTTTTGTTGAATTAATTGATAAAAGGTGCGGAAAAAACACTGAAGACCTGGCTTGTTTTTATCACTTCATGCATTTTATAAGTTATGCAAGTCGTTTGTAGTTCGATATATATTTTAAATTTTTTATTCCTTATTTTTCGCACTTTGATTCGTTGCTTCTTGTCTTCTTCTTGCTGTTGTATAAAATGCCAGCCAATTTATGGAATATTCATTTGTTTATGCCGATTTGTAAGGCAACACCATATAATTAAATCCATTAATGGCCTCTAAGAACCAAGCGATAACAAACGAAATACAAATTTCTATGGAGCAAAACAAAAATGAATGTGAATATGAATATTTCCGAATTCCGGTGCAGAAACAATGGAAAGGCGAATAAGAATATTGTTTCCAGCGAGTTGGCGGTAAATAAACATTAACGTTTCGATACATATTACTTTCAAAATGATGCGATCTCACTTTGTTGATATGGAATCGAACGGAAGAACGTGTACAAAATGCGGTTTTACTTCGAATGTACATTCTTATTTAGACATCAAATTAACAAAGAAAAAAAAGAGTTAATAAAGACGCGTGTTTGTCTACATTTCATAGTTTCATATAATCTCATATTTTTTGTTTGTTACTGCGTTTGAAACGCTCGGCAACGAATTTAGCACCACATGAGCAAATCGATGTTCTATACCAAGGACAGGTAGCACTCAATTCTCAAATGTGTGTACATGCGTACGTGTTCTTGTTAAGCGTTTGTGTGTGTGTGTGCGTTTTTCGACTTCTTTTTTTGGTTTGAGTCGCACGTTTTTTTTTTTCGACTTCTTTTCTTGTTCACTAGGCTCACATTTGCGGCAATTTTTTTTTCTGGTAGCAACTAATATCAATGCTCGCAATTTCCGAAGGCAAGCCGCAGAAGACACAACAGCCTTTTTTCCACTTTGATTCTGTGCTTCTTCGTTCAAACAGCAAATTCTGTGTGCGTTCACGCAGTTCGCATAGTGATGCGTAATTGATGGATCAACGACTGTGTATAAATACACGCACACCATCCACCGAGAGCAACAAACTATGCGTAGACGCTCCATGTGTGCGCTAATTGTATGTATATGTCGGGAAACCTTTCGAATATACATAAATATCAAGCAACAATAATCATATTTAGCAGCTGTATTTTAATTCGCGCGCGTGTTCGAAGCTCCAAACGGCTTTTATCGATTCTCTCTGCTTGTATTGCTCAATACGCGAGAGCACTTTTTTTTTCCTGTCATTAATTCATGCGACAAAGTAAACTAGAGAGAGAGAGAGCTGCTGCCGCCGTTGCTCTTAAACAAAGGACTTAATTCCGCAGATGATGAAATCCAAACGCCGTTTTACAACAGGTTGAATACTGTGCGATGGCGAATAAAACGCGCAAACTTTACGCGTTTTGTTATTTGATGCTTTGTGAACATATACGTGTGTGCCGTTGTGAAACTTGCCGATATGGTAGCAACATGACATAGATAAACGATATTTGCCACACAAGATCACCAAACTCGATGGATGATCAGCTCGAAAACAAGCCATTTTCATGCGAAATTCGACCATATAATATCATGGTTATCTTTTTGCATCGACGTTTCTCTTTTATTAGCTCGAAATCAAAACATTTGCAAACAAAATATGGGTCCGAGCCAATGTTTGAAATTCAACAGCTCGACGCATTCGTGTGCCTATAGAGCCTGCTATAAAAAGCAATTAACGAAAGAAAAAAAAAAACCACAAAATACAAGTGGAATAAATCTGAAAATGTTAGCTTCGTTTATTTCAAATCTTCGCTTCTCTTCGCTGGAAACTGATTCAAACACTCGTTTTTTGCACGGTTGACCTTTGAGCAAATGCAAACGAACGACGGAATCCAATGATGAATATGAGCAAATAAAAACAAGAGCGAAATAGAAATACGCACACACACGAACGAGAGAGCGCGCTTGCTCGCGCTCAATCACTTTCAAGTGAGTGTTGAATCAGTCGTCTCACAGCTGAGAAACACACTCGACTTTGCCGAAGCCCACAATGTACGGAATTTTTTTTCGCTTGTGTGTTTTTTCATCCGTTCATTGTTATTGCTTGTTCAGAAGCAAAGATGATCGAGATTTTTTTTTTGGCAATAAAATTTGTCTAGTCGTCGGAATTGCTTGTTTCGCCGCTCTGAAAATAGCAATAAATGCACAAAGAAACTACGTCCAATGTGTACAATCAATCGAGAGAAATTAACAGACGACGAAACGAAAATTGGTCTAGAAGAAGAGAGAATATTTGGTTTGAAAATGTGCAAGAGACATGCGTTTCAGCTACTTCTTTGTTGTCTAAGCATACGGTTTTGATACGATATGGAAATATTTTGCGCCCACAAAATCTACATATAAGACAAACAAGAATATGATATTGAATTCAACCGCTTTGCACTTGAACAAGAACGAAGTATAAAATGAGTAAACAACTGCAGAAAGAAATCGGCGAGCCAACCGAGAAAAATAATCGCAAACAGAAGACAATGGCAAAAGCGAGAGGGGAAGGAAGAGAGAGAGAGAGAGATTGAGAGAGATACAGAGAGAAGAAGAAGACATGCCAAAAACATGACGATACCGTCTGAGAACATGTTTGAGCAAAATATTAATAAATATATGCACGGACAAAAAGCGCAGGCAACACACAATATGACAGTGTCATTTGAGTATTTAAATTGAATGTGTGTCTGTTTTTTTTTCTTGCTTTATTATTTTGGCTTTGGATCTCTATGACACTGTTGATCCATTTACAACGTACTCTTTGACTTCTACCTAATTTCTAGGAATAGGTTGTTTGGGCTCCAGTTTTTTTTCCCTACTCAAATAGAAATAATCAACGATGATAAAAAAA